>NC_090065.1:6455448-6769198 GCF_038355195.1 Osmerus mordax
AAGGCATCTTTTCTGCTAAGCTGTGTTTCCACCTGTAGAGGAGTTCATTCATTATCTCCCCTCCATTGCTCTCTCATCTGTTTAGCTGCATTGATTCCTGGTCCAAGGTGAAGCCGTGCTGTCCTGAACACCCATTCGATTGACTCGTGTGACACGTACACCCCACAGTCACACACCTGACTCAGGTACTTTTTAGCGTGTGTGTCTTTGTGTACATATATCAAAATCCTTAATTATTAGTTCATTATGTTACACTCCTCATTCTATTTGAGTACTGAAAATAATCTTGCAAAAAAAAAAACATTGCAATTGAAGGGAGTTAATATTTTATGTCTTCTTTTGCCCAACAGGAGACTACACTGTATCCCATACTGCAGAATATATATATATATATATATATATGGGACTCTGCTTAATCCAAGCCTCCTTATCCTTCATATATCTAGGAGGAGGTATCTGCTGCCCTGGGTTCAGACCACTGAGGCCAACACTGGCAACAGGGTTCCCTGTCCCTTGAAAGTCACCCCTGAGCTGCTGGCCTTCAGACAAAAGACACGTCAAACAAAAAGAGAAAAGATCGATTTATCAACCTGCCAACAGCCCCAGTCTCTCTGGGTGACCTACACAGCTTGGTCTGGGAGGAGCGTTTAAATAGGGTCTATGTCTGACGGCTTCCACCCTCGTTTTTTGTGTGTTTTTTTCCCAGCATACTTTTTCTTTCTGGCTGCAAAAAAAAAAAAAACTAATGTGCAGAGATCCATATTACATTGGATGGATGTTTCTGTCCATGGGGAAACATAATAATAAACCAACCAATGCAGCATCTAAAGAGTAACTGTTAATGCGTTTTTGCATTGTTGTTTTTTTATAGACTGGAGCTGGAATGTGGGGCTTTTTGTGAATGGGGTTACCGCAGTGTTGTGTTTTCCTGTTACCTGGATACATTTCAGTAGCAAGTGGGTGTAAGGTGTAAATCTGTGTTAAGCAGAGTGGGGTTAGTTTGTTTCGATGGTTTGTGTAGAAATGACTACTTCATATAGGGTCAAGAGCAGGCTGATGGTAGTTTCTAGGGCCATAGCACTGGTGTTGGTTGCACCGTTTTGAGCACTTTTGACTATCGACTGAACCTTTTTGCGCAAGGTCAGTTTGAGTGTGTGGTTGGGTGGATGGTTATGCGCACAGGCTGGTGATGTCCCTGACAAGGATGCCCTACTCTGCCATTGTGTGTCTGTATTATACATATGTGTGTGCTTTGGTGTCTGCCTGTTGAGGAAGCTCCTTTAATTTGGACTTTAACTTAAAATATCCAAACTACTTTGGGAACATACTTTTAAAAAAAAAAGACCCCTCGCCCCTGCTGAAGGCCACATCCGCCTACTTCTCTGGGGAGCAGCCCAGCCCTCTGGACCAGACCCTGTACGGTAATACAGCCATCTGGCTCTCTGGCTGGAAAGAGGGATGTATTTATGGGGGCATGTTTACGCCATGACGTGGCAGCTGCCTTTTCCTACCGATAGAAGGCAATGAACAGCTGAAGTGTAATTATTGCATTATTACAACCCCCCAACCACACCCATTATTGTTGCTAGAAGTGACCCCTTGACTTTGGCTCTTTGTCTGTTGCCTTAGCTTGGTGAGAGGTTCATCTTCAGGTGCTCTAACGTTGTAGTTTAGTCGAGGCATCCGATGCCCTGTACTGCTCTCCCTCAAAGCATGACTCGGCCAACTGGTGGAGCAGGAGATGGAGTTCTGTCTTAACAAGCTTCTCATTAAGCCTCCCTGGAGTTCTTGCCCAGTTCTCTGCATTCTAAGGTGCTATGGACTGTTTCGCCACAAGGTGGCAGTCATGTGCATGTTACCCTGTAGTATTGAAAAAATAAACGAAAAGTATATAAAGCCAAAAGTATGTTTGTTCATGAGGTGTGTGTGTGTGTGTTTGTATGTGAGTGTGTATGGGGGGGAAACATATTCAAATGGATCATTAGATGTTACATTTTGTAGTGATGAAAAATGATGTTGTGTACTTTAAAGGGGGGAGGGGGCGTTGTCAGTGTAAATATAGACAATCTGAAGCCCCCAATGTTACTTACTACTTCCCCCCCCAAAGCTGTGTGGTGCAATACCTCAATTTATACCAGTGCTTACACTCTGTGTAGCTATTCATCAAGGATGATATTTAGTAAAGGCTTCATCCTTGGCATTCAGCCACGGGGTTGTAAATCCTTCCCTGGTCTGTGTGATGTTATGCTAATATATTCAACGAGAATGTTTTTAAGGCCACCACAGTGATATCTGCATCCCAAGATATGGACAATCTGCCTTTTCTCTGGTATAGAATCATTTGAGTTTATTTATTAAATTGTAAATATGTAATGCAATTCCAAAATGGCTTGGTCTTTCTTTGTCTGTTCATTATACTGTTTCTAAGCTCCAACTTTTGTATGTCTCAAAGTTGTTGTTTTTTTATATGTATTTTTTACAATAAATATATGGCGTGAGCTCTGTGATGTTGTCTTTGTTGTTGTTTGTGTTTTTGTGTTACTGTTCTGTAAACGTTTACGACATGTTGGGGTTTGTGGCACAAGGTAACTAAGTGCGGTATTAAATGTGTAAACTAACAAATATGTAGTTACATTACATTGTAATTGTAATAACAAATCCAAAGCAACATACAGGGTGAGGGTTGAACCTACAACCTTTTTATCTGCAGTCAAAAGTTCTACTATTGAACTATATCGATCATACACAAGTAAGATGCCTCAGTATGTTCCACAAGGTGGAGTTATAGTACATTAATTTTTCAGAAAAACAGGCCTTCAACAAAAGACTTTCTTGGTGAGTAATAAAACCTTATGGTTTCAGTATTTCAGCATAAAGTTAATGTATCACTCTGATAAAGAACTAGGTGTAGCAACATGGAAGTAAACGCAATGTACAAAGACAATTTTAATCTCAAAACTTTTTTTTATTTTACTGACAAGGAAGACTTCCTGAAGGTACATGGCTAGAATGATCAATGCGTGATTTTTAGGGCTACAACAGTTAGGCCAACAGTTGTAGCCCTAAAAAGGTGCTTTTAAATTATTGTTAAATACATAGAACCTTTACATACTATTATATGTAAAAAGTATTACATAAAGCTATCTAATGATACAACACAATATGCCACGCTTGTAGCTTCTGATGACTTCAGTGGTCCATGATTTATAAAAACAAAAGGTTATGTTCTGTCAACATCACGTAGTACACAAGACTAGTGATTTGCAGCATACAAAATACATACAGTGCATACATACACACCATGCACTGTACAACACTGCTGCCTGTGTCTTTAAATGCCCTGCATCACATCACCATTCTCCATAACTCTAAAGCGGTGTTCCTCATTCACAAGGCCCTACATGACAGGAGGCTGCTTCCGCCTCAGTGCTCCACCTGTTTACTCCACACTCTCAGACCACCTCTACTCACCTTTCATATATTTTGCATGGACGCATGCTCTGGCATATGCTTTTAGCATCTTTTAGTAAAACTGTTTATCCATAACACAGTCTCTTACTTTCTTTTCATGGGTGCTGTCTTAGGTAACGTGTTACTGCCCTGAATGTTGGCCAAGGAAAGTGTCCCAGCATGTTAGAGTAGAAAGCATAACAGAACATCTGTCAAACTGTCTCGGATCAAAACAGGACAAAGTCAAACCTGAAAACTGGAAACCTTTTCAAACTGAAACCTAATTCTTTGACCTGTGAAGTTCAAGGCATTCCAATCTGTAAAAGTCACAATCAACAATTAGTGCTGCCTGTTGGTATAGTATTTATGTGTGACTGAAGGTCGTTAGGTGCCAGGATAGCTGTGATAGTTGCCCTGTGGCTAATGTAGCAGCATTCACAGACACAAAAAGGTTGTTACTGAATGCATCATTTTAAGAATGACTTCCACATACCACTGTTGACTGTCCTACTTTAATTCAAGTGTGAAAAACTATTATGGACTGGTTTCAACAAAAAAGGTTCAATTGCTACTTTCAATAGTACCAAGAGTAGAAATCGTTTTCCCCCAACTAAATGAATTTAATCAGTCATGTTGTGCATGTACAAATGCAGTTTCATATCACCTACACAGGATGGTTTTATTTTACAGCCGTGTCATGCATTATATACGATAAGATCCTTTCATCGTATGTTTTTCAATCCAAAGGTATCTAGGTATTTAGAGTTCTTTGATGTACCAGAAATTGAAAGTCATCAATCTTGAATGTTAGAGACAGACATGGCCCATAAAGTATGACTTACAGAGATTTATCAGAGCCAATGTTACCAGAGCCTGCATGTCTCGGCTGACACAGAGAGGTAAGGAAGTATCCATGGTTGGAAAAAAGATTGGACTTCAACTGTACTTCACTTCAACACAAAAGGGATCACATCATAAAATGTGAATGAACATGTTCAGGGATGTGTTCTAAAACAGAGATAGAGAGAGATAGAGAGAAAGAGAGTATGGTGTGATGATTTGTTACATGTTGCTAAATAAATGAAAGTAAACTGTCTTGTATCCTCTAAGCATTTGATAAAATTATTGAAATAATTTCAACATGAAATGGAAGTTTTACAATATACAACGGACAAAGGCTATTTGTTTGAGAGGAAAGTGAAAGTAAGAAAGGGATCAAAGTACAACACTTCAAACCCAGAGTGTTTAGAAAGAGATATCATTGGAATTTATTGCATCTGGCAGATATCAGACAGGAGAAACGCCTGTTATTTTTTGTTAAGCATTAACATATTTTATTTGTTTCTACATGTACAGTATACATTTAAGAATATAAGGCTATCAAATGTGTAATAATGGCCTATGTGTATTCATATTTTTGTAATCATAAACCAACAACATACAAGACAGATTATACATACTTTTATTACTATTTTTAGGAGTACACAAACTGGAAAGGATAATGGAAGTGGGAGAATTAGCTTGATACTGTATGATATCTTTTTCTGAACATTTCCTACAAGGTAAATGTCAGTTAAGTCCAAGTAGTTGATCACAAAAGCAACTTACAATCTATTTTTGATACTGCAAACAAGGAGTGGCGTACAAAGTACAAACCCACAATATCTCCCTTCACACAGATTCATTCAAGCAGGTTTGATAGAGCCGCCACCAATCCATTTGAAACCATTGACCACTACAGGTTATAAAGTTCAGGTTCCTGTTGAAGCAGCAGGTGCCTTTGGCTGTGCTGAAAGTAAAATGATGCTGAAAAGCATCGTTTTTCCTCCCCAATTGCCCACTAACTAGGCATCAAAATAATTGTTTTGATTTACAACTGTTACAAGCAAGATGGAATGGCTGTATTTTATCTGCTATAGCGTATATTAAAGGTCCTCATGGAGTTTCTTCATCCTCTCATTTTCTCTTTGTGCTGTAAAACAAAAATATATATTTTAAGAAGAAGTACATTTTTTGTTTTTCTAGGCATTAAGTTAGTGTCTGAGGACCATCACCTTTTTCTTGTTTTTGATCTTCGATATTAAGTCGTTGACCCACTTTTCATCTGGGTCAGCACAGAACACCCGTCCTCGCTTTGTGGTGAAACTTTGTATGTGGAAATAATTGATGCATGTGAAAAACAAATCCTTAAACACAAGGGTGTGTTAGTTTAAATGTAATGGGTAAAAATCACAAGGTGACCTCTTTCCTCCTACATCATACAGGTTTGTAGTAGGTACTGCGTGTTTGAGAGACTCACACTACTGCAGGGATGTTGCAGCCTCCATCGGTCTCTTGCTTCCTGTAGCTTTTCACTATTCTGCGTGTGCCTTTCCCCACACTCTTGGCATACTTCAGACAGCAGTCCTCGTATGAGCCTGGGGTCAGACAGACAATTACCATCAATACCAGGTTATTTAGTTGTATGGCAGTTAATGTAACCTTAAGTTAAAGTGTTGCCAAAACGTCTTTGAACTATTGTAATATGTTGTAACCTGCCCTCTATTCAACTGTTATTTCATAATAGAATGCAATACAAAAAAAAGTAAATATAAAAAATTACTGTATGAAGGAATTGTTCAAAAGGTGGAGCACAGGGATTTATCACACACAACATAGGTGCCTTGGCAGGGTTGTTAACCCACTAGGTGCAACTCTTTTCTTTCAACAATGCGTATTATTTATTTGATGCTACTTACCTTGTGCAAAGGTGAGGTAGAGACATGCTAGGATCAGAAGGAAGAACAGGGCATTGAACCGCATGGTTCAATCTCTTGTTGTGTGTCTCTGCAGAAAGACACAGGACCGTACAAACCATAAATCTTATCTATTCAGAATTTCCCAATGACAGTTCCCTTCGAATTCTCCTTTCAAGTATGAAGCCTTCAACCTTGACATACATCTTGCAAAACCTTCACTTAACTGAACTAATACTGGTATGGTTATCGTACCAGAATGTATAACAAAAAGCAGAATTTTCCAAAGATCCCTCAGTGAAGCTACAGTTTTTCAGAACAGCAATGTACATGGTGTTTTGTTTGTTTCAACTTACGTGAAGTCACATTGCTTCACATGAATCAAATAAATCATGAATCGATTATGTTTAACTTAAACACAAAACTGTGTAAAAGACTAATTCAATACCGAATGCAAATGTCAAATTAATTTAAACAATATAACAGCAACAAAAAAAACACTCCTTAGAGAATATAGCAGGGTACTGTATATTAAATGTGGATTTTGTCTGACTACTCACATTATCCTGCCAGTCCGAGATGTCTGTAGCCTCTAAGGCAGTCGTTTCCTTGTCTTTGTTGGTGTGCTCAGGTAAGCTCCTCTTATACTGCCAGTAGAGCTGCTCAAGTTACACACCTTTGGCATGAGGTTACTGATTGACATGAAATATTTTACATGTTTACATGAAAAGAGAATCTGTTGGCCTCTTTGGCTAAATCTGGACAGTCTTCTCCCTGGGGGTCAAACTTAGATTCAATATTTTAGTCATACTTTAGCAAAAGGTTATTTTCTGAGTAGCACTAGAGCCAAATCTGACAATGTGAAGTAACACTGCTTTGGTTTTTATGGTTTGACACCAGTTGTGAAACAGTCTTTATTTACTGAGGGCTTTAAGAAGTCTGAAAGATGAGAAGAGTCAGTTTATGTTCACTTATGTGTATTTGTTTGAGATCCAAATGATAGCCTTCTTCATGAAAACTCGTATGCAAAAAAGTATGAAAACTAACACCCATGCACAAAAGGTGTTAAGTTTTGTAATAAAATGTCCCTTCTATAAATGTACATGACTGAGGGCAGTAAAACTGTAGGATGGCTGTGTATGGAATGCATTGCTATTGGACTACCATAAAAGTTACACATTTTGTTGGCTGAGTTGTTGGTGGTGGACTGCCTTACTTGATCTTCTTAAAACATGACCACTGTCATGAGCAGGGTGTCAGCTCTAAATGTAATGACAGTGGCATGTGATTTAAAATGAAATGTTGTGTGTCTGTTCACCATTTACTTCAAGATATATCATGCTCTGATTGCTGAGACGCTCACATGCATCAAGGACCTGTCAGGTCCTCCTTAAGATATGGTCTTTTGGCTTCAGCTTTCATTGAGGTGTTCTTCTTAAAGCTTTGATACAGCTTTTTAATGGGGATATGGCAGTCCTGAGAACCCAAGAGGATATCTGATAGCGTTGTTATGCTTTAATGATCTCTCACCACTTTCTTTCATCTACCCACCCCCAAAAAAGCATTTCATGGTGCTGCTTTTTTAGTTTATGTTGTGCAGGCAAATGTGCTGAATTTGTATGGTTTTTGTTTTGTTTCTGCAAGTTAGTTTACTACTACTGCTATGATCAAACACTTTTGGACAAAACAATAATTTCATTTTCCATACCACCTAATGAGTCAAGACTGTGAAAAAACTGTTAAGAAATCATACACTTCTGCAAAAATATAAGATATATGTATCTTATATCTTCATTGCATCAGTCCTCCGTGAAACTCTCTTTATTTTTCTTGTTAGCTGCATATTTCACACCCCGTACAACCAAGTCATGGGCAAAGCATCGATCAAAAAAAGCATAAAGTTGGCATCAGCTGTACTGATTCCTGGTAAGGATTGCTTACCTATGATTTCTCACCTACCTGGTAATGATAGCTCACCTATTTTGATAGATTAATGGCACTGATCTATAACAATGGCAGAAAGATATGTTTCTTCTGAAAGATGATGGTCCACTGCCAAGGTGAATTGGATTACGGTTGCATGTTGGTTGTCTTCAACATTCCATTAAATTATGTGAGCCATGTTGTTTTAGCCCATCATATTTTTTCTTTGTATGCTTTTGAGAATGACAATATCTCTAAAGCCATTAATCAATGTTAGAGTTGCTTTATTTTGGCACAGACAAGCCTCCAGATCCCATGCTAACCTTTGTAGTACAGAACAGTCTGATACTCAAAGTGAGTTTATCCCTTAAATCAGATAGTGACTGGCATTTCGAGACATTGCAATACAGAATGAAATTTATACTGATTTCATTGAAACCGATCCATCATTTTGTTTGAGTGTAACAAGGCATTTGTAAACTGGATGTACCTTCATAATGGAAAAACAATTTGACAGCTACAGATTCTCTCTTACAGTAGGCTAGACCACAAACTAAGAATCAATCTAAGACAATAAAATCAATATTCGGGGTAAATGGACAAATAATAAAGGTGTCTGGAAAGGAATTCCCTGAATTGCTAATAATGCAGAGAATCTCTGTTTGTTTGTATGTGTGTGTGTGTTTGTATGTATGTGTGTCTGTTTGTGGGTCCCACAAAGTGGTTTCCTGGCTAGCTAACAGATCAACAATATAAAGTGGATATACCATTCAAATGTACATGCAAGCGCTGTATGGTGAATTAGGTCTAAAAATATGACAAATGGATCAACCATTATGCATGTAATGACTTCTGTTATGAACTAAATGTTTAGATGTTTGTTGTGATAAGACAATTAAACATTACAGTACATTTTGATCAACATAACATAAGCAATTTATTATGTAGGAAACAGCAGACAAATGAGGCTACACAATAATTTGTATGAATGTAGGCTACCACAGCATTGGCAATTTGACTAGAATAGATGATGTGGAGGTTGAATAAGTACTTTTTACACCATTTCCATTGTGATCTGTAGGTACCAAAACCTCTGAGCATCACCAGCTGCATCACGGGCACTGCACTATCTATCTATAATTCCAGAAATCTGTTAGTCACCGACATAATTGCGGGCACTATGCAACTATAGCTCAAGTAATCTGTATTTGTGTGTTTCACTGACATCTTAATCCCTGACTGCATCATGTTGCACTAGTTAATAATAACTAGGCTATTAATATCGCAGTACTGGCCAAACAAGCTTGTGTGATCAATTAAAATATTGTTTGCAACAGGTAAAATCACAAAATGATTGTTTAACGTGTTTAGCAATGATAGATTGGAGGACTGCATGTTCAAAATAAAAATGTTTCAAGCTAACCCTAGGTAGGCTACACTACCCCATCTAGTGATGGGATAAAATAATGGAATGCTGAAATTCTACATCTGGTTTAGCACAATGGCAATGCCTTTGCATTGCCATTGTGCGTTACATCCATATGGCAATATAGGATGCCTGTGCTTTGGAACAAAACTATTTGGTTAAATGTAGCAATTTGACCATAGCTAATTGTGTTCTCCAGTGATGCCAACAGCCAGCCAGCTCTAAGTCATGTGGCAGTTTCTGATATTTGTGCTGTCATTGTTGACTTGCATAAAACGCATTTGAGTAACAGTAAAAGGTCATGACCTGTTTTGAAAATGGTTAGAGTTGCAACTGCTACCCTAGAGGACGTAGGATACGTTAGTTACAAAATATAACCTACGTTATTTCCTATTTGGGTTGATTCGTTTTATAACTATTTAGAATTTGACATAGTAATCTGCTATTTCAAATTAACACCATGTTCATTTGTGAGATAAAAAAAAAGTTGGTTAAAACAACACATCCAGTAGTAAACATACATCAATGCAATGACGGATTCAAGACTTGAGAGTCAAGCCGGTTCCAAGGAAGCATTGTACAAGAACTTATTTTTGCGCGGTGGTTTGTGGGTGTGAGCAAAGAAGTAAAATGGCGGACTTGGCAAACGAAGGTGAGTGGTGGCCTGGTGAGGAAACAAAACAAAGACTGCATAGTTATTTGCGTAATCTTTATATTATATAGATGGGAGAGATAAACGTAAAGAGGTGTTTCACGGCACATCCAGAAACGGAGCAGCTGTGTTTTATTTCGGAATTGTGGTATATGAAAGACGACAATGCTAGTCTAGCTATCGCCCGCCAGCTAGCCGCCAGCTAGGGATTCGACAAATTAATGAATCTGACCATGGTTAGACGTTCTTGACTACTAGCCTAACATAAATTATTGCATACCGGTTAGCTAACACAGGCCCACATCTTAGGTAGCGAGCTGGTTATTCTAGTGGGCATGATAACTTTTATTGGGAAGCTAGCTAACGTCAACCAGCTAACCGTCCATAGTGCTGGTTATCTAATGCTTGCTAGCTACGCTAACTTACTCAGTTAAGCCAGAACAAGGCTCCAGCTAGCTAGCTAGCTAGCTCTAGCTAGTCTAGATTTACTATTACTGTAGATACCTCCATCCATTTAGGCGGGGATGAGTAGCTAGCTAGCTTTCAATGCAGTTCACATACTAGCTAGCTACTTCTTCAAGAATAAACAAGTTGGCAAAATAAACACCACATGGCTACAACATAGCTTTACAGTACATTGTCTTATAAATCTGCCTGGATATAGCTAGCCAATTAAACCCTACCTCCTAGTTTGTATCTAGCTGTTTATCTTGCGCCTGATGGCAGCACTTGCTTCGCAAGACAGGCTAGTTAACTTTCCATTACTAAATAGCTAGTGTTATTTAAAATGGTCTGTTCACTACAACGGGAGACATTTTTGTGTGGCTAGCTAGCAAAGACGGTTAATTTGCTCAAACATGAGCTAGCATTACAATAGGAAGTTAGCCAAGTCAGTAGTGTCATGTTGGGACAGGCAGCTTCCTGACGTTTTGCTGTCATCCATGTAGCAAATTATCTTCAAATGAAGTCGCTAGGTAGACAGCGTATTGCTTGTCAAAACAAATGTTTCTTATTTGTTTCGACTTTCTTTTTACTAGTCTACAGATATGATTTTGTCATGGCATAGCTAGCTTTTCTTAAATCGGATACTAGTAATTTGTCATTGGGCGTTTGATATTTGAAGCTACCTTCTGTTGTTTTACAATTTTATAGAGGATAATGGGTCTGTCATCTGATTTCTGCTAGTTTATTTGTTTTCGTCATTGGTTGTATTATTGTTGAAAGCGCGTGTGTGTGTGCGCGCGATTGAACACAATAGCGTAATGGTTGCAAATATCAGCAAAAACTAGATACATTTTTTACTTCATTTACCCTTTGAATTTAGATACTGATAACTGGTTACCCAATTGACGATTGTTTGCAGCAAGTTGTAACCTATGTAAAATCTGTCTAGTTGATATAGCTCATTGAATTTGGCTACAGTTCAGTGTACTCGATCTTCTCATGTAGCCCTTGCTAATGCATGACGTTCTATTCTGTTTACAGAGAAGCCTGCCATAGCACCACCAGTGTTTGTTTTTCAAAAGGATAAAGCACAGAAGGTAATATTATCTGACTCTCTTTAGCCAAGAACCATATTCCTCAGTTTTTAACAGGATGGATTTACACTTGAGTTTTACATACATCTGCAAAATTGTATTACATTTACAAGAGACAAATGTATGTGCCTTTCAGAGATCAGCTGATGGATCGAGTGCAGAAGATGGAGAAGGTGAATTTGCCCATAGGACTGCCAGCAACTTTCACCTTCATACTTGTTTGGTTAACATATTTTGTCAGTGTTTTAAGTGATTGTTCTGCTTTTTATTTATTTATTTGATTGACCAAACTAAATCCCAATATTCCCTTACCAGATTCAGACAAAGACCAAGGAGGTTATTGTCCACCGGTTAAAAGGGAAAGAACTTCATCGCTAACTCAGTTCCCACCCTCACATTCTGGTAATAAACGTAATCTTGATAATCCAAACAATCATTTAAGATCTCAAGTGTTTTAGTGATGTAATTGATTGTGTGGATCATGGTATGTGCCTTTACGGTTTCTTTTTAGCTCCCAAGAACAATGTGTTCATGCCCTCAAGTTTCTGTCAGTCACCAACTGGGAACTCTGACTCGGAGCCAGGTGAGGAGGCCTGGAGGCTCCTGATTCGTCACCTTTGTGTTGTGTCTGGATTTGGATGTCTCTAGAATGCATCTGCTCTGTGTTTGTGTGCATGCGTTTGAGGGATGTGCATGTCTGCTAAATCTAGAGAGAAAGCATAGAGATGACAAACAATTTATTACTCACAGTGAATTATTAATACCTGAGGATGTATGCATTTTAAGTATTTATCCGTGGCTCTTTAGTACTGAAAGGTCAAATGCACAGTAGTTTGGCCAAATCCGTGATTGGAAAAGGGTTGGAATAGACAAACACTAGTAGATGCAGTGGTTCCCTGCTGGATCTGAACAGCTGCACAACTCTGGGTTCATCAGGGTTGTTATGGTTACAGGCCCTGGGGTTACAAAGGCAGATTGAGTAAACCTCTCAGGGCAGTAAAGCGGTCATTTGGGATATCCATAACATCTCTCTTTTCATGGGATTACAGAGGAGAAGCCTGTTGGATTTCGTTTAAAACCACCAACCCTCATCCATGGACAAGCTCCAAGTTCAGGTGGGTAATAATATTGTTTAGTGTCACAGATGCCGTATACGTGGGACCAGATCAATAGAGAACGTATCATTGCATCTCAGGACCTTTTAAAAGGGGACTCTCCTTAAATGTAAACCCCCTATGCTATCCTATTTGGATCCAATCCCAGGTGTCCCAAGTCAGAAACCCAAGGAGCAGCAGCGCAGTGTACTCCGACCAGCCCTGCTCCAGGCCCCGCCCTCCAAGACCCACACAGAGTCCAGTGAGTAGTGCAAACCATTTCTCACCACACATTTAGTCATTTAGCAGACGCTCTTATCCAGAGTGACTTACAGTAAATACAGGGACATTCTCCCCGAGGCAATTGGGTGAAGTGCCTTGCCCAAGGACACAACGTCATTTGGCACGGCGATGAATTGAACCGGCAACCTTCTGATTACTAGCTCGATTCCCTAACCGCTCAGCCACCTGACTCCACACATTATGAAGCCGACCCAGATTCTCTCTGGAGTTTAAACAGACTTTTCACTCCTCTGTCTCTATAGACTCCAGCTGTGGGACCAATGGAGTACAGAAGTCCTCAGACGGGGCATCATTGGGGCAGCCTGTCTTCCTGAACAACACTGAGCACTCGGCTGGCCCTGCCACATCGCCGGTGAGTATGACGGGACCAAGCTTGACAGTGAACAGCAGGCAGGGCTCATGTGTGAATGGCCTAGTCTTGCACAAATGCTTTTGGCGCACTCGTATGTCATTTGAATATAATATTTCCAATGCAGTATTTTTCAGCTATATGATCTTTCTAAAGTGTTTTTCATATGTTACAGAGATGTCAATGCCTTATATCCATTTGCTGTATATGTGATTTGAACTGTCTCTTAGATGCATGAAAAGGAGGAAGATGATGCGAGTGGAAACAAAGGGGAAGGTGGAGAGGATTCTTCTGCAGCCTCCTCCTTTGTTTTTGGGCAGAATATCAAAGATAGAGCAAAGGTTTTTACAATTTTGCATTTATAAAGTGATGTTGGTCTATTGTTATATGATGAGTAAACATTTTAGCCAATGAGAAATACAGTCAGATTTCTTTGCTGATAATCCTTTTCTGTCTCTAGTTGGAGGTAAACAGCACAGATGGCAAGTCGAAAGACCCAAGTCTGATCACCCAGGCCGAGGGCACCAATTATTTCTTACAGTACATTGGCACCCCCAGGTAAAATTCCTTCCTGGAAGAGGGATTGTTGATGACTGTGTTTCACTCCTCTCTGCTGGAAAACAAATCTTGTCATGGATTATAAAGGTCTTGTCCATACCTTTTTTGTAATTTTTTCTGTAGTGCAAAGAACACCGCAAACAAAACAGACACCGGAGCAAAGTTTGTCTTTGGACAGAATATGTCTGAGCGAGTACTGGTGAGTGGATGTGGCCTGTTTTAAAGTGGCCTGCTTTGGGTCACATCATGGAATGGAGGAAACTTCTATGTCTTTAACTCTGTGTCACATGTTTTCTGTTGTTGTGTTGTCAGAGTCCCCCCAAGGGTGAGCCAACAGTAGAGGAGAGTAAAGAGGCCCCAGCTGCCCCTGCATCTGAGCCATCCTCACAGGAACCCACCCCAGAGAAGGGTAAATATCACTCCTCCCAGGCAGGTGGACCAGTGCCCCGCAAGGGAAGATAAAGTAGTGACATGTGACCCTGGTGTGTGTGTGTGTGTTTGCAGCAAACAGCATCACAGAGTCTCTGGAAGAATCTGCAGCAGCCTACACCAAAGCCACAGCCAAGAAGTGCATCTTAGAGAAAGTAGACGTCAAAACTGGAGAAGAATCGGAGAGCAATGTTTTACAGGTATGTGGTGTTGGCCCAGTACTTCAGGATGGGTCAAATGGGTGATGGTAATCTGTTACAGCTCTGCATTTTTCACTGTCTCCCTCCAGATCCAATGCAAGTTGTTTGTGTTTGAGAAGACTGCACAGTCATGGATAGAAAGAGGTCGAGGGCTTCTCAGACTCAATGACATGGCGTCCACAGAAGACGGAACACTACAGTCTCGTCTAGGTGAGTGCAAACAAGATCTGTTTGTGCTCGTAATAGGAAGCAGACAAACAGTTACACACAGAAATTTTCCCTGTTGACCTAGATTCGATTAGAAAATGGATCAACAATGATTTACAGAAATTCCCCTCCACAGCTAGTATTGTGTGATGGGTATGGTACAAACGCATACCTTTTATTCGAACACAATAGTCTTACCCGCATTTGTGATCGCATGCTGTGTTTCTGTCCTGTGTCGTCAGTAATGCGAACCCAGGGCAGCTTGCGTCTAATCCTCAACACCAAGCTGTGGCCTCAGATGCAGGTGGACAAAGCCAGTGAGAAGAGCGTGCGGATCACTGCCATGGACACTGAGGACCAGGGGGTTAAGGTCTTCCTAATATCGGTACATGACCAGCATTACCTTGTCTCATTTACATGACGTTAAATTCATGCTCATTTTCTATGTTAAATATGCACACCATCAATGTATGGTGTAAAGTACAGAAACTGTGCTTCTTTTAACATTTTTCATACCCAAGCAAAAGGGCAGATGTGCAACTAAAGTATCCGTTTGTGATGGTGTTTCAGGCTAGTTCGAAGGACACAGGCCAGCTTGCCGCCGCGCTGCACCACCGTATCCTGGCTCTGAAGAGCAGAGCGGACCAGGAGCCTGAAGCCCCAACCACAGCCATTCCTGAGGCCGACGTGCCGCAGTCAAACGAGGACGACAGCGACGAGGACGAGGTGGCCAACACTGCCTCTGCATCCACTCCTGCTGGAGGTATGTGTGTGTGTGGAGAGAGAGAGTAGGAGACACCTGTCATAGGTCACTACTGGAGCAAAAATTGTATTAAGGATTGAGGAGTTGAGTATCTTTTTTGTAACGGCTCTGGAAGCAGTCCTTGAACATGCTCTGATCTGTCTAGTGATCATTATCATTAGCACTTTACTAGCTGTGTTTATCTTTCCTCTGTAGTTAACTCAGATGGAGGAGAGACCCCAGCAGCTGGAAGCACATAACGTCACCCTAATGGATGGCCTGCCAGGAGGCTGCCTTTTTGGGTATTTTACTGCAGGCATCTCTATGGACAACCCTGACCAACATGGTTCCCCCCCCCAGACTAGTACTTTTGGATATTAGAAGTCTATCTCCAGGAAGAAGAAAGAAAAAAAAACAACCTTGTACTGGAGTGTCTCACCTGACTTGTGCAGTTCGTCTTTTGTCTGCAGTCAACATCAAATCTGGAGCTACTTTCTCCCCAGTTTGTGTTTTACTTTTTTTTTTTTTTTTTTTTTTGATAGCTAAAATAAAGACTTCAAAGCTTTGGTTTGGGACTTGGCTGCTCATCATATTGATGAGCATGAGGGTGTTTCCTCTCCATTTAAGGTATGGCACATGTCAAGACTGCAGTTTCTACTTTGGGACCTTTTTACTCACTCTTCTACCATACCTCTGGAAGACACACTTCCAGGCGGGCGTCTCATTGTCACAGTGTATCGTGTTGACTAGTCATCCAGTCAGCTGTTTGTACCTCCATTTCAACCAGTTCAACCCTGCCCCTCAACCCAAGTTTGTTGGATAGTTTCTGGTCATGTAACTTATTTCGGTTTACAATATTATACATGAGTCATCTAATTCGGTAAAACACATTTATGCACTGTAACAGCTAGCCAATACCACTCAGTCTAAAATAAAAGCAGTTTCATATATTTCCGAATGACCTAGTGAATAAAGGACTAAAACAACATGCTCTGTCCTCTTGTGGGTTAATGATAAGGATATAACCAAAGGAGAAGGACTCACCAAGGTTTCTCTTCAGTTATATAACTTTGTGTTATAGTTGTTGACCCTCATGGGGTAATTCTTTGTCATGTTTTTCCAGAGATTAACTAGACAGCATTGATCAACATTCTGCATGTAACTGTATTTCTTTCCAACATTTCAAGGGTTTATATTGTGTTAATACATATTCTTTTGATAATATTATATAAACTTTTTATTCATTGTCATTTGCAAAAAACAAGTTGTAATGAAGATTATTTTGTGTGGAGTGCATTTAGACAACTGAACTACCCTTGAATGTCATGTATATTTGAATATATTATCATTTAGTAGAGCACCATGTTTCTTGACTCCTCTGACTCCTTTCCTCTTTACAAAATAAAACATTTTGGACTGAACTGTATTATTCATTTAGAAGGCTCATAGATCTCGAAGCAGCTCTGGTGGAGGAATGTTTGGTTCAGTCCAAAAAATGTCCATGTCACTTAAGTCAGTGCGCAGCAGGAGGTAAGTACACAATGTACACAAGGGGGCAGTAAAGGCCAAGGAAGGAATCTACAAAATATCTACTTATTTATTTGTACGTAACATAACCGATTAATAATATAGTTTGATCAGAAAGAATTAACCTTGCATTAACAATACATCAATTGAAATTAGATTATAATATAAAGTATAAATATTCATTGGAATATTATGAGATTTTCTTTTAATCAGATCTCAGAACACAATTTTGTATATTTGAATTCCAATCCCCCCCCCCCCAAAAAGTTATACTAAATACAATACTAATGATTTACAGTAGGAAAAATAAATATGAAGTCTAAGGAATTCTACACAAGCTTCCAGGCATTCTTGATCATGGTTACAAAGTAAGCGTCTTCGTCAATGGAAGCACTAACTCCACTGTAGTAATTTAGAAACTCTTCCTCAGTCACCTGCAGGGGAGCAAAGGGACAGAATTAGTTTATGGTACAGGCAAATGAACCATCATCTAAGATCAGGATGTTGATCAGGAAACCAACTAATCAGTTTCTAGTACACCTATAATGTTTAACTGTCTGAAATGTATTATAATTGTAAAAACCTTTTTTATTACCTTGCCATCTTTGTTGTTGGGAGAATCAAAACTTTCCAGGAAGGAGAGGAAAACCTGATCTTCAGTCCACTGGCCACTTTTGTATTTGGGGTGCTGCTTGGCATTATACACACCTCTCAAGTCCTCCACAGTCACCACTCCATCTCCCGTCTTATCCAGCTTCCTGAAGGCTTCTGAAATCACCTGCTTCCTGGAGCTTGACATTGGAGGCTGATAAACACAACTACATGTTCATTGACTATGCATAGTTATCAGATTGTTTCTACACTTGTATTCCTCTAATTTGACAGAAATAAGTACACCATGTATTAGATGGTTATAGCATAATGCACACATTTGATCATAATGTTGAATATACCTACCCTCAAGCTTTCCAGAAACTCATTGAAATCAATGGTACCACTGCTATCTTTGTCTAACAGTCCAAAGATTTGCTGGGCCTCCTCTCTGCTCAGAGTAACCCCATAGGTGTCCAGGCCTTTGAGAAACTCCTGCAGGTCCAGTGACTTGCTGCCATCATCGTCCATGATGCGGAATGTCCTTAAAGAAAAACCCAGCAGAGAGAAATCACCTCTCTTGAAAAATCTATTAAGCCAAACATGGGCTACAGTTTACTGGAGTCCATCATACCTACTTTAACTTACTTACACTTGCTATACTGTTGGGCTTAACAACATGTTCTGCTTGAGTACTGTTGTAATAGGGGGATAAAAGATACGTTCAGTATGTGTTCTGAAGTGTTTTACTTGCCTTGCCAATCCTTTGATTCCAGCAGATCCTCTGGCCAGACATTGCTGTCTCAGTTTCTGCAGAGACTCTGTGGACTGTTCACTGTTTGACGTCATTTTTATCAGGTAGCTAACAGCTACAGAAAGTTCGGGTAGAACGTAGATAAGCGCACGTGAAATCAATGGACAATTACGAGTTATTCCACAATAGCATACTCCTATTTTTTTCCATATATATCCATATACATACTAAAATAAGCTAATATTACTACAGAAACAATTACATTAGCATATGTTTTCCGCTTTTAGTAATTTCCATATAAAAGCTGTGTAGCCTATTGGAAAAGCCTTGAATGCATGGTGGCCTAGGCTACTATTGTGTAGTGCTCAAGGTAAGGTAGGCATGCATTTACTTTTGAAATAATTCAACCTACCTTCTCCGTTCCAGTTAAATGAAAGAAGAAAGTGAAGTGAAGGGGTTTCTATGTTGGTGGCACCGGTTGCCAGGAAACATAGGCAAACAGTAATTACCGCACTCTACCACAATGAAAGCACATTTATGACAAGGGGAGCAACCATTCTAACTTTGCTACCACATGCAGAGGTAGAATAAGTATTTAAGATTGACCTTTGTTAATTGATCATAAATATGGATCATGGAAATGTGTGAGTCTTAATGCATGAGACTTGAGAGCCCTGTTTTTAACTGAAGTAGGATATATGTCAGAACCCATACTTCGTGACTTTAACGTGACTGTTATGTTGTTATTACACTGTTGTTACACTGTTATTATGTTGTTATTACACTTTTTGCACTGTTTGTACACTTATTACACGTTTATTATGTTGGTATTTCACTGTTGTTACACTTATTACACTATCATTACACTGATTACACTGTTGTTACACTGTTGCAGAGATAACAAGTAACAAAGCACAAATCCTTTGTTACTGTACTTAAGTAGATTTTTCTGGTATCAGTACTTTTCAGACAACCTTTTACTAAAACACTAAAACAGGTAGTAGTAATGGCTAAGTTTTACTTAAGTATATGTCAGAGCCCATACTTCTTTAACATGAGTGAAAAAGTGTAGTCAGTACTTCAACTTTTGAGAGTTTTTTTTATTAACATGAGTATCTGTAGTTCTAATTGAGAGAAGGATGTGTGTACTTTTACCATCTCTGATAATGAGATTGTTAGAAAGATGGAAATGTACGAATCTGGTGACAACCCAAAAAAGGGTTGATATTTATTCAACAGTCAATCAATAGTGTGTCACGTTAAAACCCTTTTGGCACAATTGCTCAGTGTAAAAGATGGCCTCATTTCATAAATATCCAAACCTGAATTTGCCTTCCAATAAATATACATGTCTTTACACAATAAAGATGCACTGCATCCATACTCTTGAACTTGCCCCTCCTGCCCAAACATAAAAAACAACAGTATTTACGGTGTTTGAGACCATCCAGCAACATACTGATTAAAAGAATGTCCCCAAATATTTACCACAAATTCAAAAACATTTTTTTCCCAGTTGTAAAATATCTTCACCTTTCATAACGCCACAGTAGTTTTGGTTCACAATTCGTGATCATTTGAGTGCTCTTTTCGGTACATTTTCAGTATCCATCAGGTATTATTTTGAGGAGACAGCCAAGTCTAAAGCTATCAGGTATGCTAAAGCTCAAACCCTCAAACACAATGTCTACCCTAACCCTCGTTTTGGCAATGCTTTAAGATTATATGATATATTATGGAATTATGGGTTAGTCTTTTTTAACAAGGTCTCAGTTGATGCAAGGCTTCAATGGAAATAGAAAAATGGGAATTGTGTTTAACTGAACATGACTTTGATGAATAGTTTCTATGAATAGCTATTTATATAAGATTGTACAAGAGAAATTTAAACTTTCGTTTTTTTTCTTTTCTGTTGATGGATATACCCTTGTGAGGGAGATTTGTTGGAGTTGATCAACTGCTAAATCATTT
The DNA here is from genome assembly GCF_038355195.1 of Osmerus mordax. NCBI lineage: Eukaryota > Metazoa > Chordata > Actinopteri > Osmeriformes > Osmeridae > Osmerus > Osmerus mordax. The sequence continues at coordinate 6,475,898 of NC_090065.1, forward strand.
TACTGTTATACCTACATAGTAACACTGTAATTATTTCAGTTTAAATTCTTTGTTGTTTTAAAAATTGACATTCAAATACAAAGAAAATATTAAAGTAACATTTCCAACATTTGACAATGGCATATTTCTCAACTAATTACAGTGTTACTCAAAAGCTAAAGAGAAACTTTCTCTTAAATCTTACCAATTTACATCTCATCGTAATGTTAAACCCTAACCGCGCATTTTAAGTGTCCTGGTGTTTGGGTATGAAACTGTTCCATATGGCAGGATCTGGGGACACCAAGTCTGTAGTACCAAGAGCAACAGTTCTGCCATGGACACAAATCCTTGAGCCTCTTCTTTCACAAAATCCAGTATCACATGTCAGTGAAGAAGGTTGGTCTATTTAGGATAGTCATCTTCAACACCATCAAGCAGCGTAATACATCATAGATCAACCAGGAGGTCATACACAACCACACTCCTGTGCTGACACTTCCTGAATTGTGTGATATCTACTGCTGTTGTCCAGGAAAGAGATATCCTTCTCATATGTGACAGGCCGACAGCAAGGATTGTATTGGACCTTGTCTCTCTTTCCGATGAGCCCAGTCCTCCTCATGTGTTCCAAAGTGATGTCGTAGTTGCGCCTACGTGCTGTACACTTGCCGCTGCAGTACCGGAATAGCAGAGTCTCATCACTGTGATAGCCCAGGCCTAGCTCACTGACGGTCAGCTCCAGCTGATGCAGGGAGCAGGGCTTTAGCCTCCTCTTAGCCCTCTTAGTCCTTCTGGCCTGGCTGTCTTCCTGGCTGTCCTCCTGGCTGTCCTCCCGGCTTTCCTCTTGGCTGTCCCGGCGGACCTTCCTGTCCACCAGGGTCCCTATCACCTGCTGCATCTCCCCCTCTGTGAAGCTCTGCAACAGCTTGGAAACTAGTGGGGAGGAGAGAGGAAACCAGTCAGTCATGTTCAATTGTCACCTGATTTTACATGGGAAGTCTTACTTAAGGTTTTAGAGAGTTTTGACTTAAACTGACAACCTGGTTGATGTTTAGTCTCAGGGAAACCACAGAACCCTGTCATTGACAAACCAAGCAAACCATGATGTCACATAGTTCAATTTAGCATTCCGTTTGTTGGTATTCCTTGCCAATGATGTTAATATAGGAATTGTGAATAATTCCATCCAGACGTCTCTAAACCTGTGGTTACCAAGTATAGTTCACTTTCCACACCGTTTCTTTGTTTTTCTACCTTTCTACTTGGCAGGCCTATGAACCATGAGGTGTTCAGTGACTGTAGGTTAGTGTTAAACATAAAAAGGGAAGTTGTATAAACAAACTGTGACTGCAGGCGGAGGCCCTAAGCCTGCTGTCAGTGTCCTGACAACCCTTTCACACATCACCTCGTCTGAGGACACCAGGTTGCTAAGATAGACAAAAACAGTTGATCTTACATTCTGAGAGGAGCGAGCTGATGCTATCTGTCGCTCTGGCTGCTCTGTGAAGACCACCCATCATGGACGAGGATGACAATGGTGATGATAATAATGCTGATTCTGATGCTGATAATGATGAAGATGATGACGACAGAGGTGATGATAATGGAATCGCCATTGTTGGCAGTGGTGATTTTGATAATGACATTGAAGATGACGACGAGGGTGACTGGGGGTATTCTATCCTGGGTTCAAATTGTCCAGTGGAAGGCATAGTTCTAGTGAGGAAGATGGACAGGGCTGCACCACAGAGCATGAAGGCAAAAGCAGCACCTTTCCATAGCTTCATCTTAGAACGTGGAGGAGCATTGAAACTCTGCCAGAGAGAGAAACAAAATGAGCTGGTTAGACACGTCAGCGCAGAGCAACATGTGTAATAATAACCATCAACCCTGGATAATAAAATGAACTATTATATATTATATTATTATAAACTGTACTCTCCATATTGAGTGAGGGCTTTTTTGGGCATGAAGTGATACATTTAGAAGGATTCACTCATGTCATCCCCCTCTCATCCTTGTTAAAGACAATACAACCTCATACTTGTTACCCTCTTCATCTGTACATCCCTCTGAACTCTTTTTGATTAATCTCTACCTCCCATTGAGAGTTTCAGATAACTCTCATCTTAAGTGAAGCAACATGGCATGAGAACAACTGTCATATTGATTCTGTCTTTCAAATAAGTAGCAGTAGGCTTCTGATCTGCAAACCGTACATTGCTTGTTGACAAGTAGGAATGTGATGGGTGCAATGAGTCATAAGTCTGGAAAAAAACACACTTATTTATGCTATATCCATACCGCAGGGCTTCTAACATGTGCTGTATGTCCCCCCCCCCCCCCCCCTTTCTTCTTCTCAGCTATCCAAGGAATTTTGCAAAGTACATGTTTCTGTCGATTCAAAATAGTTGCGTCACATTTGTCTGTCTTTGTCTTCAAATGAAAGCTTTTAAAGAGGTTTCACAAGCTCGTTATTTAGTATTTTTAATTGCATTATTATAACACAGGCAAGCCAGACATTCCCCAGATCAGGAAGTGGCAGAGGCTAAGAGCAAATCCAGACCATGCAGTCGTCCAAAGTGTTTTGCCAGACTAGATACAGTATCCAGTCAGGACTCGTGTGCTTACGTGATTAAATTCAGAATACAATGTCAACTGAACCGTGTTTGTAGACAACTTCTAAAATCTCTACACATAACAGGAGTGGACTGTATTCAAGACTTGCACATCATCATTCTAATCCAGTATGATATATCAAACAGTCTGTGGCTTGACAAAGTTTGGCTGCCAAAAAGAGAAATGGTTTTTATTATCGAGTCAAAACATACTAAAATGCAGGCTAAATATAAACATTCTCTTCTTCAGAGTTGGAAACTCTCACTTCATTTTCTGAAGAGAGCATCTTGACTATTAAAATTCACTTTTAAAAATGATGTCAAGATAAAAGCACACTCATTTGTATGTTTTGGGTCGGCACCAACTGGTGTAATCCTGTATTTAAGATCTCTATTTGCTTGTTCTTCAGATATGACTAATGTCTGTTAATTATAAAGTGACTGCACTAGCTATGATAGCTGTAGCAAATGGTGATATCATTGTTTTCTCGTTCTATTTTCAGCATAAGCCAAATGTAATGACACAGCCCCAATGCCATAGTTACTTCATAGGACCTGAATGTCCTGCAGCCTGCCACCAGTTAATGTATATAAATGTATTTATCACTGATCACTGATGGACAGGCCTGAGAAGTGTACTAGTAAGTGCTGCAATTATTAAAGCTTCCAGACAGTTCCAAGTAGGATGGACTGTATGCTGAACTACAGCCTACAGCATATAAAGCATGTCTAATTGTTATAGAAAACATACTCCTTATGCTCCAGTGTTAGAGTATCTAACTCCCCGTATTAAACCAAACAAGCATATCTTTCCATTATTGAGACAATTTTAGATCTCACAAGCGTGAAAAAACAAGCCTACTGTTTTAAAGAAACTTTGAGAAACCTTGTATTAATGACAGACCACAAAGCATGTTGTCTGGCAATAATTGGGTCATCATCAGCAGTCCTAAATGTTGGCTTGCTGTGATTTAATTACAGTGTATTTCTGTTGTTCACCCTCACATTTCAGAAAGGACCTCTGAACAGTGTGTCATTGAAAAATTAAACAAAACCAAGACTGTGGTGACAGTTTTGTGAATAGGGTTGAGACATGGGGTGGCACTGAGCAGAGAATTATTGTCCTGCACGGATGTACAGTGTGTCATGATTATGAATGAAAAAGTCCTTTGTGCCAGTGAAACAGATGCTGTCCTCCAACTGATTACTTGTAACATTCATGTCTATTATTCTCTATGACACATTCCCTGGAACATCCCCATCTCTCACATGCGTTAGTGCATTAACACACATTGTGGAACACACACACACATTCTCAAATGCAAAATGGCAGCATCCGTTTTGTGTTTGATTACAATATACTGCACTTGTTACTGCCATTCAAATGCAAGAAGAAAATGTACCATGTTAGAGTTGTGCTTTCCTCACATAACGTGAGATGTTGCTTGTTTGTTCCATAATCTGACAGTGCTTATTAATAACTAGTTCCTCTAGTCTAGACCAACAAAGACATGAACTCTGGTCACATGTAGTGGGATGTGGCATCATATGGTTAATATGGACCACAGACATGCACACAGACTCATTTACACAAACACAGACTCATACACTCAGTCACACACACACACGGATGCACACGCTCTTTCTCATACACAGCCGTTCACACTAAACTCCTCCCAGTTGACCTCTCACCCTGTTGTGCAACCCAATGGATAATTGCTTCCCCAAAATATTAAGTAATTTCAACATATCATACACGATGTACTGTAGGACACCTACTGTTTGTATTTCCTTGTCTGAGTAAATAGGGATAGGCCTTCTCCTCTTTCTCTCTCAGCAAGCATCAGAAAGGCATGAGGACAGATAGAGAACATAATAGGGACACACTCCAAAGATCAGCGCTGGATTAGCACTAATGCCTGCCGGTTTATCTGTTGTCACGTGGGTTAACACCTGAGATTGGCAGGCTGAGGGTGGAGGCCTAGCCGTGTGTGTGGGGTAATCTTCTAGACACTTTTTCAGTTTTGAGTTAGGCCGCCAAAGGGGAGAGGGGACATGTCTGTAAGCTCTAAGCCCACCGCCCCTCAACCCTGGGTCTTAAGTAGGCCAGTGGTGAAGCCTTGGTTAGTTGGCAGGTAGGTTAGGGGTAGACAGGAGAAAGATTCTATGATCTCAATGGATGGTCATTATACATTAAATGTATTAGTATAGCCTTAGGTTTTGCAAGCAATCCCATAAAATGATTCACAGATCCCAGTGGATGTCAATTCAAGATCAACATCCAATCTATACCCTCAGAGAAGGACAAATCAACCTCAAAACATGCTGTGGGGAGAGAAGAGAAAGTACCAAATTTCCTCCAGAGACGAGACGGCATTCTGTCGCTTAACTATGCTGGATAATTGAAACCAGCAATGTTGTTTCTCTGCCACAAAGAAAAAGCAGATTTAATAGGAGACACTGCTCAGGCTGTAAAAATTTCACAAAAACAGCTCTCGTCTTTAGCTATAACTTTATTTACTTTAACACTTGTGCATAATCACATACAAGTAGCAATTATAATGTAGTGTAAGTATTGGAGCAAATATGAGGAAGTAAAAGTATATAGCAAATAAAGCGTTTATGTGGTACATGTCAAGTGTTTCCTCGTCATGTAAGGATCAAACGGTTTGTGACGTTGGGTATGAAATACCCAAATGAGTCAGTCAGTGTTTGTACTGCACAAGAGGGCACCTCCTTCAATAAAGGGATGAATGTTCCTTTTTAGGATTTCAAGACAAGACGAGGACGGTATCCGGAACATTCTTCTCTCAACTACAATAAAGACCCTTCAGTTTTCAGACGTCACCATGATGTCAACTGCATAAAATGCAAATATAACATAACACCCACTGTCCCTTGTCAGATATTGACAAGCATTTGATAATTGCTCAATAACTGACTGGTTAATCTCTTATGCAGTGCAACGTAAGAAGCCTACTTCTGAGGAAGTCTTTACTAGGATGGCAACTAAGTAAGTCAACTACACTTTCTTCAACCACAGTTGTTGATATGATTGGTTTTCCCAGTGTAGCTGCATGTGAGATGCAAGAAGTAGTCTCCGTGAAGGGAATCCCTGGTATCACTTAGCAGCGGTTAAGGCAGATTCAATTTAGGTGACCTGAGCAGGACGATGATGCGCCTAAGATGTGTGGCCCAACTCAGTGGTTTGAACAGTCAAGATGGGGACAGTGACGTGTGAGCGTGTGCAGAAGAAGGGAAACACCAGGAGAGGAACACCCTCCAACAGGTACAGGTAGAATCATGGGTCTTTACTGGATTGTCTCTTGTCCTCTCTCTTCACAACACCTCCCTCGCGAAAACCCGTTGGGGGATGAAGCCTAAGGCAGGGAAACCTCTGGGCGGTAGACGAGAAGACACAAAGAATTAAGGGTAAAGATTAAGGACTGAAACTGGATTGGACTGGAAGACCAATTTGTCAAAGTAGTTGATTTAACAGGCTGTTAGTATGGCCCAGATTCCCATATCAAGTCCATCGCCGCTGATCTCAATTGTGAAATTAATGAGATTAATGACAGCTTGGACTGAGGATCACTGTGATGTGTTTGTGTCATGCGATCCTGACGGCCCTGGCCGAATAGATACTGTAGCTGACACGAGCATGTTCATGCAGGTACAAAAATCTACAATATGTTGATGTTTGAACTGAGTATCAGTTCAGTGGTTATGTATATGTACACTTACATTTATACATATACATCGACCTTAGCAGTGAGAATTGACCAGCATTTCATTTGATTTTTCAAAGCTCTCTCCAGGCATGCAGCCAGACTGGAGCCAGGTCTAGGAGGCTTTAGTGAGAGACGGCTCATTGTAACGTCATAATAAGATGGCTACGAAGGTTTTATTGATTTGACATTTGGACCAGGATGCTGCTTAATGCATTAATGCAGGATGTTTTTCTCCTTTGTATCAACTGTTAGTAGTCTGCTTTGTCTCAAGTTTAAAACGTGTATCTAAGGAGAGAGGGGAGACGAACCATTGTGACATCCAGTGTTATTAGGGAGACTGGGCGTGTACACTACCATACACAACTCCTGAGACGAGAAGCCATTGTTGATATCAATAATCTGGAGTGTCTTTGCTGGGACGGGTTGGTGCTTGGTGAGCCAACACAGGTACACCTACCACCTACCACCTATCTGTAAAGCCCCAGATTATACTAACAAAAGAAGATGTGTCCTTACCGTTGGGACGACTAATCCAGATTTAGCTCCGTGGCATCGTCTTCAGCTGACCTCGACTTGGAAAGCGCCGGCTGAATCCATCACCACCACCACGGCGGGAAGCATAGGAGGTACTCTTCTCAAAGAGGCTCTGGCTCCTTGTGCCTTGGACCACTCTCTTACAGTGAGCGTGGGTTCACTTGGGTCCACTCTTGGTTTTCTCATCCATTCACTGTGGTCACTAATGGTCCATGATGTTGCGACGGTCAAACTTCACATGTTTCTCCAGGTGGTTCATAGCTTCGTGTGATCTCCATCCGGAGGATGAGCAGCAGAAGTGAGTTTGAGGCTACATATATGGCATGTGTCAATTTGTAAAGCTCTCACTCTTCATACGGTTCCATGAAAAGATTCAGACTGTTGTCACACAAAAGCTATCACCCACTGCATCTGAAACAAATACACACTGTAAGAAGCAAGCAGGTATCTTGATTTAGCCATACATACACAGTATTATTCAGTCTAACCTTAGATTATTTCCTCTACATTCTTTTGACACGCAAAAACAATGTTGCACGTAAAAAAATTATAGATAACAGACAACATTCGGATTTAGGATAACTTTTAATGTATATACTGTTTATAGAAGCTTGCATACCATTAATATAGAGACATTTAAAAAAAGCAACTCACAGTGATACGATGACATACATAAACAAGCCTTGTCCACCAAGAACCCTGTCTGTTTATCTCTGGTCTGTATTATCCGGTGTCAGGAGCACAGCAGCATGGTTCACCACTACGCTGGAGATAGGCAGGGGTTACTTAGATGGGAGAGGTAGAATAGTTCTAGAGCCCTCCTCCTCCTCCCCTCCTCCTCCCCCTTTTCCTCCTCCATAGCTGGGCCTCAGTCTGAAACAGATTACTTTAGAAGTGATAATCTTCCCGCCTCGAGCTCCACCAGTGATAGAGGATGCTTTGGCCCGAGCAAGCTTACATGTTCCCTTCTGGCGTCGACATGGCTGCTATCTTAAACATACAAGAAGAGACGTCATCCACAGTCAACCCCGAAGAGTTGAAAGGGAGAGGGAAGTATGTGATGTGAATTGTATCACATTTGTAGGTGTCAATATCCTCCGTCAAACAGGTGCTAAGTTTTAAGTTTCAAGTTTATTGCTATTTGTACAGGTGCATTGTAATTATGTGCTATTTGACAATCTCTTGTGACCTATCTGAATCTATAATAAATGATCTAAAGCTATAATAAACAGAATCCTAACTTATGTGAGCTACTATTTTTATCGACAACAAGATCAATAGTCAGATTTTACAGTGCAATATTAAAGTGAATCTCAATAAATCTCCTTGAAACTGGCCAGGGATGAAAACAGATTGAGATTTCAAATTCACCTCTCGTTCTAATACAAACGACTTTTTTACTCCTAAAGCCTCATGAGAGGTAAATGAAGAGCAGATGGCAGACTTCTGAGAGAGTATCCTGTTCTTTCTATCTGGAGAATAAATAAACACCACACTGTGGATGAAATGTGTGAGGTTTGAAAGGCCTGTCATGCACAAACACATTTAACTACAGTCAAGGCTCACTGTTTTCATGATACAAATATATTGAATTAACCAGCTACCTTTTCAAGGAGTTGGGTGTAGGTTTGTAGCTAAATTGTTGTAGCAAATTAAATAATTGCTTCAGTATCTCCCACAAATAAAATGAGTCACCATTTTGGTGGACTTAATCAACATCACACTTCACAAGAGCTGCTTTCCTCTGAAAATAGTACGGTCAAACAGTTGGACTCATAGCTGTATAAAGATACAGAAACATGATATTCATCTCCTGTTCCTCTTACTGATATGAAACACTAGCAGTGCTGTTCTGATCATGGAACCATGTTGGTTACCCAAACAGATACATAGGCAAATTAATGGTTGTCATAGAAAACCAAAACAATGGTGGTAACCAACAGATGCAGCTTCACAATGATACAGGGCTAACCTTTACTGACTCAACACTAAATATTCAATATCAAATATCAACACTTCAAATATGTACTAATCACTAAATAATGTCCTTATCGGACCAATATAGGTTTTGGTACTAAATAAATACTGTATCACACTATTGTCCCCAGATGTCTTGATCATTGTTTTTAAAATAATTTTTCTTAAAAAACTAAAAATAAATGCCAGTGAATTGCAATCACATTTTTCTGCCAGTAAGGTAAGACCTCAGTCTACCTATAATGCTTTTTTGAAAATTGCATGCTAATTCTACCTTTAATAAAACACAAAAGCCAGTTCTGTTTCTACTACAACAGGCCATATTTCCTAAATTAAACTGTGGCTGGTTTATAAAAAAAATTCTGTTTAGGGAAAGGTGAGTTTAAAAGGAAGTCATCTGTACACTGCTCCTTTTTCCCAGTGTCATTAAAGTTAATAGAATACAAAGGAACGGAAACAACAACATAAATGTGTGTGGTTGGATGGTCGGATGCATAATGTGAGAACACACCATTTAAAGGGGTACATAGACATCTGGAACTTGCTGAAAGACAAGGCTTTTCTCTAGTCTAAATGAGAAGTCATTATCTAAATTGAGAGCAAATATACACCAGAAACAGGGCAAGTGGTTCAATGTGGGTCCCAGGGACATACATGGAGGTGACAGATGTTTTTGAATTATTTTGAAAAAAGGAGTTAGGAATTAGTGGAATAAGTTACCGATGTGTCAATATAGGGTTACACTATCCATATCTACATGATTAGTGATCTGGCAGCAATTGGGAAGCTATAGAACTGAAAGAGTCATTATCACAGAGGGAATGGCAGTATTTTCTTGACAAGGCTACAGACAGAGGCTGAAACTGAAGGGTGCTCCTTACTATATCTCAGTGTTCTACTGCCCCCAGCTGGTATAAGCACAGAAGCGTACAATACGCCTTGTGGAACACCATGAGTTCATGAATTATGGCAGAGTTTATGCAACCGTAGGTCCAGAAAGAAAACTTTAACAGCCTTGTTCATTTATGGCAAAGAACAGAGCTGAACCTAATCTAAAAGTTGTACATTCCAACAAGACAAAGTATAATACAGTTTTCATCTTGAAATCAACAATCATTTTGTAAAATGATGTAATCATTATAAACATATCCACCCAAATATCTAGAGACAAACAAATCCCCAAGGTGTCATCAGATCAGGGTGTCATCCAGGGAAGGGATTGGTGACTTCTGAAGCGGCTTGCCCCTACCCTTGTTGCCATGGAGGCCCTTGGTGCTGTTGGTGCTAAGTGGTTAATTCAGGACTCAGCAGTTCAGCAAGCTTCCCCAAGTGTCTGCTTACCTCCAGGGGGGGGCGGGGGGGGGGGGGGCGACATGGGTAGCAACCTTGCGTTGCTGAACCCAGGAGCTTCCAACACTGTCCTGGGCATAGACACCTGAACACCTAACTCCTCCCAACACCAGCAGACCTGGAGAACACCAGGCTGCTGGATGAGGAGGACTCGCCGCAAGGACCCGGGGGACTATCCAGGGACCTGTGGCGCTGGACCCTGCATGGCAGGCTGGGAGCCCCCAGGGTGGAGCCACACTCTGAGCTCCTCTGTACAAGTGAATCCTCCGCAGAGCTAAGGAGGGCCTTCACTGGCTTCAGCTGTTTTTGACTTGTTTTCTTTGCCTCCGGGCCGTGTTCCTCAAGAGGCTCATCTTTGCACTCCTCTGTGGTGGGAGTTTCTGTTGGAGTGGCACAAACGCATGCCAGGGCTTCCCAGAGGAGCCACACACACGCCCCTACCCTGACACAGCTTCCTCCTCAGCCCCTCAGGGCACCATAGGGCCCTACGCGCGCCATCCAAACAGTCAAACCATATACCACCGCACACATGCGGCGGGGCCAACTCGGCATGACGTTTGGCGTGCCGCCTCAGCTCCACAGGCAGCTCTTTGCCAGGGTGGAGGAGACGCAGGGATGTGACGTTGCTGTGGGCGCCGCAGTCTCAGAGCTCTCCCCAGGATTCTGCTTCAGCGCCTCTCCTGACAACTCTCCAAACAGGTTCCAGGCCAGCAGCATTGTGCTGGAGGAAGCATGCAGCAGCCATTTAGGAACGGGCTCTCAGTGCCTGACTTTGGTGCCTTCGTCACTCACCTCCAGCAGCTCAGAGCATCATGCTCTGAGTACAAAACTTCCATTCCGGGGATCCGACTAGGACGAGGACATGCTGTAAGGGAGCGCAGCAGGTCAAGGGGAGCAACTCTACAGGCTTTTAAAACTAGGTGCCATTATGTCAAATGGATTGTACAGTTCTATATTTACATCAATGGGAATGGAAAGTCTAGAGAACGTGGCTAAAATATTATGTTATTGTAAACATTACATTTTGATGCTTTTACTTGGAATCTACAGTTGTATCCTTTGGATAAAACTGAATCAGAATTCTGGGCAGGCTGTTCTCACTCAAACAAATGGGCTATTGCTGACTTATACTTTAACATCTTTACTTAAACAGACAAAGCCTCTCTTTTTACTGCTGGCTCTAACTGGGCTGGCTGCCTGGCAGAGGATCTTGGGATACTGGAGACAGGAGATAATAAAGGAGGAGCTGACAGAAGCCCTGCTCTCTGCTGAGACTGGAGCAGTGTGTAATTACCAGCACCCTGAGGACTGTTCTTAACACACTCACACAAGCAAGATGGACAATAACTTCCTCACCACCTGATATTTTGGCCAGGGTTAGGAGCGGAACACTGCAATCTCGATATTGGCAAATAAAATTGTTACTCAGCATAGTCACTGATCCTGACATTAATAACAGAGATGTGGCAATATTCCTTCCAGATGAATAAACTACTTAAAGCATCATTTTCTGAATGGCTGCCAACTGGTGTAATATTCTCTGACATTCTCTGGATAGTTCTCCCTGTAGACAGAAACATTACAAACAGGGATTTGTACAAAAACCCAATTATTCAACTTTATTAACATTGATGAGTTTTTTTTTTCCAGCAACATCTTTTTTTTAAATTCCAGTTCTTTATCAACAAATAGAAAACAGACTGTGTATACAACAGGTTGAACCCCTACAGCACTAAGCATTCACAAGGTAAAAATGAACGTTTTGTTTGTGTTTTTTTTTCGCCAGCATGTTGTGTCCCTGACATTCACCCCCTTAACGCCTGTGGGGAAAAATGTGCTTCAGTGGTGTGATGGCTGGCGCAGGGGAGTCGTCCACTGGTCGGATTGTGCTGTCGGCCCACCTCCTACACAAGTTATAACCGGCTGCTGTCAAGTTCACTATGGTTACAGTGGAATACAACGGTGTCCCATGGATACACACTCTAGAACAGCGGGCTCGGTTGGTATGTCGAGAGAAGAGTGAATTGTTCAACAATATAACTGTGTAGTATATATCTATGTATAATTGTACATATATATAATCAATCATAATTATATATATATATATATTTATAATTTTATTTCTGTATAAAATAAAAGCAGGTTGTGTCCAAAGGGCCGTGTCTCTGTCCCTTTGATGGGAATGGTTGATTCTGTACAGGTGCCAGTGTTCATGGCTGCTACTCCACCCTCCGTCGTGTCAGCTACTCCTGGTCTGAGTAGTCTTTGTGTCGGGACCCCCGCAGACTGACACGCCCAGGACAGCCAGGATTGGAGAGGGTCTTGCGGGGCATCAAAATTCAAAGGTTGTTTTTCCAACTGATTCGGATATAAAAGTCTGCACTCCACACACTCGTTCTCTGGCTGGAGTGGAAAGGCCTCAGTACCATACTGTATACTCATGTGCTCTCTTTCACTTCTGTACACCACTCATTTACTTTGACGTTAATCAATTTCACTTTTCGCAAGTTACTGTGTGTATATAGTACAACTACAGTGGGCAATCTTTTTTAACATTTTGTACTTTTTTTTTTTTTTTTTACTACAGTTTTGATAAGAAACATCCGTTGATACACTTTATCAAAGAGAACCCCATTCCATTGAACTGAATAAGACCAAAATACATGAGAATAAAACCCAAAAATTAGGATACAAATAGAAAACTGACAGCAGCTCGGAGAATGGTGATTCTCCAGTATTAGTATCTAGGAACATGTTAAAAATACATGTCCCTTGTGCTAAAATAACCTAAAATAAAAATAAAATAAAAAAGTCATACCATTATGAAAAAATATGCCCATAGCTAGGCCAGTAAGACAAAAGAAATGTCTGATGTTAAATGATTATTACAAAGAAATACACTAAATAATAACATTTTCATTTTATAATAATGATAATAAAACGATAGAAAAAAGTCATCTCTTAGTGCTACCAGTAGCCTTTGACATTAGGGGCAAGTTGGCATATACAGAACAAGAACTGTCATCTCTTCCATACAAGAGTTGTCATAGTCTGGTATTGTTTCGTTTTTAAAGCAATCTCTGGGTTTGTTAATCCATCGATGTGAATCTGTGATTAGTAGAACCTCCTCCCCAGTCTGGTGGCTCTGGGGACAGGAACAGGTGGATGGTGGCTGAGATGGGACACTTGGCACACTCCTGATGGATCTGACCAGGAAGGGAGGCTAGCTCAGCAGGGTGGATGGGTGACGGCGGGCGTGGTTACGTTGCGTAGTGGTCAAAGCTGCCCAAGTACTCCAGTGCTGCCCGGTAGCACAGCTGGTACTGGTCCTAGGAACGGGAGAAACAAGCACATGAGACAGTGTCACCCCCTGTGTGGACATCAGTAATGGTGACTGCTGACTCCCCCTGCAGTGGAGGCCTGCTCCAGTGCAGCTCCAGTGCAGCTCCAGTGCCACCTCACCTCTGTCTGCACCATGGCAGGTCGCTGGGTGCGCAACGTCTTGACGGTCTGGAACAAGTCGACCACGCCCTCGTACCTCATCCTCTCCAGCACGATGCTCAGCGTGATGAAGACACCTGTCCTGCCCACTCCAGCACTGAGGAGGAGGAGCGCACACACACACACACACACACACACACACACACACACACACACACACACACACACACACACACACACACACACACACACACACACACACACACACACACACACACACACACACACACACACACACACACACACACACACACACACACACACACACACACACACACACACACACACTCACCTTACACATACAATACATGTACTATATAGAAACTTTTCATTGAATGGATGAAGACAGAAACAAATGTTGTAGCCAGTAACTCTACAAGGGCACAACCAGTTATGCCATAACATCCTTTTTACCTGCAGTGTACAGTGATTGGTCCATCCTGTCCAAACTGCTCCTTGGTTTTGTGCACTTGACCAATGAAGTCAATGAAGCCCTCTCCTGTTTTTGGCACGCCTTGCTCCGGCCAATCAGTAAACTGAAATTGGCGAATTGTCCGGGATTGACCATCCTGAGGGCATAAACAGGGGAATATGACAGTATGTTAGAGTCGCCATGATACACTACTACCAGCATTGAGTATACTTACAAGTAGCATTCAACCCCAACCATAGGTTTTCAATCTCATTCTAAATGACTCTGGGCTATGAATGTATTTGTTTGCGTGCATGTGTGTATGTAGATCAGACTGCTGCCATGTGCGGTGAACCCTCTGATGACTGAAGACCTATTACTGGAGGACAGAAGGACAGAGACCAGTGCTTCACAGTGCTCACTTATAGGAAAACCCTCTATACACACACACACACACTCACCCTGGCGTCTGTGACTTTGAACTCTCGTAGGATGTACTGGGGCATGTTGTACTCAGCCATGGGGTCCACCACAAAGTACTGGTACCGGGCTGAGCGCTCAGCAGGCCAGTACTGGTGACACTTCTCCTGTAGGGAGGAACACACACAGGAGGTTACAACTAGGAATATGTATGTGTGTGTCTGTGTGTGTGTGTGTTGTGTGACAGTGTGTGTTCTCTTACCCGTCCCATCTCTCTCAGTTTGGTCAGCATGACTACAATAGTAGAGTTGTGTTCCCACAGCATCCTCCAGAAGTCCTCTGTGGTCTCAGCCAGGGGGCCCTGGGTGGCCAGGTAGGCCTTCTGCTGCCTGAACACAACACAGCAGGCCCTGTTACAACACTGCTCCTACACGCTGAACACAACACAGCAGGCCCTGTTACAACACTGCTCCTACACGCTGAACACAACACATCAGGCCCTGTTACAACACTGCTCCTACACGCTGAACACAACACAGCAGGCCCTGTTACAACACTGCTCCTACACGCTGAACACAACACAGCAGGCCCTGTTACAACACTGCTCCTACACGCTGAACACAACACAGCAGGCCCTGTTACAACACTGCTCCTACACGCTGAACACAACACAGCAGGCCCTGTTACAACACTGCTCCTACACGCTGAACACAACACAGCAGGCCCTGTTACAACACTGCTCCTACACGCTGAACACAACACAGCAGGCCCTGTTACAACACTGCTCCTACACGCTGAACACAACACATCAGGCCCTGTTACAACACTGCTCCTACACGCTGAACACAACACAGCAGGCCCTGTTACAACACTGCTCCTACACGCTGAACACAACACAGCAGGCCCTGTTACAACACTGCTCCCTACACGCTGAACACAACACAGCAGGCCCTGTTACAACACTGCTCCTACACGCTGAACACAACACAGCAGGCCCTGTTACAACACTGCTCCTACACGCTGAACACAACACAGCAGGCCCCGTTACAACACTGCTCCTACACGCTGAACACAACACAGCAGGCCCTGTTACAACACTGCTCCCTACACGCTGAACACAACACAGCAGGCCCTGTTACAACACTGCTCCTACACGCTGAACACAACACAGCAGGCCCTGTTACAACACTGCTCCTACACGCTGAACACAACACAGCAGGCCCTGTTACAACACTGCTCCCTACACGCTGAAAACAACACAGCAGGCCCTGTTACAACACTGCTCCTACACGCTGAACACAACACAGCAGGCCCTGTTACAACACTGCTCCTACACGCTGAACACAACACAGCAGGCCCTGTTACAACACTGCTCCTACACGCTGAACACAACACAGCAGGCCCCGTTACAACACTGCTCCTACACGCTGAACACAACACAGCAGGCCCTGTTACAACACTGCTCCCTACACGCTGAACACAACACAGCAGGCCCTGTTACAACACTGCTCCTACACGCTGAACACAACACAGCAGGCCCTGTTACAACACTGCTCCTACACGCTGAACACAACACAGCAGGCCCCGTTACAACACTGCTCCTACACGCTGAACACAACACAGCAGGCCCTGTTACAACACTGCTCCCTACACGCTGAACACAACACAGCAGGCCCTGTTACAACACTGCTCCTACACGCTGAACACAACACAGCAGGCCCTGTTACAACACTGCTCCTACACGCTGAACACAACACAGCAGGCCCTGTTACAACACTGCTCCCTACACGCTGAAAACAACACAGCAGGCCCTGTTACAACACTGCTCCTACACGCTGAACACAACACAGCAGGCCCTGTTACAACACTGCTCCTACACGCTGAACACAACACAGCAGGCCCTGTTACAACACTGCTCCTACACGCTGAACACAACACAGCAGGCCCTGTTACAACACTGCTCCTACACGCTGAACACAACACAGCAGGCCCTGTTACAACACTGCTCCTACACGCTGAACACAACACAGCAGGCCCTGTTACAACACTGCTCCTACACGCTGAACACCTACAATCAGCTGAACCTCTGTTGTGTGTCTGTCCCGGCAAACTAGGAGATGGATGACTGGGATGTTTTCGTGTCCTATGAGAAATTGGCAAGGGGGGGGGGGGGGGGGGAGTTTCTCCTGGTGCCTGTAGGGGGCGGCATTGCACTGACCACACGAGGGTGAACCCATGCTCCACGTATGAAAGGACATACGTACACAAACATGCCGGAACGCATCCTGCACACGCACGCAGGCTAACGCATAATCACACACACACACACACGTACTGAGCCGCGGGTGAAGAACTAATGAAGGTGCTGCAGGCGAGGCAATAATGTGGAACCAGGAGATTAGAGTGTGCTCAAGGCCCTACTGACACAAATAAAGAAAACGGCAGAACAGGGGAGAGGAGATGAGGAAGGAGCGAGTGAGGAGCAGAATTAACGAGAGGGGAAAGGGAGCAGGAGGAGTTGAGAGAGAGGGGGGGGGGGAGAGAAAGGTGCCAACGAGAGAGACGATGGAAGAGGCGAGGGAGAGATGAGAAGAACCACTTGTCATTCCTTCTGGTCATCAGAGCACATAATAGAACATGTCTTTTTCTTTCTCTCCACTAAGGCGTGAAGACGGGAGCCGCAAGCCCAGGAAATAGACCGTATGCCCTCGTCTGTACGTTCGTACAATACTGTGCTACCTGCTTCCAGTATATGCGCTACAGTCCACACTGCATTGTATTACTATCAAAGCAGTATTCAGTCAACACTCATGCCAAGTATGGGGGGGGTCATATGGCTGAACGGTTAAGGAGTCAGGCTATTAATTCGAAGGTTGCCGGTTCGATTCCCGGCCGTGCAAAATGACATAGTGTCCTTGGGCAAGGCACTTCACCCTACTTGCCTCGGGGGAGAATGTCCCTGGACTTACTGTAAGTCGCTCTGGATAAGAGCGTCTGCTAAATGACTAAATGTAAATGTAAGTACCATGACTTCATCACAATGCTACCGTTACCATGTAATAACACACAGTATGACCTGCACTCCTCTCCTCACAGAGCAAATCATCATCAGCTTGGCATATCAGGGTTTGTCACAAGCTTTGCACGGGGCACCAGGGGCCCCTGTTCACTTCTTATTTACGTCTGGCTTTAAAAGAGGCTTAATTCCAAAGTGCAGTAGGAGCACACGGCAGGTCCCTGCGCTGAGGCCAGACGCTCGGAGGGAACACTAGACGAGGGCGGGGGGTGGAGAGGGAGAGAAAGGGAGCGACAGAGAGAAATGTGTTTACAGTACACTTGGTTTAGGCATCCTGTTTTACGGGCGAGCATCCACAATCAAGCTATTTACACAGCAACAGTGGAGGCCTCAACGGAGCTGCTCTCACTGTGGAGGAGGAGGGGGGGGGGGAGGAGGAGGGGGGGGGGAGCATCATACCTCCTTACCCCCCCCCCCCCCCCTCTCTCTTCTGTTTCTACACGCATTCATTCCATCTTTACCTTCATTTCAGGCCTGTTGATTCACCAAACAGAGCAAACGTTTACGTGAAGACACGCACCCACTTAACTTAGCAAACGCTCATATGAACACGCAGGCGTGCACACACACAGAGACACACACACACACACCCCTACCCCCAGGAGACAGGAGCTGATGCCTACCTGTAGCCGTCAATGCAGGAGGCGTTGATGTAATCCGAGCCCTCGACTCCTCGGATAGGCTGCAGGCACACGCGGGTCGACTCGAAGGGCATGATGTTGACCAGACGGTTCTTGAACTTATTGCAGGGCAGGTTGGCGCTGATGAAGCGAGACGTGTGGGCCTTCGAGTTTGCCAATCTCTGTACGGGCGAGGGAGAGGAGAGCGGAGAGGAAGGATTGTGTTTGCGGGGAAGGGGTCAAATAGTGTGTGTGTGTGTGTGTGTTTGTCAGGGAGGGGTGGATGGGAGAGGATAAGAGAGACAGCATTGGTGACCTTTAACCCCCAGCAGGCAAACTCTTAGCTCAGCCGTAGGGGACACCAGAATGTCTGCAGCCCCAGTCGTTCTCTCTCTGTCAGGTCTCTCTTTAGCTGTCACAGTAAATAATAAGTTCTAGTGGAGACAGGACATCACATCTGGCCACCAGAGCATTGGTGAGCTTCTCCGAGACAGAATGGATCCTGGCAGGTAGAGTAGAGGAGCTGGGTGGGGAGCTCAAAGCTGATTGGCTAACGGGGTACAGCGAGCGTGTGTCTGTGCCAGGGGACGGGAGGCGTGACTGAGTCTGTGCTGGCAGTGGACAACTCACAGGTGGACGGCACAGGAGTGTGTGTGGAGAGGATCCCCTGGCATGGCTCGTACGTCCGTGTGTGTGTGTGTGTGTGTGTGGTGGCGGCCAGGCTTAAAAGCAAGGCCGTGGCTTTCTGCGTGTGTGTTTGTGTGTACGTGTGGGGCCTCACCTTGAACTCCAGCTCCATGGAGGTGACGGTCTCCCCTGGCGGCGGCTGGGTCAGCTTCTGGATGTGGGCGTACAGGTTGCGCGCCGGCACCTCCGTGTTGCCGCAGGTGGCCGCCTCCAGCAGCGCCTCGTGGATGAAGATGTACTGGTCCTCCGTCTGCACCATGTAGTTCCGCTGGGCGCGCATGCACGTCACGTGGCCGTACAGGTCCACGGACTTCTCATGCTTCATGCGCTCCAGCATGGCCTCGATCACGATCAGGCAGCCGGTCCGGCCCACGCCCGCACTGGGGGAGGGGGGAGAGAGACGGCACGGGAATATGGATGATGGTCTCAACACACCGTAGCGGCGCATGGGAGAACGGGGGGCGCGTGCCCTTCCCTACCTGCAGTGCACCACCATGGGCCCGGCGTCTGCGGGGTTGCAGGCCTTGACCCTGCGCAGGAAGGCCAGGATGGGGGTGGGGTACTCGGGCACCCCGTGGTCGGGCCAGGCCATGAACTGGAACTGCCTCACCTCTCTCTTCTCGCTGGAGCCGTTCTGGGGGGGGTTGGGTGGGGGGTGGCGAAAAGAGTTTCATCGGGCGGGCACGGGTCGTTTAGGAAATTCTCCAAAACGACCCACGGCACTGGAGGCATTGGGTATGTCTCTGAGGGCTGGACGAGCGTGTGTGAGCTTACCTTGTACAGGGCGAAGGTGCGCACGCTGTACGTGGCCAGCTCCACAGAGTCCAGCATGGTGACCTGGATCATGCCGTAGGTCTCCGTCCCTCTGACGGGCCAGTACTGGTCACACTTCACCTGCACGCAGAGGCCAGAGGTCAGAGGTCAGTGAGCACAGAACACTGCAGCAAAAGCCTGGGGTCAGCGGTGAGGAGGGGAGTGTGCGTGTGGTCACGCAGCGCACGAGAGCAACCGAGGAGACGTCAGAGGACGGGCCAGTTCAGCCACAGCCGGAGTGTTTACCACACGCATCCCGGGGAGAGAAAGAGGACTACAAAACCCAGCATTATCTGACAAAAACCACATGGTTTCAGACTGGTTGGAACCCGCCTAGTTTAGCAGCTAAACATCAACAACAGTCAAAGTGCCGCTTTTATTTCCAGAGCTGTGATTATCTTCAGTTAGCAAACTGGTCTGGCGGATCACTAGCTTTTTGTTTATACTTGCTTCTACAGGATTGGTGATAATTCAGCTCTGCATTGTGGGGCCAATGTGTCTAGTGTGTGTGTGTGTGTGTGTGTGTGTGTGCATGGAGGCTCCGGTGACAGAAGGGCTGGCCACCTGGCCACATGTCTCCCAAGGAACAACCTGCCTGGCTAAATGAGGCCTGATGGCACGCCACCATTGGAGCTGTAGGCTAAACACAGGGCCAACACCCCCCCCCCCCCCTCCCAGGACACGCGTGTGCCTGCACACACACACCCACAGGCCGCTTGCAGCCTACCTTCACACAGAGATCCTCATTAGGGCTCTCTGGTATCCGTGCTATTTCCAGGATAGTCGTTGCCCAGAAATACCGTGACTAGGAGTGCAACTGTTGAGCCCTTGGCTCCCCGAACAGCTTAAGGTCAGAGGAAGTGGAGTGTGTTTGTAAATGCCAGTTGTTTCGAGGCTGGGACACTCTTATTGATTTGGGATATATGAGAGAGGAAGGAGGAGGGAGGGTTAAGGGGCACAGGGGAAGTACGTGGTCTTTTAAACACTGTGTTACTATAGAACTTGGGAGGAGACCTTTGATGCACCACTGTACCTTGGTAGCTCACAGTACGTTGGCTACTCTAGGTGAGAAAAGAAGATCTTTGGCTCTCAGCCAAACCACACAGTTTCCCATCACGGCCCCAATGCGGGTTCTCCCCAGACAGAAGTAAATAAACAAACAAGTGAATGATGTCATCTGCTTACAGCTGTTCAGATTTCTCATGGTTGTAAGTGATACCTCGTGTCCGTGTGCAAGTCTGGAGGACACATTCCATCAAACAGCCAGGCTTGCTGCGACACGCGCAGCAGAGCAAACATCATTATCACCTGCCTGTGCTGAGAAACCCATCAGAATGGCCCTCTGTCACATATCACCTTTGCATGTGATGGAGACAGATATACCTGTACTTTCTTTATCTGTCTGTGGCGTGGTGACTCACAGTCTCATTTACAGGTCCTCTATCTCCTATCTGACCTTTCGGCTGCTTATCTAACGGAGGAGACTGAAGCCTGTCCTGGACACAGGGCTGCCTTTGTTCTTGTGGCCTGCGTGTGTGTGTGTGTGTGTGTGTGTGTGTGTGGGCTGGGTGACACACGCTAGGTGGACGAGGGGGACAGTGGCCCTACCCTGACCTTGGGCCTGGGACAGGGTTGTGACTCACTGCGAAGCCTGGGACGACAACAAGCCAACAGGATATCTGCAGCGACACGGCAACCTGAAGCTAGCTCTTCCCGCTAGCGTTAAAAAGAGTACGACCTAGACAGCTAGTCGCTCCCGTCGGAAAAGGGGGGGGGGGGGGGGGCCTTTACCCTGGACTTCTCCTCCAGCCGGGTCATCATGACGATGGTGTTGGCCCGCTGCTCCCACACCATCCTCCAGAAGTCGCTGAGCGTCTCCGGCAGGGGGCCCTGCGTGGCGATGTAGGCGTTCTGCTTCCTGTAGCCGTCGATGTAGTTGGCGTTGATGTAATCGCTCCCGGGGACGGCTGGAGAGGAGCACGGGACACAGGCTTTAGTCACCGCGGCAACGATCGAAACCCCTCGCGATCGCAAGCACTAAAGAGCAAGTCGACTTCATGCGTCACATCTCGCGGACATGAATAGAAAGCGTGTCGGACGTGTGGTACATGGGTCAATTCAGTTTGTAGTACTAATTAACAAAAAAAGCTGAGGTTTCCATGTTCTTCAGGAAAAACAGTGTAGTATTCACTAGAGCTACGTTTCCTTTCAGCTGTCGAGGGGCAAAATCAATCAGAGTGAATAGAGTGTGGGAGAGGTCAAGAGGAGTGCCGAGAGTACACTCACCGTCAACAGAGGTGAGCACCACCCTGGAGTGGTCGTAGGCGATGACGTTGGCGTAGCGATTCTTGGGCTTGTTGACCTCCATGTTGGAATTCTCCCAGGTGAACTGCTGGCCAGGATCGATGGACTATATGAGAGGGGAAGAAAGAGGAAGCATTAGAGAAAGACACAGGAAGGGAGGGAGAAAGAGATGAGGTCCCCTGGGGTATCACGGAGGAAAATTCAGACAGACACATTGATAAGTGTTTGTATTTCAACACTGGGGTTAAATAAAGACTTGAAAGAAGCCTACAGGCTAACAGCACTCTTCATCACCTCCCCTGTGGCTGACCGTATTGAATTACCTGGTCCCACCATCCAAGCTATCACATATAAACCATGTCCTTTATCTCGCTCTCTCACTCCAGCCCCCAGTTCCTGGATCTGCCTTACTCTCACTGGATTTTCTTTTCCATTTCTTTCTTCACTCCCTCTCACAACAGTCTTTCCACTTTCAGAAAACTGTTTCTCTCTCCGCTCTCATTGTAAGGTGGCCCGGCTCCTTGGCTGAGACCAGGACCGCTCAGGTCTGTATTTACCTCAGGGGATAAGTGCCCACCCCTCCCCAGCTCACTAAGGCCGTGGAGTCTCTTGTTTTCCTCCATCAAACCGGCCGACACCATGTCCATCAGTTCCCAAAACCTTTCACCTTCCGAAGCTATCTGGGGCCGGAGCTACACCTTCTGGAATGTTCCATTACTCTGGATCCTCTATGAAGTCGGTCTTCTTGAATCAAATTCAAGCCTTTTTATTTGAAATTGTGGTATGAAATACATTAAACTCAGTAAAAAGGGATTGAGCCAATTGAACAAAAACAGTTCTGATGAGAAAAGGGCAGAATGACGTGGAGAACGTTCCAGAGAAATGAATAGCCCTTCCTAGTAAACAACGTCCCCTGGAGTTACAAATTGCCCAAGAGTGGGACTCTTTTAGAAGTCGTCCAATCGCCGATGAGCTTCAAAACACAGCCAATTTACATGCCAGCAGCCGGCCACTTTGCTAAAGAACATTTCATTTGCAGTCAAAACTTGTCACACTGACTGTGGAGCTTAGAGAAGACAGCAGGGAGTGTTACACTGGCAACGTCTGGCAAACCCGTTGGAGGGGCAGGAGAGAAGAAGCGGGGTGACTTCTCTCTGTGACGCGTGGGAGGATAATGACACTGCCATGGTGGCTAAACACCACGTATCATCACGTCCTCTTGGAAAGGACCGGTCTGAGCGCCACACAACGCCAGCCTGACAGAACCCATGCGACCGCCCCGAGCGCTCCACAGTGCTGCTGCGTTGGGCGTGAGGTGGGTGCCCAGGCCGTGCCAGCCTGGGCCTGGGCTCTGTCCTCAGGAGGAAGGCACCACAGGAGCAGCCGGGCGAACGTGACTGTGACAAACCGACTGAGCTGTGCCACGCTGCCTCCCCTGGCAACAGGGATGGGCGGCCATCTGGCCCACTGAGGAGGGGCTCTCCCCTTTTCAGACGGCTACGTGTCGAAGAGGGTGTGTGTGTGAGAGAGAGTGCGTTTTGTGTGTGTTAGAAGGGGGACAGTCACGGGCTGCCGCTACGTTGTCATGTGGTATGTTTTCCTTGACTAAAATAGGCTGAATGAGGTAGTGGGGCATTGATATCTACGTTAGTAAGTTCAAAAAAGCACTTTTTTTTCGGTCTTCCTAACCAAACGGCTGGCTAAGGTTCACTGTCAGGGCAACAGACGACCAGGAGGGAGGGAGCAAACAGTAAGAACATGAGTAAAAAAAAAAGAAAGAAAAAAAGGTCTACATAATTCTTTCTGTAATCAAGGCTGCGCCTCTTCCTGTCTCATCCCCAGGCCTACAGACCACTAACCTCCTGCTCTGGCTTTCGGCAATCCTCTCTACAAAATGTGCCACTTTAAATGCAAATGTTCTCTTTTTGGGGAGAAGGGTGGGGAGTGCACTGACGAGCGATAATCCCTCACCCAGTTGCGTAGGAGAGACCGGTGCAAAATAACATTCTATAGGAAAGCAGGATAACTATGACGCTGGCAGATTCTTGTGACCTGCTACCTGATTGCTCCCTGCCTCTGGGAGATGATCCTGGTTTTTCTATAATAATAGAACAACTAGCCAGGCTTAGGGTTGGTGACACAGCTGAACGGCTGGTTTAGCTGACATGAATACTATAGAATGAGGTTTTGGTGTTAAAAGAACACGAATGGCACCCATGTTATGTATCTGTTTAGTTTGACTCATGTGTGCTATAACGTCAATATATGTTGTTAAATTTCATATTAGTATTGCTACACTTAATTTAATAGGACTTCATTTATGTAGTGTAACTGCAGTCCCATTGATTTAGTGTTACTTCACTACATAAACAGTTATTTGGAAGTATTCCTTGGCAGACGCGCCCATCTCACCTCGTACTCCTGGGAGAAACGGAGCCCGTCGTTGGCCTTGAGGCGCTCGATGTGGTCGGCCAGGTCATTGACAGAGATGGGCGGATGCTCTCTCATTCCTGAGGAGGGGAGCACAGGAGGAGGAAAAGGAGAGAGGGAATAAGAACAGGTAGAAGACTGTCAGACATCACTGTCTAGCCACACTCAAGGTATAACACGCAGAGAATGGTTTGCACACACACACACACACACACACACACACACACACACACACACACATTTGACCACAAAGATGAGTGAGGCTGCCAGAGACACCATGAGGTGGCTGGAACACAAGTGAGGGCTGAGGCATTGTGCTTGACAATGCATGAAGGGAGAGGTGAAGCGAGAGTGAAAGGGAGAACTCCGATGGACAGAGATACAGCAAACAGAGAGAGAGAGAGAGAGAGAGAGAGAGAAAGGGAGAGAGAGAGAGAGAGAGAGAGAGAGAGAGAGAGAGAGAGAGAGAGGGGGAGAGAGAGAGAAATATCGGACACGGGTTGGCGAGGTCATCATGCTGAGCTTGCGCGGGAGGTGACGGAGGTGGACGGGGGTGTGGCGATGCACATGTGTGAGTAAACAAGCTCCCGGAAGCAGGAAGCAGACATCTCCCTGAACCTCAGAGCGATGCTGGCGTGGCTGGAGCGGGTGTGGGTCCAGCGGCTGGCTGGGAGCCAGGCCCCAGTCTGCACACATCAGTCACACTGTCACTTCTCTGAAACCCCCCAACAGCTCACCACTCAAACATCTTCTCTTTGAAACTTCCTCGGCACAATAGAGCATCTTTTTGTCCCAGCCCGAAGGGCTGGGCAGGATTTAATCCGGCCAAACCCGCCTCTCTCCACATGGTTCTAGAATTCTCATCACCGAGTTATTGGATGATTTATGGCTAATCTACCGACACAAATTTTCCCTGGTGACTCTGAACTTGGCCTGGCTCTGGGCTTAAGTGGATTTGGAGAGACTTCATATAGCCAGTGTGTGTCGCAGAAGGCCACGGAGAATCGTAAGAAAAACTTAACGGGCCAACAATGTACGAGTATGGCAAAAACACACACACACAGGGTTACTATTACTGTTACTAGCGTGCATGTAACATTACAGTGGCTAAAGGCTGGTTTGTCAGTGAGGATAATGGCTCACACACACTGGGACACAGCCCCACTACGAGCTCATTACAGCAGCAACACTGACAGTGAAGGGCTGCTAACTGGGAGCATTCCACAGGACAAGACCTGACCAATTAAGCTAACCTAATATTAGGATGCTTAGACACTGGCGCCATTCGCTTCAGGGTGTGTGTGTATGTGTTTGTTTGTGCATGTAAAAGAGTGTGTGTTGGTGTGAGGTTACGTAAGAGTGTGTGCTCATGTGAGGAAAGTGTGTGTGTGTGCTTGTGAGATCATGTGTTCAGCCAGATCTTTTATGACCAATAGGACACTTGGGCGGAAGGCGGGGAGAGAGAAAGATAAGATAGCACCGCTAATTAAAATGTAACCGCAGCTCAACTACCCATTAAGTCCCTTCCTTAAGTGCTGCCTGCATGGATATCCTGGGCCTGAGAACACAACAGCATGACATCTTTCCACACGCACAGACACGGAGGCTATGCGCTCGAGGGCAGAGATGTCCGTCGTGACTGCGGCGGGAAAATGGGAGAGAGGGTGAGGGACAATAAGAGAAGGAAAAAACGAAAGGGAGAGGAGGGAGTGCGAAGGAGACTGTATATGTGACAATACACAGTAGGAGAGCAGACTAACTTGGAGTGTTGGGGCAGCGGTGAGAGCTGGGACCTGTGGAGAGAAGATGAGGGGGGAGGAAAGAGAGAGCTATCAATGGAGGAGACTGGGCAGGCCTGTAGGTAGGTGGGTAGGTAGGCGGGTAGGTAGGTAGGCCTGGGGAGCAGGTGCAAGGACTGCTAAGAGTCTAGAATCATAACAAACAAGCTTCTGGGGCTGAAGTCAGCCAGCTGACAGAGAGGAGAGGAGCAGAACTCGGCATTCACAGGACTCTATTAGAGAATATCACAGTGCACAGTCATGGGTGGGTCTGCAGTACAATGCAGCACCATATGTGTCAGGCAGTACGAATAAACCTGCCCTTGCTTTGAACAGCTGGTGATATGTCTAGGCTGCAGGAAGTATTGACTGGAGGAGAGAGAATGGGGGAGAGAGAGAAAAACAAGCTAGCAGGTTGCTTAAAGGAAATGACAATGCCAGAAAGGGAAGAGAGAAGACGTGGGTGTGGGAGAGGAAGAGAGGAGGAGAGGAAGAGAGGAGGAGAGGAAGAGAGGAGAAGAGAGGAAAAGAGGAGGATAGGAGGAGAGGAAGAGAGGAGAGGAGGAGAGGAAGAGAGGAGAGAAAGAGAGGAGAAGAAGAGGAGAGGAAGAGAGGGGGAGAGGAAGAGAGGGGGAGAGGAAGAGAGGGGGAGAGGAAGAGAGGGGGAGAGGAGGAGAGGAGAAGAGAGGGGGATAGGAGAACACGCTCTTCTGTCCATGCTCTCAGGGAGGCTCAGCCTGTGTTAGCCTGAGCAGGGGGGAGCGCCGTCTTTAATAACCTCAGAGCACAGCAAGGACGTACAAACAGAGAGAGAGAGATAGAGAGACAGCAAGATAGAGAGAATGTGGGAGAGGGAGAGAGATAGACAGGGAGCGAAAGGGAGAGGGAGGGAGTGAACAGACAGAAGGGAACTGACATTTTCTCTCATCCCCATTGTTCCCGTCTCCTCGCCTCACCTTGACATCAGAGGCGGCCCAGGACTCATTACCAGAGCGCCAGGGAATGAAAGGAAGAGAGGGGAGGAAGAAAAAAGAGAAGGGAGGCAGGAGTGGGAGGAGGACTGAAAAGAGGGGAGGGCGAGGGGTTGGCGGGCGGAGGAAGGAAGGGAGGAACCCGAGAGAGCTGAGCCCTATGACAACCCTCTCGCTCCCCCGGAGAGAGAGAGAGAGACAAACGTGCCACGCTATTCAAAGAGCTCATCCAGGGAATCTGCATTCACTTGGCTGAGCTAAGTGTCACCGCACAGCGCTGGGGACTGTAGTCACACTACTGTGTTGTCGACGAACAGGGTTTGAGGTTGGTGGGG
Source organism: Osmerus mordax (assembly GCF_038355195.1). Taxonomy (NCBI): domain Eukaryota; kingdom Metazoa; phylum Chordata; class Actinopteri; order Osmeriformes; family Osmeridae; genus Osmerus; species Osmerus mordax. Next base: position 6,503,437 of record NC_090065.1, read on the forward strand.
ATTGCAGCCCGGGCAGGATAGTGGGGGGGAAGGTGTGCTGAACGGGGTTTGTTAGAAAGCTCAAAGTCAAGAGAAAGTAACCCTCCCGTGTTTTACGGTTGAAGTTTCTTACGGTATTGTCAGAGAGGAACAAAAAAAGAGATAAGTTAGGAAAAAAAGAGAGAGAGAGAGCTTTAGAAAAAGATAATAGACAGGAAGAGGGCAGCGTGTCTAGAGTGGAGTACCTGGGGTCTGGTAGTTGAGCCTCCTCATCTCCACAGGGTCAGAGGAGTTGGCCAGCAGGGAGTCCTTCACCCCTCCTGAGTGCTCATCCTTGGGGAGAGGGGACGCCCGCTTCCTGCAGGGGCACCGGGCACACGGGAAGGGTTCATTACCATCACAATCACTCCAAATCAGGAACCATACAGAGACAGTCAACAGTGTACTGTGGAAACTCTCTCAAGCAGTACAGGTGGCTGATGGTGATACTGGGCTTCAAACGGCCACATTCTGGAGTTTTGGACAGGACAAAATGCTGTGTGACACAGTGTTAAATGCTGTGTGATATGAAACCAACTTAGAGGAGTGACGGTATTGAAGGGTAGGAGCTCGGGTTGATGACTGTGTGCTGAAAAGCCCAGTCATTAGGGAGAAGAGTTTAAGTTTGCGATCCTCAAGTCGGCAACTGCTGTTTGATGGTTCGGTAGGAACAGCATAATTTCCCCTGAGGTGGGGACAGTTTAGTTGCTGGATAGATGACAGCTGTGTGTGTGTGTATGTGTGTACTGTTTACTGGGTTGCCAGATTGAGAGGAAAACAGGCGGATGCTGTAATTAGCCCATCAGCTGGGTTGCACAACATTGTATAATTATACTGGTCGTCCGGCACCTGTGATGCCCAGCCCAGCCCCGCCCAGCCCAGCTCAGGTCTAGCCCCAGCCTCAGCCTCAGCCTCAGCCCCAGCCTCAGCCTCAGCCCAGCCCAAGACAACACCTAGCACAGCCTAAACCAGCCCAGGCCTAGCCCCAGCCCCAGCCCCAGCTAGTCCTAGCCCAGCCCCAATTCTCTCCATCCACTTAAAGGAAAATTCACAGCACAGCTCGACAGCATGCTAATGCACAGACAGCCGACTCCTGTCAGCAGACCCAGTCTGAGAGAGACACACACACACACACACACACACACACACAGACACACACTACAGCTAGACGCACACAGACAACCCCCAGACAGCAGAATGGAAATGGGCTGCATGAAGCATCAGGGCACCCGGTGGAAATTTCACATCTCATCGCGCTCCATTTGCAAGTTCCCAGCCCTGGTTCAGGCTGCCTGTCCTCCCTTGAAGCCCACTGTGGTGAGAGGGGGCAGCACCCCAGCCAGGCTGCGTACATCCACACAGTCCAGCCGACGCCGAGGCCGGGGCCACCGCACACCTGTTATCTAATGCTGACAGGGCTTACGCTAATGCTGGCGGCGGGACGTCTTATCTCCACCAGCCATCTCTCACTCTGTGGTGCAGCGTGGAGCGGGAACCCTGCTTCATGCTAGGGGGCGGGCCAGGCCTGTGGGCTCTCCTCCCCCCTTTCCGCCCGCCTCTTCCCCATCCTTTTTCTACTCGCCTTCCTCGTCTCCTTTGCCCCCCCCCCCCTCGCCCCCTCCCCCCCTATCCCTTCCCCTCCTTTGTCCAAACAAACCTCTACCTCTACGCTCTACCACCAGGCTAACTTAAACATAGACGCTCAATAGGGGTATTCATTTGGATCTCAGAAATAGAGGTGAAGGTGTGTGTGAAGTATGTGTCTGTGTCTGTCTGTGTGTGTGTGATAAGAGTCTGTTTAATGAACAGAGCCCTTTGTGGAGACTCGGCGCTGAGGAAACGGGAGTAAAATGCTGAAAGGTTTTCGAAACGGAAAATGTCAGGCTGGGAGGACGGGAACATTTCTATTTCGCCGTCTCCCCCATCTGGCATTTGCTTCACAATGGGCCTTTCAGCTCCAGGTGAGCCAGCAGACAGGAGGAAGGCCGGCGTCCGTTTGGAGCAACCTCGAAGCTGCACCCCGACACTCCCCGAATGAAACACGGCGTATCGATGCACAGCTTCAGACACCGCATCTACAGACACACACTGACACCAGACAACGTGAAACATGCAGTTTTACAACAACACAACCTGGGGCGGGGGGGGGGGGGGGGGGGGGTTCTATTAAATGACACCGAAGGCCTGCAGTGTCTGCTAGCGTCGGCGTTTAGCGGTGTAAGGTGATTACTCCGCGCGGCACGTGAGGCAGGCGTCTGAGCGCGTCTTCCACGTGTGAAGATGGAGAGGTGCTACGCAGACACTGCAGCCCAAGAACAGACAAATGAACGCAAGCACCAGCTCGACAACAACAGATGAAGCGGCCATGACACAGCCGTGACAGTACCCACCTTTCCTGTTTGCTGCATTCAGACAGCGGAGAGAGAGGGAGAGATCCAGGGGTGAGTCACAGCACACAGTCCTGACACTAACATGGGGCTACGGTTACATCCACCAGTGTGTGTGTGTGTGTGTACTAGTCACTCTGCACTGTTCTCGAGGGGGCTTAACTATTCCAAACCATTGGTGCAGAAGAGACTGGGATATTGGGTTACTAACCACCAGTTAGACCTGCGAGCCATGGCAGCATGCGTGCGAGCAGCCCAGCCACAGTTTGGTTTAGCGACTGTGTACAGGTGCAATAACAACTCGGCAAGAGTTCCGACTTGTCTCTGGCAGACAGTTCCAGGGGGAAGACCTCCCACCTCATCCCCCCCCCTGCCCCCCCCCCCCTGGTCTCTCCTGCCAATCTGCCGGTGTGGAGACACTTCTGGGGGACATAGTGCTTACTCCTCAAAGGGGGGCCTGTCTGAAGGCCTATTATTAGCCAGGCTGCAGCAGACATCGCTCATACACTACACACACACGCGCACACACACAGGAAGAAGACTGGAGATGACAGGCCTAAGAAAATGGGCCCTACCGCAGTGTGGCATGGATGAAGTCATCCGTGTGTGTCACTGTGTGTGTTCTGGGGGAGGGAGCGGGCCAAGACTCACATATGAGCCCTCTCTATTTCAGGCTAGCTTTCGCTCTTCCTTTTAATTCGCAACGTCAGGTTAAAGAGCAATGGGAGTCAGAATGACGTCATACTCGTTTCTGCTTCAATAAACCTCCCTCACATTCTACTGCCATGACATGGAAAAGAAGCAAACCTGGAAGTGATGAGTACTCTGTTCTTTTTCCAGAGTCCTCCGATATCAAAGGGACGACACTAATCGAGGTGCTAAACGCAGGTCTTTCAGTTGAAACCCTGTGGATGCACCTGCGAGGTTCAGAGCCGGACGGGGCTGGATATGCTCCGCCCCCTGCGAGGTTCAGAGCCGGACGGGGCTGGATATGCTCCGCCCCCTGCGAGGTTCAGAGCCGGACGGGGCTGGATATGCTCCGCCCCCTGCAGGTTTCCGTTGGTTGCCTCGCCAGGCTCACGCTCAGGCCCTTACCTCTTGAAGAGCAGGATGGCGATGACGATGATGATGATGAGCACCACGGCCAGCACCGGCCCCATGACCCACAGCATCTCTGGCTGCTCCACGCTCCGGGCCACCCCGGGGGTCACCTGGATGGGGTCCGAGTAGGGGCTGGCTGAGAAGGTCCTCTGAAGGCAGGGGGGGGGGGGGAGAGAGAGGTGAGCAGGGGGAAGCGGGAGACAGAATACACCATGGTAACTGTTGACAGAGAGGAGCGCAGCGTCGATTGTAAACACTGGCATGAGTGAACGGTTCTTTACAAACACGGCCATGTTACCTATTGCAATGAAGCTAGCAGGGCACCCTCAGAAGTTAGTATTCCGAGGCACATCAAAAGCACAGCGCAATTACTTTCAAATCACACTGCTCAGGAGCTTCACACACACTCACACATTAATTGGGTCTTGGTCTGATGCTGACGGCAGTGACTGTGAGAGAAAGGAACACGAAGCCCATCGAAGAACACATTTCACGTTCAGAAACCAAGCCTCCCTCCCACCTGTGACATTTAACTGTAACTGCAGTTACCAGACAGGCTTGAGGAATGACAGGGTCGGGGAGAGTGCTACACGGATAGCCGTACCCCCCAAAAAAAAGAAGAAGGAAAAAAAAAGAGAGTGAAGAGTGTGCGTCTCTTGGTAGCTGAGATAAATGGGGGCAGAGGAAAGGCCTCATCTCCTCTTCATTAGTGTTCATACCGTGACGGAGGGAGGAGGAGGAGGGGGAGGGAGTTACTCCCCCCCGTTTTAAATGAGACATCCCCCTGCTTGTTCCTCTTTAAATGAGGAGGGATGGACGGAGAGAGAAAGACGACGGAGGAACCCAGAGTGAGGTTAAAAGAACGACAGAGCTTGGAAGGAGGAGAGGTGAGAGATACGGGAGGTAAGGAGGGGAGGTATGAAGAAGGATCAGGAAGTGTCATTAGCGCTCAGCATGTCGCCCTTATCTGAAGAAGAGAGAGAGAGAGAGAGCAAGAGAGGAAGAGAGAGAGTGTGTGAGAGAGAGAAGCATACAGACAGGCAGACACGGCCCCCTGAGGGCTGGCCCTGGCCCCCTCGGGTCCCTTAGACTCCCAGCATGCAATGGGGGTGTCAGGGCAGCGGGAGCGGTAATCCGGATCATTAACGGCGCAGCACTCTGCTCTAAAACATGCAGGGAGATATTAATTGGAAAGATAAGCTGAAATGAGCTTGGAGAGACCCCCAATATGAAGTTCAGTTATCTAGCTATACTAATGGGCAAAGGCAGAGAGATGAGTACGTGTGTTTGTGTGAAAGATAGAGAGTGTGTGTGTGTGTGAGAGAGAGGAGAGAGAGAGACAGAAGGAGCCTGTGTGTGCGTCACAGTGCATGCGTGTGGAGTGCTACACGTATTTCTATGTCCCTCTGCACGTGACGACACGCATGCTTGCACGCCACTGTGAGAGAGAGAGGCCAAACAGGAGATAGAAAGGTCATGAAGGCAGACCAAGATCCCAAACGTCTCTGCTACCCTTCCCCAGGGCACTACCCTGCTACCCTCTCCAGGGCACCACACTGCTACCCTCCCCAGGGCACTACCCTGCTACCCTCCCCAGGGCACTACCCTGCTACCCTCCCCAGGGCACTACCCTGCTACCCTCCCCAGGGCACTACCCTGCTACCCTCCCCAGGGCACCACCCTGCTACCCTCCCCAGGGCACTACCCTGCTACCCTCCCCAGGGCACTACCCTGCTACCCTCCCCAGGGCACCACCCTGCTACCCTCCCCAGGGCACTACCCTGGGCTCCATTCACACCCGGTTCCCTCCATATGAAGAGCATGCCAGGAAGATGGGGAGCTGCCCGTGGGAACAGCCTGCCTCTTTTCTGAGGACAATCCGGAGAAACCTTTGTGTGACCAGCGACCGCAGCTGTGCCTCTTTGCAAAGGCAATGAGGAGCCGTGTGAGAAAGAAGGGAAGAGTATTGGAGAGAAGGAGAGAGGAGGAGGAGAGAGGAACCAAACGAGAGTGCTTTGTGACAAAGCAAACACTGGGATCATTCATTTGAATGGTCCTATCTGATAAAAGCTCAGTCACGCCGTCCCTAAAGCCACCACTGGCAGCACAGAGCCACAGTGGGCCGATAGCATCACGCAGCACAGGGCGTGTCCACACGTCTCAATGTGTGTTGTAGCCTTACGGACTGTGTGTGCACGCGAGTCTGCCTTTGTGTAATAAAGTTTCGTTCGAGAGTGCTTCTGCTTCAGTTTTCCTGCTCCTTTATCGGGCGTTCTCCAGAGTCCATAACAGAGAGAGAGAGGGTGAGAGAGAGGGTGTGAGCTTTCCGCAGGGCGAGACAGAGAGGGGAGACAGTGAAGCCGAGGGAGTGTGGGGGTGTTGCTAAAGAGACAGCTCTAATGTAGGAGTTCTCTGACCCGCGGGCTAGCAGCGCCTCAGCTAGCCAGCTGGTGAGACCGGGAGATCCTGATGAGAACCACCAGCAACACGGCGCCGAGCTCAACCTCACCGTCCACCTCGCGTCTTCACAGCAACGTCGAGAAGATGGCAGCCAGACAAACAAGCGAATGTACGTGTTAAGACATACACTCACACACGCGGCTGATGTGTGCCTTCCTGAGGCGGCTGCGAAATCGCACTGACCCAAGACTTCTTCATTGTCTCACCGTGTGTGTGTGTGAGAGAGAATGTATGTCAGTTTGTATGTGTGTGTTTTGTGTGTCTGCAAATGTGTGTTTGCAAATGTGTGTGGGAGGGAGAAGTGGGGTGCATAAGAGTAGCATGGCCTGTTTGTCAGTCTGTTTCTGCTAATGCAGCTTTTATCTGGGAGGAACAGAGACGGCGCCGCAGGTTCCCGCTAACCCTGAGAGCTGACCCTCTTCTCTGTCTCTCTCCTCTCTGTCTCTCTCCTCTCTGTCTCTCTCCTCTCCTCTCTGTCTCTTGTCTCTCTCCTCTCTGTCTCTCTCCTCTCTGTCTCTCTCCTCTCTGTCTCTCTCCTCTCTCTCTCTCTCTCTCTCTCTCTCTCTCTCTCTCTCTCTCTCTCCTCTCTGTCTCTCTCCCTCTCTCCTCTCTGTCTCTCTCCTCTCTCTCTCTCTCTCCTCTCTGTCTCTCTCCTCTCTGTCTCTCTCCTCTCTCCGTGGAGCTCATCCACCTCCTCCATCAACACCCCACCAAGCGACCCCCTCCACCCCTCGGCCTCGCCAAAACCTATTAAATCTCCTTTGAACACAACTGCGGTACACACATTTGAATGTTCTCAGTTTCTGGCTTACCTTCTCATATCAAAGTCACTGAGCAAACACATTAGCACACCCCGTCCTCCTCTCCCTTCCGCTCTCATCCTCCCACCGCCCCCGTCAAGGCTTCTGACGGGGCAGAAGAGATTCCCTCTTTTCCCGCTCTCACGTCCCCTCTCTTCCTCTCTATCACACATCATACAATATGTCATGCTCCCCACATCCATCCCTTGCTCTTGACTTCCTCCTCTCTCTCTCTCTCTCTCTCCTCGCTTTAAATGATACTGTTTATACACACCCAGCATCCATCATCCCATTTCACACCTCCTCCAGCTTGTTTATCTGCCTGGGGTACCACTGTGACATGAAGGCACTCGTTCTCTTCCTCCCTTCCTCTTGCCTTCTCTTTTTCTCTCCAATTTTCGCGACACCACTGTCACCGCTTAAGAGTGGGAGTTCGAGTTCATAGGTGAGTGGTAATTAAGCAGGAGTTGGGTGTATTTGATGTTTACTAGGGGGCCACGATGTAAAGACACGTCATTTAGCTCACACCGGTGTTAGTTCCCTGGGTGGATTTTAGTACCTTCCAGAGGACCGGTGACTAGTAAATGACCCTGCAGGCTACAGTCTTTCAGCCTGTATAGACTATAGCCTGACATAGGGCTTGACGTGGGGTTGAAGACACCTAAAGGTGTCACCACGGAGATGAAGCTACAGCACGCAAACTGTCCTGTCAGTTTGGATGGATCCGTGGAACCGTTTGATCTCAGCATTGATTTCACCAGGAGACGAGGCCAGGCTGACCGGTGTGATTGACTCGATCTACAGTGTATCATCCACACCCAGGGTTCAGGAACATTAGTGATGGTGGGCGAGGAGGGAGGGGGGGGGGGGGGGGGCAGAAGTTGGGGTGCGGGGGAGAAGGGCTTAACAGTCCCCTTTGAAGTGGATGGTCTCAGAGTCACTCCTCCTTCACTGTAGCCCCACTCCCTCTCTCCATCTCCAAGCAGGGGGGACGGGGGGACGGGATTAATAGTGAGGCGTTAGGAACACTTAAGAAGACCTCTTCATGGGAATCAGCTCTGCTTTACACAGCTCCCTGTGCCCTGGACAACCATGCTCCTCGCATCGGAAACTCCAGCTGCACAAAATCAATCTGCTCTGGAAACTTCACGGTGGAGGGAGGGGGCGAGGAGAGGAGAGAAGAAGAAAGCGAGGACGAAGAACGAAAAGCGAGACAAAGAGAGGAGGAGGATAGCAGGGAGGCGTTGGTGTGGACACGCAGCGCTGGACGCTACCAGAGAGGCAGCCTGGTGAATATGCATGACTGGGGTGTTCCTGGAGGCCCTGAGCCAGTCTATTTGACTATCATTGGAGGCCCTGAGCCAGTCTATTTGACTATCATTGGAGGCCCTGAGCCAGTCTATTTGACTATCATTGGAGGCCCTGAGCCAGTCTATTTGACTATCATTGGAGGCCCTGAGCCAGTCTATTTGGCTATCATTGGAGGCCCTGAGCCAGTCTATTTGGCTATCACTGTGCTGCAGGACAGTCACCTCCAGACCGGGGCTGACTGACGAGTGCACGAGGGGCTGGACAGCCCAGAGTAGAGTGGCGCTGCAAAAAAGACCAGCACACAAACTCCCGTGTCAGCTGAACGGACAAGCTGTCCCTCTGAGCTGGTCCTCGCGACTGCTGAGTACTGGAAGACCTGACAGCATGCTTCCTAGACAACCGCAGGACTGCTGGTCTCGGTCTGAGGGTGTTTGAGAGAGAGAGAGAGAAAGCGCTCCAGTGTGTGCGGGTTGGCGACCTCCTCAGAGCGGCGCTTACGTGTTTGTCGCTGCTGTCCTGGTCCTGCTCCATGAGGGCTGCCAGCACGAAGCACAGGTGCTGCTGCTGGCCGGGCAGGGGCATGTTGTAGAAGCCGTTGTACCGCTTCTCGTCTCCGAGGGTGAAGGTGGCGGGGAGGGAGGCCAGCTTGGCGGCGATGTAGGGTCTGGGAGAGTCTGCCTGGCGTCTGCGCCTCAGGATCGGGCCCTCGCCTGACTCCAGCAGCTGTGGGGAGGTGACAGAGGTCAAGGCAGGGGTCGAGGTGAAAAGACCAGGAGGTGACAGAGGTCAAGGCAGGGGTCAAGGTGAAAAGACCAGGAGGTGACAGAGGTCAAGGCAGGGGTGCCGAGGCAGTCAGCGGCACATGTATGTGCATATTATATTCCGATTTCGAATAATAGGACCAAAAATCGGATGAAGGCGGACACCCACCTCATCTAAATCCATCTCATCTGGGTTCTCCCATTTCTGTGACGACGAGGACACTGGCACCACCACAATGTAATACCACCTGTTGGGTCAAAGTTCACACAGGTGTTTTACTCTTTTTAAACGTAATCATCTCAACAAACCTAACAATCTTACAAAGCAGTTGCATTGTTAATTGTATCATAGGAAACAGAAATGCCAGATAATAAAGTCAAGCCCTTATTGCTGTTTCCCATCATTTGCAATGTTTAGGCCTGGGCACATGCTGGATGATCTACAGGCACAGAAGAGGGGGGACTGGAGGTCAAGGTCAGAGAGCTACAGACAGATTGAATTCAAAGCTCTCACAGGGTAATCATCCAAGCGATCAATCACCATCAGTGGACGAGTGTAGAACAATCTTGGCATCCCCGCAGAGAACCGCTTCAATCGAGTGCAGACACCCGTAGGACTCTCTCAGGTGGACGCGAGCTCGTGTCTGCTACCAGAACATTAGATTCTCCCTCCCTCCCTCCCTCCCTCCCTCCCTCCCTCCCTCCCTCCCTCCCTCCCTCCCTCCCTCCCTCCCTCCCTCCCTCCCTCCCTCCCTCCCTCCCTCCCTCCCTCCCTCCCTCCCTCCCTCCCTCCCTCCCTCCCTCCCTCCCTCCCTCCCTCCGCACTTCTCTCTCCTCCTGCTAGTTTGACCTGTTCCTGCCCCGAGGACTCAAGCAGCCCCTCTGAACCCCATGCCCCTGCCCTCAGACAGAAGAGCAGACTGTGTTACTCTCCTGTCCTCGGCTCTGCTCTGCTCTCCAACCTTGGAACTTTGCTTTCGGTTCCTCTCCGCCGTGAGTCTGATAAGACGTTTCTAACAAAACACCCCATCCCACCCCAATCACCTGCTCTCCAAATGTCAATCTGAGCTCAGACTGGGCGAGTCTTGACAGACGAGTTATCTTTTTTTATCCATCAGAGCATGCGCCCCCTCCACCCTCGCCTCGGTTACCTTGAGGAGGGATGGAGTGTGGGGGTCGGAGGGGGCAGCAGGGACTGAGAGTGTCGGAGGAGGAATCAGGCTCAGACATACTGCATACTGATTGTAATGGTTCACAAGCTGGAGTGGAATCCAACCGTAAGGACCGACTGATTCAATCTGAATATCATGCAGGGGATCTACAATAAGATCACCCAAGAAATCAGCATGACAGTGATACCGATCTAGTCTGTCCCACTTTGAAAGTTTGGCGTGTGGAGCGGTCCAGTCACTGGGGCGGTGGTCTCCACTATGGACTGGCTACTGACCTGACTTGAGCGGTGGTCTGGACCTTGGGCAGGTTGATGGTGAGCTTGCCTCCCTGAGCCTGCTGGTGGCTGTAGAGGACGGGCTTGGTGCGGAGCAGGTCCGGGGCCGTGCGGATGGACACCTGCTGCTGCAGCCCGCCGGCGCTGTTCCCCCGGCTCATCAGCACGAAGGAGTACTCTGTGTCGGGCTGCAGGCGGGTGATCAGCTTCCTCTTCAGGTTCCCCTGCACCTCCACGCTCTGCTGGTTGTACAGGATCTGGCCGGGAGAAACGGGGAGAGGTTTTGGCTGTCAGGACACGAACACTTAAGGATTGATGCACAGAAATGTCTTAGATACACCCACGCACCCACACGCACGCACACCCACACCCACGCACCCACACACACGCACACCCAGGCATGCACACGCTCTGTCACTTATTCAGATGCGTCATATGCTCCCAGTCATATAGACTCTCATAGCAGAGCTTAGATAACCATCTGTTTACCTATTTAATACCTCATTCCCCATGCAGGAGTGTACATACCATAAGTATTCCACTCTACTCACTGGTGCATACAGAATCATTTACACACCTCAGAAGTGACTGCACTCCATTACAATGAGGAATATAGTCATTTAGACAAGGCTTATTAATCATTGCCTCATGAGTGAACGTGAAAGTGGACGAGGTAGTTCTGCTCCTGATATGCATGGGCTCTTACCTTGAAAGGCACTTGGGACTTGTAGTTTTCTGGCACTTCCCACGTGAGCAGGACGGACGTCTTCATGACGGCTTTGACCCCAAAGCTCGTGGCGAAGGCTGCGTTGCAACGGATGTAAACGAGTTTAGGCATGACTTTGTTCCCGACGACACACATGGATAAGCAACGTGACCCATGTCTGTCAACAACAACAGCAACCATGTCGTAGCGCTCATGTTTGATAAAAGATAACCAAACCCCTTCATCTGTTCCCCAAGCACGACTAAAATATTCAGTCGCCGGGTCACCACCGCTACCATGAAATGTACCATACACTGGAGGGAGGGGAACATGGCATCTTAAAATAGAGCTATACTGTACGACAGATGTGATCATTAGAGGGTGATGATGGCGGAGGGGGAGCATGCTGCGGTGTACATGTGAGAGGAGGGAGCGTGCGGCGGTGGCGTGTAATGAGATTAGGGCTGGATGAATCCATCTGGACTGGATCGTGAGGGAACGTCAGGAGGAAGGAAAGGTTGATGAAGATGCGAGTGTATCGAACACATCTGCGCCATCTTGATCACTCTCATCACAGGAAGACCGTGTCGAATTTCTGTCGGATCGGTGTGTGTGTGTGTGAGAGAGCGAGAGAGAGAGAGAGAGAGAGAGAGAGAGAGGAGGGTGTAGGCGAGTGTGAGGCGGGCAGCCTAGAGACACGGCTGGTCTCCGCGCCGACGCGCGGGTAAGTTCTCCCTCACCTGGAGAGGTGGACATGGTCCTGCTCTGGATGCTGGGGCTGATAGGCCCCGGCCCCTGGCCGGTGAAGGCCTGCACCCGGATGTCATAGGTGGTGTCGGGCTTCAGGCCCTGGATGGTCATGCGCGTGTCGTCCGTGCGGTTAGTGGCGTTTTGCTGGCTGTTGATGTCGCGGTACACCACCACGTACTGGACGATCTTGCCGTTCCTCTCGGCCAGCGCCGGCGGCTCCCAGGCCAGCTGGGTGCTGGAGGTGGTGAGGCCCGTCACGCGCAGGTTGACGGGGAAGCCGCTGGGCACGTCCTCCTGCGTGCTGATCTCCTTCACGTACGGCTCGCCCGTGCCCGCCCGGTTGCGCGCGCGCAGGCGGAACACGTAGGTGGCGCCCTTGTGCAGGCCGGTGGCCGTGTGGTGGGCGTCCGACTTCTTGAACTCGCGGGAGGTGTAGGCCTCCTCCTCCACGCGCTTGTACTGCAGCTGGTAGCCCATCAGCTCCCCCACCATCTCCTTAGGGGGCTGCCACTGGATCAGGGCCGTGTTCCAATTGGTGGTGCTGATCATCATGGTGGGCTTGCCTGGCACTGGAGGGGGAGAGGGGAGAAAGAGAGAGACAGAGAGAGACAGAGACAGAGAGAGACAGAGAGAGAGAACAATGGGTTGCTGGAGACAGTTACCTGATCAATAATCAAGTATATCAGTAGTCCCCAGGGGCATGTTATTGCAGACAAGAGACATGTGTGTTACCTGCTCCAGTGGTGGTGACCACTTTGGCTTTGCTGCGAGCACCATCGCCTTTGGTGGTGTAGGCTGCCACGGTAACCGAGTAGGTGGTCTCGGCATGGAGCCCTGTGATGAAAGACTCCTGGGACACAGAATATCACACAAAGGTCAGAGGTCGACAAAGAAAGGTCAAAGCGTCAGCCTGGTGACTCAGCATGTCCAAAAAGGGCCGACCCTCACACAAGCGCTTATCCCCCGGATATAAAGGAACTCCAAAAACAAAGTTAGTTGCCTTTCTCCATCCATCTGCATTTTAATGTTCAGTCAAATTCCAATTCAGTACATCAATCAATACTGAAGGCAGTAATGGAGAAAGGTTATAAAGGCACTCTGTCCACCACAAACAGGGCCACGAGTTGTTCCTGGAAACAAAATTGCTCAGGAAAAACTTGCGTCCCAGACATAAGGCACACGCTACCCATGAAGCAACCGACAGAGCAGAACAGCACCAGTGCTCACACCCTCTGACTTGCCACAGCCTGAGACTCAACACTAACCATGGCAATTTACCTGGACGGGATCTACCATGGTAAAAAAAACTATGCTGTTGCCCGAAACCATTCCACAGTAGACTGTATGCACTGAGAGATTGGTTTCGAGATAGTTAACAAATTAAATACATCTTGTCATCTCAAATTGTAATTCGAACTTGCCTGATGAAGAGACCACATTGTTCTTTATAACAAGGACACTTATTGTCAATGGCTGGCAAGCCAGAAGGAAATAAACACTGACACATAACGTTGCCATTGAACAAACCAGCAACAACACACATAAAAAAAAGAAAATGTTACGAAACATTACAATCAACCATTGTTCAAAGCTCCGGAGATCTGTCAGCATAATGCCTCTGAAGAGAGGCACTCAATACAGCAGGTTGCATCTATCCATCCCCGGTATTACCGCACACACACACAGGAAAGGACGAGACACACAAAAACACACTGACACACACTTGGAACCCTGAGCCAATTAACGCCTGCGGCTTAAGTACACATCCTGGAGTTCTCTGCGTGTGACTGGGGCCACGGAGAGGACACCAAGAATACTGCCTGCGAGCCGGCAAACCTTCCTGACTGCTGGAAGACTTTCCAAGCTCCTCTGCTCTCTGAATATTACAACGTTCTTCCTTAATGCCTCATCTTCTAATCAGGAAAGTACATTTAACTTAATGTCTAACCTGACAATGTTTTTTTTAAAGAACCGGGTAGCTCTTGAGAGAGCTCGAGAAGACTGAAAGAGAAGAAATGTTGAATTATCATAAAACGTCTTTGAGTTATACTAGAGAGGGCTCATTTCTTTTATCACCCAGAATGACTATATTGGGATTCACCCTGATCTACCCTTTCTTCCAAAGTCAAATAGTGTTGAAACTCCTTCCCTTGCAAATGCTCTAAGTATTATATATACTAAGGTATTAGGGATAGAAGGATCCACATTGTGTCCTAACATCCATATTTCTAGAGCCCATATCCAGTACTGTCGCTCTACATAAGATGGCCAGAGCATTATTATATTGTTACTCATATTGCTCAGTTTAGGCATAAATTGAAGTTTCCTGGGTTTAAGATTCCTTTAAGAATCTTCATTAGGTTATGCCGACATCTGTCTGTACCCAGTCACAGCTCATTAGTGACTTGGCATCTATTGCCTCCAGTACCTGCCAACATGGCTGAAAGCTAGCACAAACACACAGAGGGATAAACAGATGTCTCCATCTGACAACTTCTAGCCCTGCTTCTGTCAGGTGCTAATCATGAGCTGAAGGAACCATCCGTGACGTGTAGCGCTGGCTGAGAACAGGCTCTTAACACCACACCCTCTCTTAAGGCTTGGAGGGAGTGTCATGGCACATGTATGTTACAGGCACACATTGTAACAGGTATAATTTCATCCCCTTAAGCATACGGATAGACAGCTACACCCAATAGCTTTTCTTCATGCCAGCAGGGTAAAGGCAGATCCACAGTGTGCAGTGGTCCGAAAGGAGAAAAGGCATCAAAAAGTCTATTTAGGCAACAAAAAAAAGCTGTAGAGTGTCTCGTAACTGTCAAGATGTTGGCGTGTGTGGCTGTGCCTTCACAGTATGTGTGAGTGTGACAGGAGGCCTGGAGAAGGTAATAAGCTACTAAGGAGTGTGACAGGCAGTCGCACAGGAACAGAGAGCGGGGAGGACAATGTGAGGAACATGAAAGGCCGCTGATGGCAGTCCTCTGGATGTGGGAGATGATAAAAGGCAAGAGTCTTCCTTTAAATAAACGGGCCTACTCAAACAGCAGGGGTAATATGCGTGTGTGTGTGTGTGTGTGTGTGGGGGGGTTATTAACGTCTGTAACAACATCAAACCCCGCTTGACGGCACCTGGCCTTTGGGTGTTCAGTAATATTTTCATCGGTGGGAGGTACCTGGGTAACGTGAGGATTAGAATCGGTATTATCTAGGTATTATCGGTGTGTCTCTGCATGTTCTGGGAGCCGCTGAAGAATGAGGCGGCAGAGCGAAAAAAGGAAAACAGGAGTTGCTCTGCTTTATAGATCCGCTGGCGCAAAGTGCAGACACACACCATACAAACAAGTGCGATCTGCCAAGACATCCTTGTCTCTCGCTAGGGCTATGACGGAGTTGTGAACTCTCTCAAAAGAAACACACACACAGATATAGCATAGATCGCACACACACAAAAACACACACCGAACGCTCCCAACAGGCCGTGCAGGCCTGTGAGGGAGAGAGAAACCAGCCCAGACAGCACAACCCATCACAACACTCTGGAGTTACTCACATGCTCTGTGGACTCGTCAATATTCCACTGAGGGGGAGAGAAACATGGGACACACAGAAGAGGAGGGAGGGGAGGTGAGTCAGAGAGAGACAGCACTACAGACCTGAGGGAAAAAAGACTTGCGCCTTTTTTCCCCCCCTTAAAGACTGACATATGTCATGCTTTAGAGAAGTGAGGAGAGTGGGGAAAGAAAAGAGAAAGTACAGAAAGGGTGTATAGAAGAGACAGGGGTATGATAGTTAGAGAGAAGGAGACCGGTGAGAAGAAATGTGGGGATTTGAATGTGCAGGGTAAACTCAATAGATGGGATATTTGAGTTGGTGCATTCTGGCTATGCAACTGTGCAAAGAGTCAAGGGCATCTTGCCACACCGCAAATGACTATGATGAGACCGTAGAGTATGCATTGCCTTGTTTTTGATTTGGAATCCACAATGCTGTACAGGTAGCCTTGTAGACAAAATCGATGCCGACCCTTATTCATTCATCCTGTTCATTTTTTTTCTTTGCCCAGTGAACATTACAGGTTCTTTTCTTTCCACCCACACACACACCCACACAGTCTATTCCAAACTTTCTCCAGAGTTATTCCTGGGGGATGTGAAAGCCCATTTCTTGCTGCGAGGCTCTGATGGCGCAGAGCGTGAAATCCTATTACCATCGCCGCTACGCCGGCCCCCGTGACATCAAACCCCCAACGTCAGCGCCCAAGCAGACGTCTGTGCTTAGCGGTGCCCCCTCCCTGCACCTCAGAGAATGGGCTGGAGCCACGGGGGGGGGGGGGGGGGGGGGGGGGAGGAGAGAGGGAGGGGGTGACCAGGAGGAACATGGAGGCTGTGTGGAGCACAGGAAGTGGTGACCAGTTGTGACCATCTCTGACCTGCCTCGGACAGTCTGACATGCTCGTCACCCTCTCCTTTCACTGTCACTTCTCTCTTTCCCTTCTTGTCATTCAAGCGCACACCTCCGGTCCCTTCCACGACGGAAACGCACAGCAGATCCGTCTCCCAAGGCCGCTGATTTGGAGTGTGATAAATAGTGTGCTGCTGAACTTAAAAAAAAACGAAACAGAAGGCTTGACTTTGCTCTCCTCTCCAGACAATCTTTATCATGAAGCAGTGAGTGCCAGCCAAACCAAGCCCACACCAAGTCCCCCCGGTGACTGGTAGAGCTGCAGTCGACGCCTCGTCCAAACTGCTGTCTCCCTCCCTCTATAGACCGTAGCAGCTAAGATATCCAACCTACAACAGCAATTTTCAAATAGCTGCAGCTCAACTCTATGAATAACAATTTGTAGCGTGTCTAATTGCTTAATTTGTTTACAGTGCTGTGTGCTGGGAATGACAGCGCAGCAAGGGACACATTACAGAGGCCTCACTGGAGTAGTTCTTATCTCAGGAGTAATCCTTTTTTATCACAGCTATTCTGTTATTAGTTAAATGCCTCCGAAAGTATGACAACATTTGAATAAATGATGATTTTAAATGCCAACGCGAGTTGAAAACATGGTTGCTGATAAGCATCTTTTTTTTGCAAATGGGAGTACTGTAATTTGCAGGCGGGCAAACGCAACAGTGAAGCCACGGCTGAGATGTGTGGGTATAAAACAGAGCGGGAGCGAGTGAAGTGGAAGAGAGGGAGCTGTCGTGATTGATAGAGGGAAACGGGCTGAGGTGCTTCTTTTTTTTCCCCCAAGTCCATTCAACTCCAATCTCAGGCCAGCCAAGGCCGCGGAGGCAGTGAAGCACAGCGCTCTTTCTTCCTCCTCGTCCTCCGACACACACACACACAGGAATTTGAATGGGTAGTCAAAAAAAATGAACCTAAAGCACCAGTGTGGAGCAGACGTCACAATGGACCACAATGAACAAAAAAGTCAAGCCAAGGACACTTCTGAAAAGCGGTTAGGACACGGTCGTAGCATTTCACGCTAGCTAACTAAGTGAAGGGCCGCTACGCTAACAGCTAACTGTTGTGTGTGTGTCAGTGTTTCTGCAGGGAGTATAGTCATGTGTCAGAGGTGTAGCTACAGTAGCCCCCTCAGGTCAGAGCCACTGGCCTTGGTAGCGATACTGCTGGATCGAGGGCTGCTACGTCAGACTGTTAAACACGCACTCCTGTTTAAAATTAGAAAGGAAATGAGGGCGCTGTGTGGGCTCCGGCTTGGAAACAAGAGAGGCTCTTAACCAGCCCACACACAAACAAGTCCTGCTCTCCTCCATGAAAGGAGGGAGAGGGAGGGAGGTAAAGAGAGAGAGAGGGGAAAGAAAGATAGCGAGAGAATTTCTCACCGACTAGTGGGCATGGGACCCAGAAGGTTGTGCCCCCTAATCCAATCAGATATTTCAGACACGTGTTTGTAGCCAGAGGTGGTTCTCTACCCTCCAGTACTATCAGCTGTATACTGCATGGAGATCGGCTCTATCCCTTTGCTGTCAGTAACACAAGTGATAGACAGGCATTTTAATGTGGAACAACGGCTTTTGCCACCAAATAAGGGTGTGTGCTCCAGTGATGAGTCAACTCTGAGTCAGAGGCTCTTTGTGCTTCATCATATTGCCTGCGAGATCCTTGGTGACACCACCAAACACGCAAGTTCTCTCAAGTTACTATGACGATGTGTTTCCCACGTAGTCGTTGGGGTGCGTCAATGGCGGGACAACAACTTTTGGGGTGATGAAAGAGGGAAGAATGCTCCCAGACTGTGAGGTCTTTAATATGGTTTCAGCAGGTCCAGGCAAGTCTGCCTGAGAAACTCCGAAACACACTTATCTCCAGCCGTGACTCAACCTGGGGGTTAGACACACTACGATATGGTAATGACTCAACTGTCAGATAAAACTGGCCAGAGTTTCTGGAAGTTGGCGTGAGAGTGGCTGGTGAAGATGATGAGGAAGAAGGAAAAAAAAAAGCAGTTTATGTGTGCCGGGGTGTGTGTGTGTGTGTGTGTGTGGGTGGTTGCGTGCAAGAGTGTTTGTACTTTGTGTGCAATTAGGGCGGAAAGGAGACTGATGTCTGGACAGGCAGGGATCATCTGTAGTTCAAATAACAAGTCATCTGGCAGAGTTGACATGAAAACATTTCCAGGGACAGCCCTTTCCATCTCTACCAAATGAAGCAGCTGTCCAAACACACTTAGATCACCACACCCTGACATGGTGCAACTGCGGGATCCAACAGCCTCCAAAACTCCAAGGTGGCTCTTCAGTCGTGTCCATGTACACATGGAGGTGGTTGAGGAAGCCAATGAGGGTTCACAGACCAACTCAAGGACATTGCGTTGGTGAGCTCCCCCTGGGAAGTGAACTAGTGACCCTGCTTGTCTCAATAACCACCGCAGCTGAATGTTTAGACATGCTGACGCACGCCTACGACCAGGCAGTGTCTCTGGTGGCGCTTTCTGACCAGGGACCTGGTCGGTCTGGACAAATGTAGGGTTTGTGGGGCCGAGTGCGGAATACATCCATGTTTTAATGTGAGGGTCCAGTTCTAGAGAATCGAGGGTGCCAGAGGATCTGTTCACGTAATTTGACAGCAGAGAACAGTCCAGAGGCAGGGAGGCTTTTCAGAGAAACTCTGGGATATCTCCCTCTTCCACTCTCCTTCTCTTGTATCTCCCTCTCTCATTCTCTCCAGTCCGTGAGAGAAAAAGAGGTTGGGGTTTTAAGATATTCATGAATCTGTGAATCCCTCTGAAGGATTACGATCTCTCATCCATCTCACGGCTCCTCTCAGCTTTGGACGAGCCGGTTCTCCTGCTTGCATTAATGTGCGAAAGCGAGCCGAGACAAAATATGTCTAATTTATAAACAGAGTAACAAGGCAATGCATACGTATTATAGTCGAGACACAAAGGGAGGAGGATTGATTCCCTTAAGCCTTTGCTGAGGTAATACACACATGAAATATTTAACACCTATTTGAATTAGCTGGGAGCATATTCTACTTCCTAATCCTGCGCACAGGGACGTGGGTACTGGTCTGAATGTGATTTGGAGTCAAGTGTCACATGTTGGCAGGGAGAGAGAGAAGGGAAGAGGGAAAGTGAGAGAGAAAGAGAGAATGCGAGGAGAAGGAAAAAAGAAATACATGTGGAACGAGACAAATCGGATATACTTGGTCCTGATGGGGAGGTGGGGGGTATGTGTAAATGGAGTAAGAGAGAGGAAAGAGAACCTAAAAGACAGACGACCTGAGAGAGAGAAATAGAAAATAAAGAGAGTGAAAGCAAGTGACCAACTGAAAGAGGCAGGGTAAGGAGTGCCAGAGGAAAGTGAGAAGGGAAGAGTGACAGATGAAATGAATGGGAAGACAAAAAGGGGAGCGAGAAAAAAAAACAGCTCAGCAACAGCCATCAGAAGAGTACCTGGGCCTCGGGCAGTGCCACGTCCAGGATGTTGGGCTGGCCGCGAGGCTCGCCGTTCTCCAGCCGCGAGTAGATGACCTGGTAGCCTCTAATCTGGCCGTGCTGCTTCCCTGGAAGAGGCGGCTTCCAGGCGACCCGGATGGCCGTGGAGTTTACAGCCTCCACCTCCAGCTTCCTGGGGGGAGCTCCCGGCACTGGAGGAGGACAGGGGGGGGGGGGGGAGAGAGAGGTTATACTCAATCCAGAACATGTTGTCCAAGGACCAGAGCTGGCAGACAATAGGCTGTGGCATGAGGAGGCGGTGCCACCGAGGCAGCAGCACTGGGGTTTTTTTCTCCACATCTGTGGTTTGATGAGGGGCGTGTCTGAGAGGCCCCGGGTCTACCGGGTGCCCGAAAAAACGGGTTCTTCGGGTTCCGCCTGGAAGCCCGTAGTCTAGAGGAGAGTGTAATGTCTCTAATTACAGTTTGGGAATGAGCTGTGTTTCAGCAACTTCAAACACATTAATTATAGACTGCTGCCTCTCAGGAACACTCTCTCATGTGCTATCACACCGCGAACAAAAGAAGACGGAAAAAAGGGAGAGAAAGAGGGAGGAATGGAGTTGTGCTCCACTTCGCCAGGCTCAGGGGGGGCCCAGACGTGAACTGCGGATGAGGACAGAAACGACAGGAGGGGGGGGGGGGACAAAACCGAGTGGAGAGGACGACGAAGGAGAAGAGGAGCCAGAGAAGTGGGCAGTGAGGTTGATGAGCCTTAGCCTTGGATGGAGAGTGGGTCTCAAAGTCAAAGAGGAGACAAAAGGAGAGCCAGAGAGGGAGAGAGAGAGAGAGAGAGAGAGACGGGGAGAAATGGTGACCACTGTTGATGGTTCATTACCTTCAAACTGATCTGAAAAGTAGTGAGGTTGGAAGCACCAGTAAGCGGTCGTCCACAGAAACGAGTGGAGGCACAAAGAAAGACAGGAAGGAACTGGAGCAGTGCCCAAAGCTGGGGGGGGGGGGGGAGGGATGTGAAGACGTCCCTTTGTCGGAAGGAAGGTGGGGTGGCCGAAAAAACCTACCATCCTCTTTGGTTTTGATCCGTACTGGGGTGCTCTCGGGCCCAGGGCCCACGTCTGTGTGGGCCCTCACCCACACCTGATACTCGGTCCACTTCTCCAGGCCCTCCAGCACATAGCTGGAGGCTTCTGCGCCGATGCCAGACACCTGGTGGCGCTCGGGGTCCTCGCCGTCCGTGGCCTGGTAGCTGACAGTGTAGCGCACGATGGCGCCGTGGCGACGGGCAGGGGGCGGGGCCACCCAACTCACCTTGAGGCTGGTGGAGCTGAGACTGAACAGCTGCACCTCCTGAGGGGGGGCGGAGGGCGCTGCAAGGGGAGCACAACCACACAGGGGGGGGAAGGGGGATCAAACAAAACTACTACTGAACTAAAAACACAAAAACACAAGCAGGGGAGGGGGGGGGGTGCAGCCTCTGAACTGCGAGATTTGTGTCACGAATATAGTCATGTTATATAAAACACTTAGCGGCGAGGTGATCTAGGACCGGTTTTATGTGTTTCTGGTACACACAAATGCTTAATGTGACTGTCAGGTGCCGTTAAAACAGACTGTGTCACTACTGTACACACCTCTGTTCTTAATAAGCAGACAGTGGAGCTGACTGGGGCCTGTGAGCAGCTACACTGTCTGTTTCCTCTCTGTTCCTGTATGTGAGTGCATGCAGCCTGAGTGATAAAAAGGCCATAGGTGTGTGAATGTGAGAACCAGGGCGTGAGTGTGTTAACTTGTGTTCACACGTTGACGCAGATGCCCCGAGACTGATAACGGCCTCTGGCTTTTGCCAGGTGCTGCTGAGCCTGACGGCTCAGATACAGTTTCTCACAAACGCACACGCACGCTTACTCACCGCTGCTGCTCAGTCTTTTAAAAATGGTTTAGCAACAAGGCATTCAAAATGTTATTGCTGGGCAGTGTTTCGGGAATTGGGAGAGGAAATGTGATTAGGGTTTTAGATGTCTGAGCAGTCTAGTTAAGTAGTTTACTGCAAATTTTCATTCAAAACTTTGATCGATAACTTGACCAAATCTCTGCAGTTCAGGGGGAAAAAATTACATTTAAATGGGATTCAACTAAAAAAATATATAAATTATTCAATACCAAGCATCAAACACAAACATGTTCATTCCCTGCATGCGGCTACTCATACCTTGAAGAAATTTTGATGCAACTACAAAGAAAAAAAGCTTCAAAGGGGTGAGGGGTAGGAATGAGAGTGGGCCAAACCAAGAGCTGGGAGTTTTCTCATAGTAGCATGCCTCTTTGTGTGCCTTTCTAAATAACCAGAGTAATGAACAACACAAAATATTTCTATCTAAAAGTATTTTCTTTGGGACCTGAAACTGAATTGCAGGGGCGGTGTGACATAAAAACACACCCACACCCAAAAATGAGACGGGGCTAAATTTGAAGTGTGTCTCACCAGGTGGTCCCCAATCCGTCAAAAGCAGAGAGGAGGGAAAAACTACAAAGATTTGACAAAAAGGAGTTGCTGAGGCCACATAATAAATAAATAAAGTGAAACCGTTCTGGAGCTGCATCAAAACAGCAGCAGGTATAGGTCCTGACAGAACGGCTGTGAGATCAAAGCTCTCTGAGAGGAGGAAGAGAAATAGACATGTTCTGAGATGAAGTGAAATAGGGAGACTAGAGAGAGGGGCGTGAGGATGGAGCTCTTCCATCTATCCTTTGTGACACGACTGTTGATTCTTCTGTCTAGACGAGTGTGTTGTTTGTGTGAGAGAAAGCTGGGGCTCGCTGAGCTTTAGCACAGCCACATTACATTGTGAGGAGTAGCTAGCTCTGAGGGCAGGGTGGGGGGGGGGGGTGGTAATAGAGACATACTCGGTTCATTGCTCTGGCTTTTAGAGAGAGAAAAAGTATATCATATATAAAACAGATATACAAATAAAACTCGTAATAACACAGAAAATACTCATTGCCAAATTATAAATGACTAGAAAAGAGTTTCTTGATGCAGGGAGGGACACACTGAACCTACTGTACCTTGGGCTACTTGTTGCCTTCAGCCCTCGAGGGGCAGAATGAGAGAGCAGTCAGGCAGAAGGAGAGGAAGAGGCTTTGGGAGGCAAAGTGAGGGAAGGAGAGGCCGTCTTGGCTGAGTGAACCAGACCTGAGGTGGACGCTTCTGGGGCATACCTTACCCCAAGCTTCTGGGGCATACCTTACCCCAAGCTTCTGGGGCATACCTTACCCCAAGCTTCTGGGGCATACCTTACCCCAAGCTTCTGGGGCATACCTTACCCCAAGCTTCTGGGGCATACCTTACCCCAAGCTTCTGGGGCATACCTTACCCCAAGCTTCTGGGGCATACCTTACCCCAAGCTTCTGGGGCATACCTTACCCCAAGCTTCTGGGGCATACCTTACCCCAAGCTTCTGGGGCATACCTTACCCCAAGCTTCTGGGGCATACCTTACCCCAAGCTTCTGGGGCATACCTTACCCCAAGCTTCTGGGGCATACCTTACCCCAAGCTTCTGGGGCATACCTTACCCCAAGCTTCTGGGGCATACCTTACCCCAAGTCTAACCTGGAAGAACCTCTTCTGACTGTGTATCTGTCAGTTATGGGCAACCTCAACATACTCTTTGAGCTGTTAGTTGTAGAGGAGGAAAACGAGAGAGAGAGAGACTTACTGGACTGGGCTGTGCGGGCCTCTATGGGCTGGGTGTAGACCCCCAGGCCCATCTCAGAGCGGGCTGCCAGGGAGAAGCGGTACAGGGTGTCAGGCTTCAGGCCCTCCACCGCATAGGAGCCAGCTGGGTTGAAGGTCACGTGGATCTACAAGAGGTTGGAACACTCGTTATCCAAGCAGACGAGACCCGTCTTAGACTGCATGGTCTCTATTCCAACCTGATGATAGTGTTGTGAAATTGTGGGACATGTTTGGAGACACAAAATATTGGTCTTGGAAAAAAAAGAGGACGTCGTTAAGTTGAGTGTAGGCATACACACTTAGATTAAACAGGTATCAAACACACATTTGTGCAAGGCAACATTTTTCTCATTGCATATTGATTGTCTGAGTTTTTCTTCCAGATAGAGACCAAGCAGGTTATTACAGGGATTGACATTGAGGAGCAGTCCAGGATAATTGCGCTGCCCGTCAATATAGGCCAAATCTTTATCTCCAGCCACACAAGAGGCTGTATTTCTAATACTGCAGCCGTGACTCCAACCCCGAACACCCCATTCCTTGAAATTGCATCGTAAAATAGCTCGGTAAAAAGCGCAATTCATCTGTCTGCCACTTCACACTCAGTTGTGAAACTCCCTCTGTGTTTGTGTGAAAGGTAAAGACACAGACAAGTGAGAGAGAGACCCAGAAAGAAGGACTCCAAGGCTCACATGACCTACCTTGTTGGCAGAGTCAGCCTCCCAGTACTGCAGCTCATACTTGGTGATCGAGTCCTGGACCGGCCACAGCCACATGAGCATGATGCGTGTGTCCAGCTCGGCCTCTGCCTCGAAACTGGACGGCTGGGCAGGAACTGGACACGCGGGGATAGAGAGACACAGGGCCATAAACCATGGATGTTGCCAGAGAAAGGAAAGACGCTTGCATTACACTGTCATTAACAATACGTTGATTTAGAGAGGGCTGGCCGTGCAGAACTCAAGAGAATAACAATCATATTTAAGCCAGTGCGCGCACACACACACACACACACACACACACTGTGCGTTTCCCTCACCTCCCTGCTGGGTTTTGACCTGCAGCACGTCGGAGGGCGGCCCGTCCCCCACGGAGGTGAAGCCCAGGACGCGCAGGCTGTAGGTGATGTCCGTGGTCAGGCTGGAGATGGTGGTCAGCCTGCTGTCGTCCGTGTTGTGCTTCTGCCAGGCGCTGAGCGGGGCGTCCATGTCCGAGGTGTAGTACACCCGGTACCCCCGGACCTGCCCGTTGGGCTCCTCGGGCGGCTCCCACTGCACCAGCATGGTGCTGGCGCTCAGCATGCGCGCCTGCACGGCCAGCGGGGGCGAGGAGGGCGCCTGCTCGCCCGTGCGAGTCTCCACGGGGTCACTGGGCGGCCCGCGGCCTATGTTGTTGACGGCCATGACGCGGAACTCGTACTCGGAGTAGGGGCTGAGGCCGCCGATGCTGTAGCGCGTGGTGGCCACGCCGTCTACTTCCTGGAAACCCGTGTCGGACACCTTCGCACGGTACTGGATCATGTAATAGGACACGGGTTCCGGGTTCCCCGAATCCCACGTCAGCGTCACGCTGGTGGCGGTGGTCTCCGTGACGATGAGCGAGGCGGGGGGCTTGGGCAGGGCTGAGGGTAGGAAGAGAGATGTTGAGGTGCACAAAATAGAATGATACACGTGTGACATACACCATAGATGATAGGAACTACTGTTAGGTCTGTGCTGTTCTAGCTCCTTTACGGAACAGAAAGATTTGTCATTCCTGAAAACTCCACTGTGTTGTCTTGTGGTGACATAGTTAATAATCACAGAGCATTTTTTAAATCACAGAGAAACTAATACTAAAAGTATATTGTCGACGAACATTTTGACACTATCATTTCGAATGACGATTAGGAATTGTCCAGACATACTAAGCCATCATTGACAACAGAAGAAGATTGCAGAGCTCAGAGCTTCTATTAATAGAAACTGATGAAGAACAACAAAAAGGAGAGGCCGTCTTGTGTCTTTAAGTCTGTCTGCATAGCAGCAGTCCATATAAATGACTGTGACATTCTCAGTATTGATCGGCTAAGTGCGAAGTGGGATCAATACAGACAACGGCAGATAACAGAGGCTGGGCAGGCAGGCAGACAGCACACACACACTCAAACAGCACACACACACACACACACATACCAGTCCAGACATCTAGTTTGGATACACACTCACAGCCAGAATAATCTTGAGTGCTCCCAAAGCCTCTCATTTTCAGCCCCAATACCCACAATTCCATTCAGAAGGTCCCTCCTCTAGCTAAATACTTCACAATCAAAAGACTATTTTGAAACATGCTTCTGAGCATGTTTCTGATAATGCTAGCGCGAGTACTGAAGAATGGTCCGCATATTCAAACGAGCAGGGCACAAAATGACGAAAAAGAAAACCAAAAAAACATCAAATAACCGAACCCACCCAACGACCCACCCACACACAACTTTCAGACCTTGCGACCTCTTACCTTTGACTGTGACCTGTGCGGTGGCCTCGATCATGCCCAGGGAGGATATGGCCACACAGGTGTAGTTGGCTGACTCTCGGATGATGGTGACCTCCAACACATTGCGTCCCACGGGCATCTCCTCCTCCTTGGTCAGCTCCACCTGGCCCATCATCCACTTGACGTAGGGCATGGGGGAGCCCACCGCCACGCAGGTCAGGTTGACGCTCCCGCCCGGCATCACCTCGTGGTTGGTGGGGGGGATGGAGAAGCGGGGGGGGACGCGGCGCACTGGGGGAAAGGGAGAGGGGAGAGAGTGAGCCGCTCTCTATTTGGATATATACCTTAAGAGTATCGTGTTGTACATGGTTTACTCACAACAGAGAGAGCATCGGTCTGTGTGTGTTAGCATTACATAATAACGTTAACTTTCTACGGGAGACTAAAGTTGCTTCAAATTCAAACCACAACTGTGTAAATATGTTTTGCCCTTGACCAAAAAAGAACTTTTTGATCAGACTTGCATCATTCTGACAGTGGGAGAGACCCTGTGGAAACGCCATTGTTTGATTCCTACTCTCCCTGTTTCTCTTCTGCTTGGCCTGTCTTTCTCTCTCCCTCACTTTTTTCGCAGCTCTGATATGCAGATAGGCTGACATTAAAAAGAGGTTCCCATGGAGACAAGAAGGGCTCATTGAGGGCTGGGGAATAGGGTACCATCGATGCAGAGGCTGAATGCAATACTAAATAGCTGCCTCTGAATAAACAGGCAGGCAACATTTACATAGAAACTTGTCAAGAAAAAAACAACAATAATAAAATAAAATGAAGAGAATTAAAAAAACGAAAAACAAAACAAAAGCCAGATGTATCCACTTAGATTTTTAAACCAAACAGTAACTTTACATGCAGATGAAATACATGTCCTGACAGCCGTCAGTTACAGCCCTTCATTTAGATGCCATGCATTGAATCTAAGAACAGAACGGGCCTTTCTTTGGTTTCTTTAACATTGCTTGTGGAGAGCCAGCAAGCTAGACAAAACCCCTGTTTCAGTTTAATCATGAGTACCCTACTATCACAGTCACTGGTCATACTGTATGTATTCAAAACACTATGGCATGAAACTATCCCCCAGAATTTTTACAGCTTGTTTCCCCTAATGCACTACAGCGTCTCAGTGTCTCCCTGGGAAAAAATGACTTGGTCTGTAATTGCTTTTTTGCACCGGTCCCCATGAAAATGGATTTTCAAATGTGACTTTTCTTTTTCTCTTCTCCCTCTCTCTCCTTTCTAATTTGAACCGGAACATGGTTACAGCTATGCTTGTTACTCCCCTCATTATGTGGTGGAATGGAAAAAACACAGAAGCACCTTTTGAGATTCAAGTCAGGGAAAGACAGGGTTTCTGAACAGCCCTATAATTAGGGAAACCTGGCTCTCACTAGTGAATCTCCCCATGCCAAAGGATTGTATGTACACATTAGGGTAAAAATCTGTTGTTCGATGCAATGACAGTTTTGGATGTCATGAGAAAAAAAGAAAACAATGCATGAGTAGTGAATATGGAAATAACATGATTATTTAGTGTGTAGTGAATACAACTCCCAAGAGACAGGTAACAATAGACTTGTTGCAATACATAAATCACAGTATACTGGCCATTTTTTTACATTTAGTCATTTTATATTTACTGTAGTAAATATATTCTAGTTCAGTTCTCAATCTACATTTCAAAAAGCATCTTATAGGATGGCAATATACAACTATCTCCAGAATCTCGTTCATACAGCATCACACCAGCTATAATAGCTGGGGAGTGTTGAGTCAACAAAGGCGGAGTACTACAGTAAGAAGATGCAGAATGTGGCGGCAGAGCAAATGGTCCAGAAGGATAACAGCAATGATTACAAGGTTTACAGGTACAGACTATGGGTCACACTTTCACTTGCAAAAACACAAAAACAGGGAGAATTCAGTTATGTGCTGGAAATGGGTATATATTCTCAAGCATAGGCAGCGTGCATTGGGGAGATGGGAGACAGAAATCAAGATAAATCGGCCAGGCTGAGTTGGGGGCTAGACTGCATAAGATACCTCAGACTGACTCCCTCTCAGATAAACTTTCACTGTGAACATTTTCTAACTAATGGGGCATTAACTGAAGTGTACATTACCTATAAAAAAAACTATACTTTTGAGGGAAACAGGACAGGCCTTAATGTTCTTAATGCTCACAAACACTGTCTCTCAGGGTTTCAAAAGCTTAACAATACAAAGAGCTGCCCGTCAATGGGTCTGTGTATAAGAACACTTAATGTTGTGAATAATTCAGTGTATGCGGTTAGTTTGGAGAAAAGCTGGGGAACAAATTGACTAGAGGGCAGGTAATAGCTATCGATTCCCCTGGATATTCGCCTCCCGTTGAGATCTTGGGAGAGACGGCTTCAGGACTCTATCAAAACCACAGAGTATCTCTCCTTTGCCTGCCTGCCTGCTGGCTGGATACCTGTACACGTCTCTGTCTTGACTAAGTGTCAGAGGAAAGTGAAACTTGTTCGGCCAATCAATATACAAGATAACACTGGCGTGGTTTGCAAGTTTGGGGTCAGTTTGGAAACAGCTCTGGTCTAGCATGATAGCTCATCATCCACTGCTGACACAATACCAATGACAAGAACAATTGTTGTGGTACAGGTAATATCAAAATGGGACCTTGGTACCGCATAGGACAAGGCATTGAGACTGTGGGGTTTCGTACTGCCACATACTGTAACATGCTAAATAAGCACCTGTTTTTCCTCCATGTTTCATTTTCACCTCCCCCAGTCTCAAGCCGGAGGAGGGCCACAGAGGTAAAACAGACATAATCCCATGTGATTGGCATTGGCAGCTCTGATACCCGTGTCTCTCAACAGGGAGGCTCCTGTTGCTACTTGAATGCTTGAGTAATCTATTGCACCACACAGTAGTTGCTGTACAGGCTACGTTGAAGGGAAAGGCAGTATCTACAAGATATTGTACATATGTGAGTGATTTTAAACGTAGGAAGAAGGCTACATAAGGTGCGAGCAGAGGGAGGGGCAGACTTGTGAACACAATGGCATGCTGCTGGACAGGGTTAGGAAGGATGCAAGCATGAGTGATGGAAGCATGCAAGTCAGTTGAAATAATAAAAGCAACAAAACAATCACAGGACAGGGTAAGGGTGGAGTACAGCACATCTCTTTCTGGAACTCCGGATCTCCAAAGTAGGTTGTCGAAGGGCTGGTTTGACACAGTGCTGTGGCATAATGATAAGAAAATGACCAACCTTCCCTTTGGCCTGAGTTGTGCAGATGAATTGTTTTGATGGACGAATGCAATGGAATTGAGAGACAAAATGGAGAGAAAGACAAACATAGTGAAAACAAAGGGTGTTGGACCTCTAAATTCAGCAAAAGTACAGTGGAGGTTATAGACAAGGAACAGACAAACACACACACACAGAATGTGATGAAAACACGTCAAATGGAAGCCAGCCTTGCCCACTCCATCCTCTGCGACATGTTGACAAGTCACATGGATACATGAAGGAGTGCAGACAGCTAGAGGCTGACATCTCTCGATTGCGGGATAAGCACTTGACAAATGAGCTCTCACACAAAATCACACGCCGGGTGTGACTCTCCCCACGGTGATGGAGTCCTCCTTCAGAGAGGGTCACAGTAACAGACCAACAGCACGCTCACACACGCAATAGATGAGGAGCAGAGAAAATAATAAATACAAACAGAAAAAAAAAAAGAAAAGAAAAAAACGAATCCATGAGCAGCGTCTCTCCCTTCACCACCCACACACAGAAATGTGAGTGGATGAAATATCATTCTCCGGTGGTTCTCAAATGTCGGAACAGTGGTAGCTTGAATGTCTGTATTACTGTGAAGAAGTATTGAAACAGATATTCTGGCAAGGTATAAATCATTCCACATGATATACAGACAAAAACACAGACAAGAAAAAACACATCTGATAAGGGCCTGTCAGAACTCCATGGTCTAGTCATCAGATATTAAATTCGCAACATTTTGCTTTTTTCTTCCATTCACCTCTACAACCGAGCATATATAATGAATGTCATTATATGATAAAAGTTTTATGGGTGTCCAGGGACTTTGTTAGTTTCTATAAAAACATGTTATGTCCAGCAACCTGATCTCGAGAAAGAACAATTCCCTTAAATCACAACTAAAAACACACAGCAACATATAAGATATCAATCTATATTGTTGGAAGATGGGAGCTTTAAACTATTCTTCCAACTCTCAGAGTGCCAAATCCTCAGCCTAGCTTCCCTTATTTCAGGACTTGTAACAAAGTCAAAGTGAAAAGCCTACACTAGGTGCCTTTGTTCTGTCTCCTAGACAAGTGCACTTTTAAAAAGGTTACGCTTGGCTTGGCTCCTATCTTTCCAAAGGCATTGCTGGGGGATGAGTTAGAGACTGTTTGGACGTTTGGCTGACAGCTCATGGGCCGTGTTACAGACTTGCGTGAGGCCATGATGGCGCCAAGCCACACTAGGATTGTAATTACCTACCTGAATGAGAAGAAATACCTCAAGTCTTTGCCCTACGACAAAAGGAGTTCAGCCTCATGACATTTCCTCTTTCCTATGCCAATACAACTCAAATTCTACTCCAAATAGATGCTCACTAAGAGAGGATGCGTCCTATCCATTCCTCCACCAGGTCTGCGTTTTGATGGACACCAAACAGTCCCAGTGGCATATTTCCTGGCTGACTGAGAATCAACCTTATAGCCAGGCCGAACATCAGTGACACAACTCTGTCCTCTCCATCGGCTCATTACCTCCAGACACTACATGCTTCAGAAGGAAAAAAACAAAACCCTTCACTACAGTCAAAACAGAAACCTCTGGAATGTTTTTACTGTCAGAGGAAACAGTTTCGATGCAGCTGTTTTCACAGAGGCATCACCTGGGGGAGCTGGCAGAGAGACAGGAGGGTGAGGTTAGCCTAGTTGATGAATCTGGTATAGAAGGAGTGTCAGGGTCAGGGCCGGGTGGAGGTGACATTTAGACAGCAATGCTGAAATTCATACTGTCAAGATAATGAAGCAGAGAGTATATTGTAGAGTGGATAAACACAAAGGTGAGGTGAAGAGACTTCCTGTGGGGCGGGGGACACCTGTGATTCAGCGCTGCAGGGGGCAACAGTGTTGTTTAGTGTCAGCAAACAAGCACACAATCTTACCTCGAACGTAGAGATTGGCAGGTGCGGAGTAGCGGGTGCCGGCGCTGTTCATGGCAACACACTCGTACTTCCCCTGGTCCATCTCCTCACTGTTCTCAATCTGCAGGGCGCCTGTGGAGGAGCGGTTCACCAGGTCAGCATAAGGGTCACAGGGTGGAGTTAACATTAGGGGTGTAACAATATATCGCAATACAAAATGTTTACAATATGTATCGTAGAGTTATGGCAATATTTTTACAATATGACGTCCGTTTGAACCTATTGGTTGAGCTGTGCGCGACCTACTCTGCTCGTGTGTCATGCGTGCATTCATTGCATTCACAGAAATCGCTTGAACTGAGTTAACTAAATTGTATGTATAACAAAGACAATTATTGAAAATGTTTAATGTTTTGGAAATAAATCTGTTAATTGAATTTCAGTTTCATAAAAAATTTTGTTCAAAATATTGTGATACGTATTGTATCATACACCCAGTATTGTGATACGTATTGTATCGTGAGCTGAGTGTATCGTTACACCCCTAGTTAACATGCAATATTAGCTAGCCATGTTGAATCCTACAGTAGAGGAGAAAGCCTGAAGCCAAATAGCCCACAACACTTTTATGATTAATTGCTATAAATAATGACTTTGAGTTATGTGGAATATGCCTACCACAACACAAGCATTTGGCTGATTTTGCAGGTTTATAGTGTCCACAAATCAACATATTTTGCCTGGCTGTGTCAATGAAAAGAGCTGGCGAGACACTCATGTCAAGCCCATGACATGGGGTCAATTAATCACCTCAACAAGACATCATAACCACCACAGCTGTGTCTGCCCCGACTATGAAAACAACCAGCAGAACAAAAAGCACAAACACCATAAAAACATTTGTCCGTGTTACTCTTTTCCTTTTAAGAGCCTGGCAAAGTTTGAGAGAGGCAGGTGGCTGACTAGTCACTCAAATCACTTCCTTAATCTTAGCTTAATGGCCTTGCATTTGAATAGAAACAACTGCCAATGCAGGTATTGGTCATCAGGTCTTGATTAAGTACACATAAAGTGCTAAGATCGATAAGTACTTCCATTACTTGCTAATCATTTCTCAAAGATGCCCCAATGAGAGGAAGGGTTCCATTCCCAGTCACAATCGACAGTAGAATTTTTTTTTAAAGACTAACATCTTGTTCCTTACAAAAACAAGAAAAGCTCCGAATATATGTTTTTATCACGTTCACAGTGATATAGTACAGTGAACTTAGTTGCAAGGATTTCCTGCCTCTGCTAAAATTGGAATAGTGGACTGGCTTCGGTACCAATAAATATTTGAGCAAAATGGAGAATTAACACAAGTGCTACCAGCAGCCTTAGTGCCTTTCTGACAGTGACATTTTACAGACTTACCTGAAAACCCCCAAACAAAGCGACATTTTAAACAAACACTTATTGTGTGCACTGTAGACAACCTATGACACGTTGTGATCATATCAAATAAAATAAGTTATCTACCAGTTTGCTACAAGCAACACGTGGAGTAATAACTCAACATCATGCATTTCCAAAGGTTGACAGGCATTCATACGAGGATGTCAGGGTACATTTTGTAAACCAGATATGCAATATGAGATGGATGTAACAAACAGATTCAGCACCAACCAAAGACTCTGAGCAAGATGAGGTCTTGGTGTCAGAGACAAGGAAGGAAGGAGGGGCCGTGACATCAGATAATATCACTTCAGATCTTACGACAACAGATCCAGCAAAGACGCTAGCTCCGCACGCCCGGCTCATCTCGGACTGATTCAGCGTCAGCATGCACCTGCATACTAATGCGTAATGTCACCAATCTGTCAATCTGCACCGTTCTAAAGGGATGAATGCATAGCAGAACCACCTGAGGTGGGAACCAGGAAGATTCTGCTGCATGGATATCAGAGAAGTATCAATATAGACAACAACTTCCATTTCACAAGGTGACTGTTTTACCTCGCCGGTACACAGGAGAATCTGCAGGAATGTGAAATTTTGCAATTTACTTGCAAAATAAATTCTAAATAATACTTTGCAGAATATTGAAGGGCAGAGACTGGCTAGGTTTATCAAGGGAGCAGGAAACTCCCCTGTATTTAGTTTTCTTTAAATGTCCACCTTTCCTTCACTGTAGCTCAACTAAAATCCTACCTCGACTCAGGGAAAGAGGGATGATTTCCATTAAAAAGAGGTTGAAGTTTCCATCTTAACAATCTCAGCTAGACTTCCATTCCCTATGACAGGGTCGACGCTACATAGCCTGTATGCAAATCATGTTATGGAAATTTTAGTGGGACTGCATAACAGAGATTTTGATTATTTTGTTGCAACAGTGGCCTTTAAATTACAGCCCCTAATGACCCACCTTATTTCTTCGTAAGGTAAGAGCAGAAGTTGGGAAATGATGTTTGCCTCCTGGGGTTCACAATGTCTGGGTTCATTTCCAGCCCAGGGCCAAAAAGTCATGAAGAAGCTCATTTACAAGACAACCCCATTGACTGCCTGTTCTAGGTCCATTTACCCAGAAACTAACATCAGGGTTGGTGATCATTTGTTTGTGAAAGGGGAGACACAGCACACAGAGCATGGGCAAGAGGACAAGGACGAGGGGGGTGGTCAGGGCCAAGTGAACGGGAATGGCGCTGGTGAGGTGGAAGGAGACTGACGTTGACAGGAGATGATGTGAGGTGACATTTTTCAGCACACTTTATCATCCTTACCTCTAATTGGTGTACCCCCTAGGTGAAGGTAATTTGAAAGCAAACAAGTTTGGAGAAATTCGTTAGTAAGAGAGTGAAAGGATAAGGAAAACGAATGACAGTATTCACAGATTTTATATATACTGAAGTGTATGTAAGAATACTAAGGGTTAGTCAAGTGGTTAGAAAGCTACTGTATATGTTATATATGAGAGTTGTTTATTTAAGATGTTATGATGATGTAAAGACAAGGATCAGCATTACATTTAGGAAACTGATTGGTTATAGCTGTGTGGGAACAAATTAAACAAAAAATGTCGCTCATTCGATTTGATGCCTTGAGTAGTGGAAGCAAAATGATGTGTTTCAGGATTCTGGGTTGATGTGAGGTCATGTGCAGATCCTCGTCCAATATGTCCAAATATTGAGAGACAAGAGGTACTGTGAAAATGGTTATCAAGACCGATTATTACTTATACTTTGGTTACTGGCCAGCATAGGCAGTGATTCCAGTCCAGAGTTTGCAGACTCCAGTATAAAAACTTGGACAGCAAACTTGTTCCAGTGACCCACTTCTAACACTGACTCTCAGTTCTAAGGAGTTTGTAGATGGACTCCCATCTTTAATCTTAAACCTTGGACTTGGAGTGAAGCCTTACACACTGAACTGAGGACCCTTCCAAAATGAGGTGGATTTATAGGTGGAAAAGATTTGAACTCGGTCAAAAGCCACTAATCATTCTGACTCACGCTTTTCCATCTGATCCAGGGTCAGGCTTGAGCTGTTTATTTATCAAGTGTGCCAGCGTCATGAACACATACCCTCATCGATTATTTTTTGCCAGACTGGATCCTTGCTAATGCAGCATAGGCTGGAATTACTCTAGGCCCAGTGCATGTTTAAGAAGATCTTAAGGCTCATTTGAAGTAAAGGGCACAGAGATGATTTTCTTTCTGCACTGTGGGGGGTCACAAATTCATTTTCGCAAAGGTCAATTAGCATACAGACGGTAGAAAATCGCATCGGATATACTTTTTTGAGCAATTCATTTTGACATGTGTTGTATGCAAATTTGATTGGGATTTTTCTCAGAACCAATATGTTATAATGTATATATATAATATACTACATATATTGTATATTAAGCAATGTATATAACACTATACCTGAGCGAAGCTGCTTGATGCGTCCATTGCTGCTGTTTATATCCACAGGCAGGAAGTCTTTGAACCAGGAGATCTCTGGGTCAGGGTTGCCACTGGCCGCACACAGCATGGTGGCTGTACGAGTCTTCTCCACCACCTTCAGCTGGGGACCCATGTCTATGGTGGGGAAACCATGAGGAATCTGGTTCTCTGGAAAACAGAAAGGAAGACATTCTTTTAATCCCCCCACAAATCAAGCATTGTTCCAAAATATGTACGACACTGTTATACCAAGGACAAGGTGGGATATGGTGAAAGAACAGCAAAGTATTGCGCGACCTTGTCAATTCCTGTAACCAGTATATTCAAAAATAATATCTAGACCCCATAGGCATTGATTCACTGTGTCTATTGATTTGGGCTGAAAACTTGAACTAAAACACAGTGCTTGATTATCATTGCATGGATTATCTGACATAGTTGTGAGTTTGGAAGGCGTGAGTAGAAGAGACAGTCATTTGGGCAGAGGCTACTTGGGCTGCCCTGGACATTCCAAGCAATATTAACTTGTATGAAAATCCAACTCGATATAATATCTATAGCAACATACCTGTGCAGCACTGTGATTGTTATTTATTGGAAGGTGATGATTTATCTCTTTTATGAGTCTGATACACTAGCCTTTTCTATTGTCAAGGGACCAGCTTTAATTTACATCTGAAAACCCAAATCCCCTTGAGATGTCTGGCTGTTGTCCCAGTTTAAGGTATGATAGGATGTGCTAAACAGACATGAGGTTTATAACATTACCCTCCTCCTACTGCTGGGCTCCCCAGATGCATACTTAACCCAAGGTTCAAATTCTGCTATAAAATGGTTGTCTAAAAAAGTTTAACAACCAACAATGAGTGTTGGAATTTTAAAGCTAAATAACCCCCAGAGTCAAATGAGTTCATAAAATGATGTGCAGAACGAAGAGGTATTCCATGAAGTAGTGCAAACATGAAGTAAGACGAGAGAGGGTCTTTAATAAAACAAGCCAACATGCACGGGAAATGCTCTCCTTAGTGCTCCTCTGGTTCAGACTCTCACCCACAGGTTTGGACAGAGGCCCAGATTGTTTCATGTTCAGATGTACCACTCTGAATCCTACTAGGCCTCTTATCTCTGAGGTGATACGACCACAGTTTCTCCTGCACCACACATCCACTGTGACAGCTGGGTGTTGGATAGAGAACAGATTCAGTGAATATGTAGGACATCTCACTACAATGGAATACAACTTCCTATCTAATGGATTCTGTCTTGGGGAAATCGTTGACAATGAAAGTGCACAATGTATTACACCTCTCAGAGAAACTCTGAAAATCTAATTCATGATCTACAGTTTAAAATTGTCTAAGATTCCAAGACAAAAACAAATGTTGGTTTTGCAGAGAAAACCTCAAAAGGAGTTATCAAAACACAGCTCCCACAGCACCATAGCTTCAGTGAGTCCATGAATTTACAAATGGTTAGGTGTTAAACCAGAGCCAGTGGGTAGGCTACATGGCATGTGGCTTTATATGTTTTTTTTCTTTCTGGGTTGCTGGATTTAATTATTTAGACCAAAATTCACACTGTGCGATGCAATCTATATGCTGTTCTAAACACGACTGAACAGAGGGGTGCTGCTTAGTGAAGATCAAGATACTTAAAAGTCCTGGTAATCCACCTTCAGATTCGCCAGAAATTCTCAAGGTCTACTTATTTTCATAGACACCTGTGCTGTCACATTTCCAAGCTCTAAGAACTTTGTCTGTCGTGCTCCTGCTGTATCACCCATTACGGCCTTACGGCTCGCCTGCCATCCTGGGTAGACAACCCTTTGTTCTTGTCTTTGTAATTTGATGAGAGAGGGAGAAAAAGAATTTGCGATATTTTCTGAGAGACTGAAAAAGAAAACAATTCAGATGATGTGTGCTTATGTTTGTCAAGATATCCAAGCTTCTCTCATAAAAGCCCGTTACGTGTCTGAGGGTAATCATCATTGAAATGCCTCCTCGGCCTTAACTCGCGTTAGGAAACAGTAGAGACCTGCTATAAATGCTGAGTCACGAAGGGGCTCCATTACCAAGATGAAATACACTGAGCTGAAAAACAAAACAAAAAGAGGTGTAATGTCTCACTCTGCTTGTTGGTCTCGGCTGGGCAGCTCATCATGGATAGGGGTGCCTTTGCCACAGATGCCGGTATGAATCTAAAACACCTGCCAACAATGGGAGGTCTCCAATAGGTTTTGTAGTAATTGGACAGCCATCTTGCTTGGGTCAGACAGGGGTGGAACATGCAGTTAGAGAGCGTGGCAGACAAACCTGACTGACAAGCCACAACTCCAATGAAGAAGAGCTGCTGCTGGCGGCCCTGATCAGTGGGAGGGGGGGTGTTGAGTCTCTCTTGTCTTGACTTAAATGTCCACAAATGAAGCATTATAATTCAACTTCCCATCACTTTTGCCAATATGATGTGTACTATGATGTATGTCTAGTATTAATACAACTGAGAAGTAGCTCATGGTTCCTGTAACATGTAATTCAATGGAACCTTGTTTTATTGGTAAAGTGCAACTGTAATTCAATTGCCTGAGACAGAACCCAATAAAAGCAACCTGGATTGTCTATGGATTAAGGCCAATGGCAACCAGGTTGGGTCAATGCCTGCAGCCAGCAAACACAAGCTAGGGCACTGACATTGAGGGGAATGAATAGGTCCATTGTTCTTCCTGCTTCTGCGCATCACACACTAGGAAACTTACTCACTGCAGTGTGAGCAACTGAGCAGATAAACCTGTTTGCAGTGCTTATGGAGGTACAGTAATTGGTAGAGAACAGGGGGCATGAGAATGATCTGTTTTTATGGTTAGGCTGTTAAATCCTGGTGGCTGGTGGGGGGGCTCAGGTGCAGGAAAAACTGCTAGAAAACAGGAAGGAGACAGTAAAACTTCCACACAAATGAGGTGGGGACTAATACACAGTTGGAACTAACACCTGCAGGAGAAGCCATGAGTGGATAATGAGGGGAATGTTATTATTATTAATAGTAAATTATGTTTTCCTTCAACACACTGCTGCCCCTGTATTACTGGTACTGCAGGGCTGAATTAGGGGACAGTTCATGAGCCCACTGATTTCCAGATTTTGCATCTTCCTCCTTATGCTAACAAAGGAGGGAGAATTCCCTCTTCCCCCGTGGAAGCCAAAGGGATTCACACCGACTGGCCCACGCCCTCTAGAAGGGGATCACAATACTTGTAAAGGAAGAGGACCTGATGAACACTGGAAATATAATAAAAACAAGTTTGCAAGTCTGTAAATACTGTTTTGAACAGTTTTTAAATTGCATTTTTGTGTCCTTTTGTTTCTTCTATTTCAGTACAGTATTCCATGCTCTGGGAACGTCCCCGTAGCCGATGGGGCTGAGTTTTGTATGCTTTAATCATGGTTCAACTCCATAGCATTTGAGATCGGTGCCCTGATCAAGCATAGACACCCACCTATGTAGAAGATATGTAATCGACTGTTTAGCACTCAAGGTTACAGGGAACGGTATGCACATTTCAGAATCGGAGTCCGATACTATTAACGGATTGATTCCCTCCCCTCTCATCAAAAATCCCAAGTGAACCCAAGACCCGGCCTTACCGTACTAACAAGAAAATGATAACATGAACATTTTAGTGGCAGTGGGAGATGGAGGACAAGGAAGAGGTGGTGAATGGGGGGGGGGGGGGGGGTGCGTGCCAGCCTCCTGCCAGCTCCAATTACCAGTGTGAGTGGAGCGTGGCAGTCAGGGCGACGGGTCTAATCAGAACCCCGCTGAAAGGGACCCGTCCTCGTACTCCTGTCCCACTGGGATCTCAATCCACGCTAACGTCAGCCCGGTTATTCTCACCCCAAACAAACTCCTCTCTGTGGGGACAAACGCTCCAGCCCCGAGCCCCTGCTCGGCGGGGGTCCCCTGTGCGGCTGTATCGTTCACTGTAACGGTGTACAGAACCCTCATCTGACTCATTTTCTATTTTTGAGAACCTCCCCACTTCTATTCGCTAGAACGTGGCACCAAGTGTTAGACGTGCTGGTGAATATTTAACAAAGTGCCAAGTCCAGCAACATGCCAGTTTCAGAAAAAGAAACTGGCCGCATGAAATATGAATTGAGGACAGGCTCTCTAGAAGATTATTCATGAGACAACATGAATGCTGGAATAATGGAAATGCATACGTATTCACAAAAAAACCCTGTACTTTGCTTTTCTCCGACCAACACTTAATTTCATTCAGTATTAAAATCCCAACATAAACAATTAAGTACAACAATTGAGTTTTTGTGGGACTTTAAACCCGATGCTCAACTCGTTTCCTGAGAAGAAATAGAAGGCCTTGTGATCTCCATGTGTGCCTGTTGACGGGTGATGGATGACAACAATTAAAGGTGATGTCTCCTTTGATAGAGAGAACGGAGAGACCCCAGCGGCAGCTACACAGCTACTCGCCTCATGAAATATTACTGCACTAAAAAT
Source organism: Osmerus mordax (assembly GCF_038355195.1). Classification (NCBI taxonomy): domain Eukaryota; kingdom Metazoa; phylum Chordata; class Actinopteri; order Osmeriformes; family Osmeridae; genus Osmerus; species Osmerus mordax. The sequence goes on from NC_090065.1 coordinate 6,542,979, forward strand.
GTACCCTTTTACCCATACATCAGTGATTTTTATGTAGGGGAAAGATGTTTATTTGCCTCTGAGGAGGCAAAGCAAGGACTTTTCTGGCGTTTAATAATTTGCCGAAATGAAATGTAAGTACTGAGCACGCGCCTGTGAGTACCCAAGATTTGGGAATCAAAGTAATTAAATCCAGTTGTTAGGGATCCTTCATCATGTTAACACGTCTTTGAGGAGTCACCAAATCTATGCCATGCCTTTCAGACAGTTCCGTCTTGTTTATTTCTCAACTGCCAGTGCAACCAGTGTGACTGACACACTGCCATAAAGCATGAAAGTCGAGTCTTTGTTCCGACCGGTCTGGAGTCAAACTCTCACTGAACCGCAGACATGACGTCTGCGGAAATGAAGCGTCTGGCCCTGAGGCTGTTCTTGCCGAGAACATCAACAAGCCAGACATTTGCATCTCTCGAAGACACAGAAGAGTGTGAAGGCAGCAGGAGGTAGCTGTACCGAGAAAACAAAACACAACATAACAAGGCCAGGAGTGAAATGCAATGCAGGTACTGGAGGAAGAATGTGTTGTAAACAAGCAAGCGTGCTATATGGAGATTTCTTAGACTGATAAGTGTTTATGAGGAGTGCCTACGTGGAACATGTTGTGCTAGATGATGTTAAAAGAGACTAAATGGTTGTTAAACTCTATTCCCACTGATACCGTTGAACTTTCAACCGTATAATCACATACCAAAGTCATTGGTTTCATCTTGCGAAATGTTTTCTTTTACTACTGTGTATTGTAGGTGACATCATAAGGCACCCGATACCTCATTCAGCTGACGTTACAGAGCATAGCTACTGGTCGCACAGGTATTCGTAGGCCCGCCTCAGTGTTTTTGACTTGCAAACCGCTGAAAGGCGAGTTGTTTTTTCACATGTCGCTGTCCATGACAGCCATTTGACGGGGGCCCTCCCAGTCTCCACTAAATTGTGTTTGGCTGAGTTCCCACCGAGATCTCCTCAGCAGGGATGGTACATCCACGCACTTCTCAGCATCAAAGAGCCTGCATGGAGAATCATGGCATTGATGTAATACTGTTGTAATCAAATGAAGACAAACAGAATCACACTGAAAGAAGTCTAGAGGCATCATGAGGAGGGGAGGGAAACAGTGAGAAGGCCAAGCACATTATCTAGCTGAAATTTTGCTTTCAGATGGAATAAATATTTGTCTGTATGAACCTCACAAACTGAAGATACAAACCCTTTTTCACACAAGGTCAAGCACATTTAAACGTGTAAATTAAAAATGTCCCTCAATAATAACATATAATCGATAATTATATAAGTAAAGTATAAAAACATAATGAAACAGGTCTGAAAAACATGTAACGGCTGTGTCACGAGGCGATATCTCAAGGCTTGGGTGTTCCAAGGAGTTTCTATGGAGACTGGAACATAAATATTGCTGATGGGTCATGGCGTGAACGTGAACACACCTGTGTGTAGTCGAGCTCTACCACAGACACGGCCCCCCGCACCCTCCACAGTCCTCTTCCAGAACAAAGGCAAGCTAGCTGGCTGGCTGACACCCAAGAAGCAAACTATTAGCTGCTGCCGGTTCTATCGTCCCTGTATGGGCTGTTTATACCAGTCTATTTGCAGCAGAAGAGGTGTGTAATGCATGCCATGACCTTTGAAATAATACACTTTTTTGGGGGGTCTCAATGAGCGGAATATTTAGCCTAACTTCCATTCGCCAACTGGCACATAATCAATAACAGTCATCTGAATTCCCCTCCCTCCTCTTCTCCCTCTCCTTCTCTGCTATCCCGCTTCCACTGTCGTCAGTTTGATCAACAGCCCTGCTAGGGGCCTGCGGCGGTTATTTATGCTGCAGCACACCGGTTAGTACATAACCGAAGCACACCGGTTAGTACATAACCGTAGCCCGCAACCCATTACAGCAGCCCAGAGGTGGTCCTCTGCATCTACACTGATAGGCTGACCGACCCAGTCACCTTGGGGGAACAACAAGCGCTGTAGCACAGCACAATCACATCCTCCATTAACTACTGTGTACCAGGAGTGAAGCTGTAGAGACGCTTTTAGGTTTACGATGTACAGTACAGCTCACGGCATGATCATGATCACATAAAACAAGATGTCAATGAGAATTCCGGTTTCAAGCCTATGGATAGTTTTTATGGTTTTACTGTATTTCTCATATAACATGAGTTCCCCCAAACCTGGCTTAAGGGCAGGATCTCCAGCTGTCTCGGCGGTACACGTCTACAGCGAGACACCGAGCTAATCACACACACTATTCATCCAGGTGTCTCAAACGAGGACATGAACAAAGGCCAGAATTTTGAAATGTGACGCTTAATGGAATCACTCAACAGAAGAGCGCAGCAGAGGGGTTTGCAAATAAATGACTTAATTGGTCCTCTCCACAATTCAAATTAATCATTGCCTGTGTTTTATTGTGACATGTTTATAGTAATTACGGCAGATCGAGGTGGCTTATATGGCGAGTCCATAGAAAGGCAGTGGGTGTAGTGGAACGTGGCAGGTTCGCTTAATTAAATCCTCACTGGCTCCATTCCTTTGACAGGCTTTACTTACTCTCTCAGTTAGAAATAATGAACAATACACACATCCTCGACATCAATGTCACCAAGTCAGCTTCGACTTTGATTACATGGGTGGAGTTTGCATACGCATGCATGACCTGTCATCCATTTTGAATCTTTACAAAGTGCTAGTTTAATGAATACGGATGTCAACACAGTGCACTGCATACTTGTTTATTAAACTCATTTCAATACCACAACTTGAAAAACTCATGTTCAAACCTAGTCAGAATGAGGAGATCACCCTGTCAAGAGCTGATATTACCAGTGATAACCTTTGAGGTAATTCTTTCTCAACATTTAGAAAATGTCCCAAAGCCAGAGATGGACCAGTGCCTTTAAAATATGTTGAAAATGTCAAGCAGTAATCCAGGCTACAGTACAGCTATCCCATCACCTCTCCCCAATGGCCTAGTGGGTAAGCCAGGGTCTATAACTGTGTGGATGTTGGAAGATGGGGGTCAGGGTAAGAGGTACTCCCATTAGCCAGCTCATTGAGCGTGGGTATTAGAGCCCCCTGACACACTGCAGGTCCATCCATCCATAGCTATCAGGGCCAGGGGAGTCGTTGGCTCACTGGCCCACAGACTCAGGAGGGGGAGGGGAGGAGAACCGCCCCCCCCTCACCTGTAGCTAAACAGGCAGCCAGCAGGTCAGCTGTGTTTCCTTGGAACTAATTAATCAGGCCCTGAGAGGTCTACTGTGCCAACTCTGAAGGGAGACAGGGACTACGTTTATTAAGTATGGTTTACATATGCAATGTGAAGAGGATTACTGCAATATCACAGTCAAATATTTGACATGGTAAATGTCAGAAATTTGTGAGGTAAAACTTGGGCGGTACTGGAGAGGATGTTTAGACAAGGGTTCAGAGTCAAATAAAATATCTGATACGACATGATGTGATGACTGTTCTTAAATGAAATATCTGAAACACTTTTAAGACACTTGCATCTTCTACCTGATAGCAACAGAGCACTATAAGCATATCTCTGGAATAAACTGACATCCACAAATCACAAATAGCCTCGATGCTCATAAAATAAAGAGCACTTTTAGACAGACTGATGTTAGGGATAGAATGTGAATAAATGAAGCATACTGTACACCTTCATCAAGTAGAATACTGCTATTTTGACACTATCATCTCAACATTTTCAATAATAAACTAAACCAAATAATTTACTCACAGCATATGCTTACCAGCCAGGAAAACACAAAAACGCTATGACGGCTGATAAAATGTAGGCCTGATTCATTCAGTTCATCCCCATAAAATATTCGACCAGTAGAACAATGATTTCCCCATTAGAATCCGAGGCCCCTATTTCCTTTGTTCCTTGTTTTGGTTATCTCATCATGATGTACAGCACCCCCCGGGGCCTTCAACATGATCAGCACTTGCGGCATTTACCACACATATTAGTATTGGGAGATATTGTTTACCAGGAGCACAAACTACACCGACTGGCACATGCAGGTGTAATTTAGGTCAAGGCTGCCAGAGGGCTAATGCCTGGTCTATATGAACATTAGATGACCTCTAAGTCTCGATCCAACTGAGGTTTATACTAATCTCGTAGGCAGATAGAGTACAGGAGATGGAGTTGACACGTTTGCCCTGGCCTAGAAAGCAGCCGTGTCCTCTCCCTTGCATGGTGCCAAGCACCTGAAGGTTAGGCAGGGATGCAGGGGGATGCTGATTGGGTGGCCGGCTAGGAGAGTGATTCCGCCCTGCCATATTGCGTGAGTCCTTGGGAGAGGCGTTGGTAGACAGATGCAGTTTGTATCTGTCAGGATGGTTATGATCTACGACGCTGGGCCTCCAGCCAGCAGATGGTGGGAGAAATTAAACTTGTGACATCGACCATCAGACTGGAGTTTAGGAACAGTCGGAGATCACACCTATGGTAAGGTGCCAAAGTGTGTAAGTGTGTGTGTGATACTGTGTGTCTGTATAGTGCAATTCTTTATAAATAGAAGACAAGCATAAAAGATGAACATCCCAGGACACCTTCAACACAGAGAGGAAAAATATGTATATCTGAAAATGATTCAACTCTCTCGACAGCCAGTAATACAAAATAAAAAATGAAAACTACAGACACCAATACATCTAGGAGAAGAATTAGAAAGTGAGGTGAAAAAGTACTGAAGTTACAATCCCTCGCTTTCTGTGAATGATTTGAATGCTGGAGAACACTGTGGATTAAGTTGTCGGAAAAAGGTGTGGTGCATTAAATCATTCGGATGCAGGCCTACCCACAGTGTTTCTCATGCTTGGGAGGAGGCACAATGAGGTTTCTATGCTGTTTATCCCGTCAGGTTGATGTCCGTACTTGCCTGGTTCCTGACATATTTATTACTCCCATTGTAATGCAGTAATTTTCTGTCTCCACGCCAGCCATGGGACCATAATGCATATAAAGCCCTTTCCAAACCAGTGGTTCCGTAATTTGTTTACTGACACTGAATACAAGGTGACGTTTTTTCTATTTATTTCTTATGGTATACTACTTTATTTTTCCAAATTGATTTCTCTTTTCCAAGTCGACAATTCAGTCCTATTGAAAAAAAAGATAGACCATAATACAGGAACTTGTTTTTCCTCAAAACTAACCTTTTGGGCTCCTGTGTACAGTATTGATTCATTGTTTTCCCATAGAAGCATTGATTTCCATCTCTATTTCCTTGACCCAAAAGTTCCTAATCTCAAAAATGTCTTTACAAAGTTATCTACATTAATATGCTGGTTGATAACTTCAAAAGCTGACGAATGATCTAAAATGCAAGACAAGAAGTAAGTAGTAGTGAGGCTTAAGGGTGCAGCCCTAAGATTACATTCTTGTGTCTAGAGACGAGTCGGCCTGTCATTCACTGCTCCCTCGAAGATAGCACAAGGAGCAGAGTAGAGACAAAGAGATTATCAGAGGAATGCACCGAGACTACCAGGCCTCCTGAATATCATCCAAGATAAGACACCATAGATCATCTTTGCTGCAAATGGGGGGCCATTGTTGGTGCCTAGGTAAACACCAAGGTAATCATGATATAGGTACAGTGTACAGTATCACACTGCCTATGCAATACCACGCAATACCAATACAATACCAACGATTCTCAACACAGGCGAACGCACCCCTCCATACAGATACACCCATCTCTGCCTTCTGTGCCAGAGGGTCAGGTTCTGCTGCATCATCATTCATTCATGCAGGTCAGACCTACAGACAGTGTTATCATTACAGTGGTACCAAATCAGAGATTCTCGCGGCACGCAGCCCACGGACGTCCGTGCTCACTCCCTCCACCTCTCCACGCCACCCGACCCCGGGTCGAGCACAGTTACACAGAAACAACAAAGAGCATGGCAAACGACAGTCTACACAGCTCCAGCTCCGGAGTTGTACGCATTTGGCAACACAAACACACCCACACACACAGACAAACACACACTCAGGAGGAGACCCGTTGAGCTGACTTTGGGGCTCCAAGTGGTGGTGGGTGACCTTCCCCCATCGTGAGAGGGCGTGAGAACCGGCAGGAACAAAGAGCCTTGCCGTTGCGGCGTGACAGAATTACAGAGTGACTCAAGGACGACTGTGAAATGGTGCTGGGCCTCTGAGGGTGAAAACATGCCTTAGCGGTTCCTTCCAGGTGATGTGGCTAACACCACAGTCTGGCATGGGGGAGGGAGTCATACAGAGAGACGACAGGGTGTGGAGGGAGGGATGGGGGGGGGGGGGCGGGCAACAAGAGAAAAAGAGACAGCATGGAGGAGGGCAAGAGAGTGAGAGAAAAAGAGAGAGAAAGAGTGAGCGAGAAAGAAAGAAGACAGGCTAGAGATCTCACCCTTATTGCCTACGAACATACAACAACAGTCCCAGGTATGTTGTGAGACTAGAATGAGGAATCGTCGTCATTAATACCATATTTTGTTGCTTAGTTTAAAAACTCTTTATCCAGATCAACTTTCGTTTTAAGAATTCAAAGTGTTTCATCAGTAGGCTATGTACTGTACTGTCCAGCACTAAGACACTGGATGGAAGAGGAGCCACATGGGTTGCCTGTAGTCAGACTACAGAAAACACCAGCAGTAGTGAGTCAGCCTCTCATACACAGCTATTAAACAGAATGATCATCCATCACACTCTCTTTGGCGCTCCTGTTTTTGCTGTTCAGATGAAATGGACATGACATATCACTCGGGTAAAAAACGGGTAAAAAACAGTCTAAAAATAGAGCGAGGGTGTATGTGCGTGTGTGTGCACTTCAGAACGTACAGTCATTAACTGTGGCTTGGGACTACCAAGATCACAAAAAGGCCCACATACACACTTGCTTGTGATAAATACACTGCAGGCTGTAGTACAGTGGGGCTCAGCTTCTGGCCTGGGACCTGATGCATGTTGGGGGTTTTCTTCCACGTTGTGCACGTCACATTGTCGACATCATATCAGTAGAAACAGACTATGCATATTGACCTGTTTTCTCTTATAGGTCAATCATAAATGATTGACTTACACCAGGATTGCATAAGGAGCCTTGGTTCACTTCTTAACACGTGTCAAGTTCGACATGGTGAGTTTATATGACTTCAGTTTCCTGTCAGTCAAGGGCCGGCGTGCTTCAAGCCCACTGACGCAAGAACTGGAAAACGCCTCCTCACTTCAACAGTAATTCCCTGATTAATGTCATGTTGTTCATGTGTGGCTCGTGTCATGTTGACAGTGTTTGTTTGCGTATTGAGCCGTATTCCTCTCTGCCATTGGGCAAAGAAAAAGAGCGAGCGGAACAGTCCCTCCAGCGAGATGACGCAAGCCGGCCAATCATATCATAATATACATCTGGATAGACGAGGGAGAAGGAATTCATAGGAGATGTGGGAGATTCTGAACAGAAAGCTGTATTTTAATCAAATAGATCAGTTTTAGAGTTGGACTAATGACTCTGGACATGGATAATCTTCCCACTGGCTCGCTCCAGGTGAATGAATGGCCACAAGTGAAAGTTGGTGTGAAAACTCCCAAACTCAGATTGTGGCTTGAACAGAAATCAGGTTGGGTTGGACACGCCTGTGGCCAGACTAATCCAATAACTACACTCACAGGCTGTTAGATGGAAGTCTATCTACCCAGTAAAATGAAGGACTTATCTCAGCACAGGGTGAAAATTACAATAACATCCACTTATCATATTAGCCCCCGGAGAACATCCAAACCTTCGACACAGGTCTGTTTTTCACCTAACAACTTAAAATGCACCTTGTAGAGTCGAGACTGCATTGACGAAATGGCAGATAGTCCGTGACATTGCCAATGTCAGGAATCCTCAGGGCTCACCAATGCTTATGGATAAATTATGGAGTCAAACACATGTATTTGCTTTGGGGCACGTTTAAAGAGAACCTCAACAGCAGCAGTGCTGGAGAGAGGGAGAGAGATGGAGGGGTAGAGAGTAGAGGAAGAAGAGGGAGGGGGGGAGGAGAGAGGGGAAGAGAGAGAGCTGATGCAGTGTGTGTTTGTGGGAGGGAACTGAAAGGAAGATAAGAAGAGCAGGGGAAACGCAGGGTAGGAGCTGAGAGACGGGGGAGGGTCTCTCACCTTCTAGCACAGTGAGTTTGGCGCTAGTGTTGATCTCCCCGGCGCTATTGGTGGCGGTGCACTCGTAGATAGCCTCGTCCCGGTGGGTGCGCAGGGGCTGGATCCGCAGCACCGAGCCAGAGCTGTCATCGAAGTCGATCACCTGACGAGGATGGAACAGGACATTGTGTATCTCTCTAGACAATCTATCTTGTAGTCCCAGTGCTGACCGTACGCCTTCTCTGCCACACAAGCACAGACACACACACACCTCTAGATGCACACTTACATGCACACACACGGTCCCTCTCTTTCCCACACACACGGTCTCCCAGCAGTGTGCAGTGAGATCACGGACAGGGTGTGACATCACACCCGCTGTGATCTCTCTCTGTTCCTACATAGGCTAGCACAGTATAGGTGCAAGGACAGAGGAGAGAGATGAAGAGTAGGACGTTCTTACAGACTCCCGAAGGCGAGAATAAAACCAGGAGGAGAGTGAAAACATGTGAACCTAGATGAAGCAGACTATATAGAGGCATCCAGAGAGGACAAGATTAAAGACAAGGAGGGCTGAGCAGCTACACTAAACATATATATATATATATATATATATATATATATATATGTGTGTGTGTGTGTGTGTGTGTGTGTGTGTGTGTGTGTGTGTGTGTGTGTGTGTCTTTGTGGGGAAGAGTGTTACTCTCTCTAAAGGTGAATTTGGCTGTGCATGGGGCTTCTTTAGGTCAATATATGTGTGTGTGTGCGCGCGCACGCGTGTGTGTGCACGGCATGCGTGTGAGCCGGCAAGAGCTTTCCTGTTGGCGCTCACATAGTCCTGGGCTACGGGTGCACACCTCAAAGCGCTGGGAGCTGACTTTCTTCCCCTTCTTCATCCAGGTGATCCTGGGCTTGGGCTCCCCCGTCGCCTGGCACACAAACGACGCCACTCCGCCCGAGATGCCCGTCTGGTCCTCAGGGGTTTTGACGAAACTCGGCGTGCCTGAGAGCGTCACAGGGAAAGAGAGGGTGGACATGAAAAGAGAGAAAGAAAGGATGTTGGCGCCATGGTCGCACACAGCTTACCATGTAAAACGGGTTATCTACGGATATCGTTTACTCGATAACAAAGCTGACAATAAAAGAGTTCTCGGTTATTGTCGCTGTGAACACCTGGGGCGGGATGGTGGAACAAGCTCCCAATCTCCGTGTGTCTTCACCCTCAGCTTTCTGTACACCAAGCTGGGATGAAGGCACTCCAAAAATAAGGGTGTTCCAGGCCTTATTATGTTCTCCGAAGGAAGTAGACAATCAAAAACATGGACTATCCATCCTGTACTAAGCAAGGAGCACAGTCCATGGGAAGTCAAATTACAACCGTTTCGATTAAACTTCAAATCAACCCTTCGACACTCCGAAAGGGACACGGTGTTAAAGTCTCGGTTGTTGCTATGCTACAATGCTATTACAGAACGCTCCATTATGTTCTACTGTTTATGTGTTGACAAGGCACAGCTTAAGACATCGGCCCTGCTTTTTCTCCTCGTTTTCATTCCTCGCGCACATGTCGTGTTTCATGTGTGACGGAAACAGGCTAGTGCCACGCCCTGCAGCTTAGCGTGTCTAACGACGAAACCCATTCCAGCACCACCCCAACTAGGTGACATAAAAACAAATATGTACACTAACACACGATGCAGAACCTACTAAACATGCCATTGAACACCCTGCACTGTAAAGTAATCTATAACATGCTTGAGATTTTAAAGCCCTTATTATCTTCCGTGCTACACCATATTTCATCTTCAGCTCTATTAGACAGAGAGGCAGAGGAGGGAAGTTCACCTCAGCCCTAGTAATGGAGGGGGGGCCCTCCCCACACAGACACACCAGGCTTTGAATTATCACGCTGTGTACACATGTGGTGTGTGTTTTCCCACAACATGGAAAACCAGTCTGCCCCACAAGCCTATGTCTTTTTGTGTGTACTAATATAAGATCCGCCGGCAACGGAGAACAAAATCAATATCTAGTTAACATAACATAGCACCTCCTGCTAGACACACACGCAGTGTCTCAGTGTGCCAGGGCTGAATCATCCTCCTGCTCATTGCCAATGCTACTTCTATGGATGTATGTGTGTGCCTGTGTGTATGCATGTTTGTGTGTGTACCCAAGTTTGTGTGTGTGAGTGTGTGTGAGAGAGAGCGTCTGTGTGTGTGTGTGTGTGTGTGTGTGCGTGCGTGTGTGAGAGCGTCTGTGTGCTGTGTGTGTGCGTGAGAGCGTCTGTGTGCTGTGTGTGTGTGTGAGAGCGTCTGTGTGTGTGTGTGTGTGAGAGAGCGTCTGTGTGCTGTGCATGCGTGCTGGTGTGTGTGTCCTCCTGCTGCTGGCGGGAGGAGCGGGGGAGCGGGAGAGGAGTGGTGACGGTGTGGCACATTGTCCTTGCTCTAGGACATCTCCACTGCAGCTCAGCTTCTTTTAACCCATCACCACAACCATGTACCCTGGCTGTGTAAGCACTAGATTCTAGATATGTGGACTGCGTGATACAAAAGGAGGGAGGTATACTGCGGGGAGATTGTGTGTGTATGAGTGTGTGTTGGTTTTTCGGGGGAAAAAGGAAGTAAGGTAAAAACTAAAGTGCACAGGGGAGACAGTGAGATAAAAACAGGATAAGGCTGTCTGTGTGGAGATTCCATTAAAAAACAAACAGGTGAAGTGTCAGTGAGTGCGGACTGTGTGTCCGTGCCTGCCTGTGTACCTGCACTGTGTAGCTACATGTGTATGCACTCTACACGTCTTACACATCCAGCCAGCTCACCCCTGACCTCTCCCACTACCCCTGCCAACCTGACATTTAAATGACATTTTCTCCCTGCCTCTCGCTGGAGACGAGGTTTTGATTGACATGACATAATAAATACACCTTTTTATAAGCCTATCCTTTCAATCCTTTAGATTAGGATTTTTCGAGAGAATGACAGTGGCAAAACTGCACGGCAACCGCGAGAGAAAGCAAGGGAAGGAGGGGAAGATTGCTCCTGATATGGCTGTGTGCGTATGTGTGTGCATCAGTGGCCTTAAAGGGTTCACAGCATCAAGATTTGATTAGCATCATTCAGATTTTCAAGAGTTGTTTTCGGGTAACATCTGTCAGCAATATTTCTGTTAATGTTTATCATCATATGGGGGTCATTTCCATCTCTGCTAAGTGCTACAATCAGGGCGCATTAAGCAGATTAGCGCACATGCTTCAAAATAAGCACACAGACTTAAAGCCTGTATAGTGGTAGCTATAACAGGCTAAATCAAATCTGGGAGTTTTTCTTTTGGGGCGGGGGTGGAGTGGGGATTGGGGGGTTAGAGTGGGGATTGGGGGAAGGGGCACAACCTCACAAGAGGGCACTGGTAGCCCTTGATGAATTAATCCTCTTAACCAGACTACCATCTCTCTTCACAAATCTTCAGCGTTGACCTTTGAGAGGACCTTGACAAGAGTGTATTTTCGGATGTGCGCCCTTGATTTATGCTTCCTTGAATATGCTTGGTAGCCCTGAAACATCTGCCTTGACCCAGGCCCCTCGACATCTTTGGGGGTTAGGGTACCCTATCAATTCTTACATTTGGATGGTAGGGGTTTGCTCGTGCCAAATCTATTTCCGGAAAGTTCTTATTTCTTATATTTTCTTGTAGTCCTATATTTCTCTCTTAACTGGCATTTTAGGAAACCCTGCTGGTAGACAATTTTCATCAGCTCTTTCCTACAAGAAGAAACACCCAGCGTCCCTATTTTTCATAGTTTAGTTCTATTTTCAGCCTGTCAGATATGACACAGCCACATGAGAAATACAGTGAGATGTGTCTGACTACCACACAAAGTGACCTGTCTGGGTATGTTAGCAAATCCTTCGATTAGCGCTGGATACAGCCAGTGTGATGAGAAAGTATTTAAGCAAACACAACCGAATTGTTACATTTATTTCATTTAAATTGAGGTTTGTTTTCCTCTCTGCCATCTCCACGGGAACACCACTACGGAAGCCACTGTAATCCACACTGTCCACAGAAAGCTTACTTCTCCCCTCCTCCTCATTCAGGCTTCAGGTTATCTATTTCCAGATATCTCCCTCATTCTACATTGACAGACGGGTGTTTTCTCACTTAGAACACCAGAGATAGGCACACCGGCCACCAGATTAGATCTGGCCCCCAGTCTGCCTATTGACAAATCTGCATAGATCCCTGTAATAGATAGCATTGAGGCAGTCCATTATACGGCCTTGCGGTGTGTGTGGGGGGATTAGCGGGGTGTTCTCAGGTTAACTTGTGCCTACAGCGGTGTCGCTGGGATCAGAGGTCAGGGCATAAATGAAAGACACCTGAGGTCTTGACCTGCCAGGTCCTTGGGGTATTGTTAGAGACTCTTTTGTTCCAAACCAAACAAATCCCGAGGTGTTGGAACAGGTGACCAGGAACACCTGTCAACACACAAATTACCCTTTGACCTTTCCCGTCATGCATTTGGCAGAGCAAGGGCAGGTTAAGGTGGTGGCTTGGTGAAGAATGAGGCAATTGAAAATGTGTCACGTATCAGTGAAGGGGCAAGAAAGGGGGTGCTTGTCAAATGAATAAATGGGGAAATGGCTCGGTAGTGTATTTATCATGATATAGGCTCCTCATTCAGTTTGTGCTGTAAAGCTTCTGGCAACAGCGGTGCTATGGCATGTTTCCCGGGCAGCTGTACTGAAGATTCCCACTTCATGTCGGAAGGCTCCGGAGAAAAGACAGTAATGAATGCAGAGACAGCAGGGAGTCAATGGCACTGGTGTGGCCAACAGTTTGTGGATTCCCAAGTTCTGCTAGAGCACCCATTGAGAGCCACTCTGCTGAGTTGAGTGCGAGGATCGATATGCCACGGCCGAGTGCAAACCATTAATTCAAATTAATAATGAATTAGCAAGTTATCATTTTCACTCGGCACACTTAGTGGGAATTTGTCAGATGGCATCAGCTGTGGTTGCTTTTAATGGGAGCCTTCCATTAAGGTGTTTTTTCAGACCATTTGCAGAGTTGCAGGCTTTATTGCAATGAAGCCCATAATGCAGTCTCCCTGGCTAGTTATTTACCTAGATCAAGTAAAAAGCCTTTTAGTTTGCCTGTTTAATCTCATAAACATTATGTAGCTGGAACTAACTGCACTAATATTTGCTATATTGTAAATATAACACTGTAGCAATAGCTTGCACTGTCGAATAATCAATAACAGGCTATGTTGTTCATGAATACCAATTACCTAACCAAAAGAAAGAAGCGCAGCCTCAAAAGGACAACATCCAAGCCATTTAGGCCAAACAACTCAGCCACAACCTAAACATGTTCTTACTAAACAAACAGGTTTTTATCACCCCCATTATATGCAAGATCAACCTCTCAACAGGAAAATACACACACACAGAAAGAACAACAGCATTAAACTTTCAACCCTCCCTATGACAATCAGGAAAGGCTTCTATCTGGACCCTCCAGCTTTCATTGAATTATTCAGGACGGAGGAGAGAAGAACATAAACTCTGAGTGCAATTACCCAACTTTCTTCTCCTCCCCGTGTGAGCAACATTAAAACTATTAGAGCTTTTATCCTTAGAAGAGAGGCGGATACTGTAGCAATGTCCCCAGTCTGACTCTCTAACACTGCCTGGTCTTGACAATACGCAATTGTTATGAAGAAGAATGGACGTTCAATACCGAAGGTACTTGCCACCACAGCCAAGGTGAGCTTTCATAGCTGCTATTTATAAATGCCTTTGTTTAGGCTCTAGTGGGTGTTTGATGATAAAGATCTTCCCCACATTAAGATGAGTTGTATCATATAAAAAGGTGGGCCTGAGGTTTCGCATGACTTCAGGCGTTTCCACTGGTGCCCTCCCTGTCTGTTCAAACGTGCCACGTTACATGTGGCCAGGCATGTCATCAGGATATCAGTTCAAAGAGACAAGGCAGACAAAGATGCACTGTAGTAGTGTGTCTAGAAATTCTCTGTCCACATAACACAAAATGTCTTTTTAATAAGACACAGTCTATAAAAACACTAGTGCTTTCAGCTAATGTAACGAATACTAGACGATTAGATGTTTTGAGACTTATACCTCCTTGATTTAGGTTAGGTGTTTGATCTTAGTAGTAACTTCTACATTCCCAGTGAGTGAGAAGGTGTACAGATCCTCTCTCACTGTCGAGGGAAACCCAAACTGAAACCCATACATTTTACATTTACATTTTAGTCATTTAGCAGACGCTCTTATCCAGAGCGACTTACAGTAAGTACAGGGACATTCCCCTGAGGCAAGTAGGGTGAAGTGCCTTGCCCAACGTAATTTTGCACGGCCAGGAATCGAACCAGCAACTGATTACTAGCCCGACTCCCTCACCGCTCAGCCACCTGACTCCCCCATAAGCAGCGGATCATTTTAGGTGTTTGCTTGCCAGAAACATCTCCCACTGTATGGCTCCACTACAATTGTTAGACTACGCCCTCTTCCTTTTGAGATGAGGTCTTCAAAATAATTTTTATAACATGAGAAGAACATACATTTCACATTTGTTTTTGCCATTTTAAACTGACCTCATTCTAAAAGGCAGAATCAGACACTGTCTGTGTGCAAGACTTTCTGATGCACCTTGTTCACCAGAGAGCCTCTCAGTTGCAGAACAGTGAAAGGAGGAAAACAACATTTGAATGTATGACTATGCAGCGGCTGGAGCCCTTTGTGATGTTAATGGTCAACTAGTCTCTAAAGTGGAGGTGGGAGGGGCGTAGAGGAGAGGGATGGCGGGGGGCTTTGTTAATGCACTTGGCTAAAGGGCAGCCGTCACCTAGGCATGGCCCTTGTCATTGATGGACCAGTTGTGGGGAAAGGGCTAAGTGATCCCCAGAGGGAAGATGGGTGGTGTGCACGAGAGAGGGCCAGAGATCAGTGAATGCAGGAAAGGCATGGTGGGGGTGGAGGGGAGAGAGGGGGCGGGGGCAGGGGGGGTAGGGGATCGACTCAGTCAGTAGGGTGAGTATTCAGAAGACCCCCCTTTTGGGACTTACGTCATCCATCACAATGCAACCCCCTGTCCGACCCCACTAACCTTATTAATTTGTCTCCCTGAAATTAGCTTTCCCAGAGAGACCTCCCTTGTTATTGTTCTCCCATATTTCATCCCCCTGCCCACCCTGTACAGGGGTCTAAAGTCGTTGTATTCACCCCCAACTGCGCTGTGGGTGAAATTAAATTATGCTACTGTAGGGACTTGGAACAACAAACAGACCCTGGCTTAGTCTATAAGCAACAATCCGGAGAGTTTAACACTTAAACATCTGATTTGCAGTCAAGACAGCCTACTGATAAAAACAAAATCTCCTCAATCACAGGTATGTTTATGACACTGTTTTCCCAGGCTGTTTTGCATGATTTTAATTGCCTTTAATTGTGCCTTGGAGGAGCACCTGATAAACAGCAGAGCTAAAGTGACTGTAAATGAAGGAGCATTAGGCTACATATGGAAAGGCGCAAATGAATCCTTAGACACCTTGAATATGAATAATAGTATGATTTATAGAGTGGTCCAATGAGTTTTTTTAGTTTTGTGTGGGGATATTTATTTCCAATAATACTTTGAGTGATTAATTCCCATGGCAAGAATAACCTCTCAGCATTCAATATTTGATGCCAAACATTTATCTGTAATAATGACAGATAGACATAATAGACACCAACCCAAT
The DNA here is from genome assembly GCF_038355195.1 of Osmerus mordax. Lineage (NCBI taxonomy): Eukaryota > Metazoa > Chordata > Actinopteri > Osmeriformes > Osmeridae > Osmerus > Osmerus mordax. Next base: position 6,558,944 of record NC_090065.1, read on the forward strand.
TTTCATGTTGAGAAGACCCCTCTACTCCCTGTCAGAGATCCCCATCAAAACCTTGACACGTGGATGATGTGGCTAATGTGTGCATAAACCTAACAATGGGAAACAGTTAGATTGAAATGTCTTGAGCCATTACTCCATGTGCCCTCTCTGGAAAGGACACTTGCTGGTCCTGTCATCTGCTGGCGGTGTTGAATCCAGGCCATGGTGGGTTTGGGTGACTGCCTCTGGCCCTGCAATCCAGCCGCCTAATTAAACTATTAATCTCACATCATTAACCTCTGACGACCCTCACTCCCCTCCGCCATCCTGACATTGCTGCACCAGGAACATGAAAAGCCTCTCTCTCTCTCTCTCTCTCTCTCTGTCTCTCTCTGTCTCTCTCTGTCTCTCTCTGTCTCTCTCTGTCTCTCTCTGTCTCTCTCTGTCTCTCTCTGTCTCTCTCTGTCTCTCTCTCTCTCTCTCTCTCTCTCTCTCTCTCTCTCTCTCTCTCTCTCTCTCTCTCTCTCTCATTCGATCTTAGCCTCCCTTCCTCTTCTGTCCATTCCTCACCGCCTCTGCCCCCTCTTGATGCATTCTCCTCTCTCCCTCCCTGTCTTGGACAGTATAGTCTGTAGAACACAGCTGTGGACTAACAGCATTAGTCTCCAAGTGCTTCACCGTGGTGGATGTGGTTACTTTTAATTAAAAAGAATCCATTTCCATCCGTGTCAATTTTAGCTGGGTGACCATATGGACACTTAAAAACACAATCCAATTTCCAGCCGCCCAATACCCTTCTACACCAACCTTTCTAACCCCCCTGTTCTCCACTTTCAAGTAGAAACAAACAATGGATAATTGATTTACAGAGGTTTGACTCCTCTCATACAGTACATTCAGCTTCTAGTGGTTGAAACGATTGTAAAACACACTTTTATTCTTTCAGAGGCTTTTAAGCATTAAAGTAATGGGAAGGCAATTTTGTCCCGGCTGTGAATGCAATCCTGTAATTTGCCATTTAGGTGATATTAGGCTAACAAGTTTTGTTCAGACTCAAGTGTCTGACGTTGTCTTGGTAAAGTCAAGCTCACCTTTGAAAGCTCCTTAGGATGCCTTATTAATCCAGCTGCCAGTGGGAGTGGGAGGAACACAATGACAAACTCACTGGACTTAACTCTCATGAAGACAACACGTGAAAAGCAGGCCCAGATTAGAACACGATAGAGCAGGGAGGGGGGCCCACACATACTACATCACAGGCACATTAAAGCAAATGAAATAACTCAAAATGACAGCACAACAAAAAGATAGCCCTGCACTTAAATGTAATGGTTATGTTGTGGGTGGTGTGTGACTTTGAGTACGACCTTCCTTGAGTGCTGGTCTATTGTGTACTGGAAAGGCTGTGGAAGGAGGGGCTGATTAGACTAGGCTCCCCAGGGATCGATGGGGCGTCTGAGATCAGCACTCTGGGTAATCACGCGTCGCTAGACAGGCTTCAAAGATGATATGAGATAAATGATGTCACAATGTCACATAGAACTGGAACAATCCTGGGTGGGGGAGGGTGAGTGTGTGCTTTATTCCATGTACTGTACTATTGAAACTGATTAAATTGTTCAGGCCTGCAGCACTAACTGGACGGAGTCCAAAACCACAAACCAATAAACCTTGTTTAACAAGGTGGGAATGGTTTGAAGTAAGTAATTAAGTACTGTAAACACAACAGTAAGTTTGCTCTTTAACCATCCTGAACCAGCACGAACCCTTCCAAAATGGGAAGCAGACGACCGCAGAGTTTTAGACCTTCTGGTCTCTGGAATATAGGTAGGATCCAGATTCCTCCAGTGGTTGCTCGGTCTATTGAACTTCCTATCAAGGCTGGCATATGAGAACATTCACAGACACAGTAATCAGAGGGTTTGTTTAGCGTGGCCAGGCACTCCACCCTGTAGATCTGTCTACCATGCCTTGTAATTCTTTCTACTATCAAGTACGCATAGGCCTAACTGACACCCATATAAATTACAGACAACAAATGCACACAACCCCTCCATTTGTGGTAGCTGTTATCCCCCCCCTGTCTTATTCTAATTCTGTGTTTGTTGGTAGTCTGCACTCCAGGTAATAGTAGGCCTTCAGATTTTCACATGCATTATACTCGATTCCAACCCGGCTTCTAATGAATGCTCCGGCCTTAATGTTAGTGTCATTTTTATACTGATCTTATTTCTCCCTTTTTCAGTTGTCTACATCTGCTTTGCCCTGTCCTTGCATGCCATCCTTCTCCTTACCTCCAGTCCTCACAAACACTATGGAATGACTATTGAATGACTATTGAATGACTATTGAATGTGGATTCGTGCCCATGTCCACTACCAGAAGATGCCACTTACAGTTCATCACGACATCAGACGTCACACAAAGAGCATCTTTGTCTGGTAATTAAAAGGCCTGGCTAGGTCTTTTTTTTAGCTTGTAATGATATGATTACTCAAACTGGGGATCAGAGGGGACATGCTTTCATAGACACACAGGGACAGTTGACATAGAAGGCATGTACAGAACAGAAAGGCAAGAAGAACACAAAAGGTTTACACATAGCCAATCATTGTTGAAGACAAAAGCTGCCACCTGCTACAAAAAATGATTGACACGATTATGATCCAATAAATCCAGTTTGTGTAGGCAGGCTGGTGTACTTTTCTTTTTTTTAATTTTTTGGGGTCTCGCAAAACCTTCGCATTAGCACTGTTTTTTTTCTTCACAATCTTAGCCCGCTCTGCTAAAACACATGGAACATACAGGAGGTGAAAATGTGATTGAATTAGTCATTAGATAAAGGCTCTCCCAGAATGTAGTAGTGGGAGCCAGTAATATAGGAATGAGGTCAGCTTAATTCTGACCCAGTTTTCAAATCTAAGGATTCGGTCGGCGAGAGAGAGAGAGTGACAGGAAGGAGTGAGATGTGGGTTGGGGGGTGGTACAGTAAAACAAATCCTATCTGAGCTTCGTAGAGCAGGTCTAATTGAATTACAGTAACCCTGTGACGGAGGCCTCACAGGGGTCATGCGCAGAATTAATTTTGTCCCTGAACCTGGGTGCTGCAGGGTACTGCCTCACACCCAACCCCTGCAGCCTCTGGCCCTAGTGACAGTGACACATCTTTCAGAATGCTATAACCCTAACATCCGTTCAGTCACAGGGGCCAGGAGAGCCAATTTACTTCAAACCATCCTTTTTTTCCAGAGACACACTACTGTTAGAAAAGCTACCTTCTAAATTCCACTGTTGATGCTTTCTTTACTGGAATTCACCAAGGAGACTAAATGTAAATGGACTGAAGCAGTATGTTCGAAGTCTAATTAGGCAGTAAATTGCACAGCAGGAGTTGATTTCTTTTAAACGTCCAAACAAACAATTAATATGCAAGTAGTAATGCGGCTACACTCTGAAAAAGCCACGCTTCTTTTAGGAGGCAGCTGACAAATGAAATGACATTATCGGCACTGTTGCTCTTAACCCAGATACAAAGTCCTAGTCCTCGTGTCTGGCTTTAAGGCTAAAAAGAGGGATTTTACAGTTCCAGAGTGGTACTTACTGTCTGCATGGGAGCAGACCACCATACAGCAGAGCAGAAGCAGCATGACTGGTGCTGCCCCTCTGTGCTGGAGGGGCACTGGCGGCTGGATGTTAGGCACCATGTTCCAGGTTGGCACAGCTCCCCCTCGGTCCCCACAAGAAAACACTTCCCACTCTTGGATGATCAAAAACTAACACCTGGAAGGAAACACAGAGAGAGCAGAGATGACAAAACATTCAGATTCATAGTGTTGCTCATTTGCATGTATTCCAATGTGCATGACAACAGACAAGTATAAGAGCCTCGTGTAAACACCAACAAACTAGCATCTGGAGAAGTGCCTATTATAAGGCACTTTTGCAAATAAAAAGCAGTGTCGCTATATCTCAACATGATCTCTCTAAAGATATGATAACCTTATCATCTGCATGAGCAGTTTTTCAAGTATAAAAAAATACAAGTTCAAGTCGAACCATAAGCTCCTTCAGCATTACAGCTGAAAGTAAAGTGAATGTATAACAATGAGGAAATGATCCTGGAGGGAAACAAAGGCTCAAGGGGATACCAGGACTCAGGCCACCCCCTCTAGCCCCCCTCTAACCCAGCCTGCCACAAAAGGTGAACCGGGGGACCTCCCAAAGGCTCACTCCCTGAGGAGCCCTGGCCAGTTAATGTTCCCATTAAGAAATTGAAACACTGTCTTCCAGATGGGACTCAAATCTCACGAAGTGCTATGATATCACAGCATGAGAACACACACACGCACGAGTAAACACTTAACACACGCACAAATCCTCCCCAGGGAAAGTGGGTCTGGACGCGGTTGTGGTGGCAGGTGTTCGACAAATTAACCATGATTACGATAGCTCTTGAATGTATTTCTCCCCCTTTCCAGTTCCTCGAGATTGATGGAGAGACCGGCAAGAAAACAAACCGACAAATATTTTGGCAAAGCCTTTCTAATTAATTTTTACATTTGGAACAGGCATCAGGAAGTAACTGGGATGTTGAGATGTTGTCTCTCCTTGGCTCATTCTAAAGCCATATTAGCCTAAAGGCTGTCATGCTGTCCAACCACTAACTCAATTAGTGTCCATTGCCAAACTGGATAAGCTTACTGCACACAAAGTATCCTAACTCAATCACATATCCCTCTACCCTTCCCCATGGCTATCAAACAAGTTCAAATGAGGGGAAGTACAGTGTACCTGAGGAGGAGGATACTTCACTTTCTTTCTGGGAATTTATAAAGGAAGACTGGCAGACAGCTGCATGACAAAAAAAATGACATGAGAAAAGTGTAGAATAATGTCTCGGCTGATTCTTGGAAAATTCGTCGACATGAAACCTAAGACTAGGCAATCCCACAGTCTCTTCAAAACCTAGTGTCTAAGAGCTTTGTGGGTGGTCAGTCAACTTTAGTCCAGTAAGTTAACTAAGTAGAGGTGTCAGGGATACAATACCTCTAGTATTCTGAAGAGAAAAACCTTGCTTTTCTTAAGCTAGGGAAGGTGTTGAGTAACCCATTACTCATGAGCATTTCAATGCGCGTGGAAACGCCGAGACACATAGACCTACATAGGGCCATCTCTTCGACCACCCCCTTTATGAAGCAGGGCCAAGAAAAACATTGTGGGAGGGAGGTCTTAACAAGGGGAAATTTCATCCCAACTCTCCTTTAATCTTTTCTGACAAGTTGCTTGGCAGAGAAAGGAAAGACGGATGAGTGGAGAGGAGTGACGTGAAGGAATGGTGTGCTGTGCCGTGAGTCACTGCTGGGGATGCTGGTGCATCACCTAGGCACGTCTGAGGAGAAGTACTGGCAACGGATAACTCTGTCACGATTTGCTACACAGACAAAGTGCTAGATTTGACCATGAATGACTTAATTGCATTTTGAATAACCCCTCGTGTCAATGTTCACCTATGAGAAACGTCAGACGATACTGTGAAAAACACTTACATTCGATCCTCCCCATCTATGCCCTGTTTCATTCACTGGTCTTGAGAAAGCAGCTCATTGTAGTGCGCTAAGCCCAAACAGCCACAGAAAAGCTGACACACTGAACACTAGGAAGTGTGCCAAAGAGCAAATCAAAGCCCAAGACCCTTCACACGTCTAAGGACACCTTAAAGTTACAGAAAGATAAACCTCAAGTTAACTTTGCAAAATAAAACCGCATTCATGGTTTTTCTTCATTTTCATATTCAAGTTTGTTGGCTCGAAGTTTTGTTTTGCTTTTTTTTCCCTGCGTGAGAATGACATTAGTTGGAGTCGGAAGGTAGAGAGCGAGGCTGATAGACTTGGCTGCTCGCCGTGCGCCGAACTGTCGGCAGTGGAGGGATATCTTTCACAGCAGATGCCAGGAAGAGGCAGATGCTTTTCATCTTCAATGAGACGGATTCCTAGAGCCATGTTTATTCTTTATTTATTTAACTACTTATTATCCCAGCGCGGCTTGGCACCTCTCCCTGCTGCACGCAAATACAGTGGGACATTTGCTGCGAGCTTGCCTGTGTGGGGGGGTCTGGGCGTGTGTGTGTGTGCAATGGAATGTATGTGTGTGTGTGTGTGTGTGTGCGCGCGCTCTGTAGCAAAACCTGATTCTGCAACAGCAACACACCGCAGGAAAAGCCAGGCGTTGTGATCTGAAAAATGAGCATGTGGCTCGGAGAACCGCGTCGCTCTGTTTACCATTGTGTGGGAGTGAAGGAAACTTGGAAAACAAGTCGGGAGTTTGCGTCTATTCTGTGAATAAGCATGTGAATGTCTGCGTTTCAGTGGGACTTTGTGGGTGCATACTGTTTGTGAAGGTGATGCATACTAATTACTGTAGACAATGGGGGTACTTAAACAGCATGGCTGTATTAGCCTGTGAAGTCAAGGGCGACAACAGGACCTCCATTCGCATCAGGTCAACATTTCAGCATCTACTCCCCACATTCACTCTGGGTATGTTTATCCCATCTAAAACACAGCTTCGCAGAGACATGTGGGAAAACGGCATCAGCACTAGCTCTGCTGTGACAGAGAGCTAAGGTGCCCATCTCAAACCGTATGGATCAGTCATTTGCAACATGGGTCAAACGCCCTAAATAAGCCTCGTTCAGGACACCACGCTTTGGAGTCTCGGGAGGTGTAGCCACCTATTCACTGACACAGGCAGTGTAATAACGCTGCAGACAAGAAGGCTGAATAAACAATGTAATTAGCTTAGCTCTCTCTCTCTCCTCCCACCTGTTCTATAGCTCACCCGACGTGCAGCATAGCAGAGTGAGCCGAGATATATGTCTGCCTGTGTGTGGTGTGCAGACCTAATCATGGCCGTCTCTAGAGGTGATAAAGGCAACCCAGGGAGGGTTGTGTTGGCCCAGACTACAGGGCCCAGACTACAGGGCTCCATAAACACAATCACAGGCAGAGCGTTTGCACAGCAGCACTGTACAGCTCTGGCCTTTGATTGGGCTTAGTCCTCCATGCCATGGCAGCAAAACAGAGAGGGGGAGAGAGAGAGACAGAGAAAAGCAAGCAAGAAAAAGAAGCTCTCAGGAGACTACAACACACCGCTGAGCCTGCACAGAAATATTACATTACTTGGTGAGCCTCTGGCCTAAGGTTTTTTAGCATTATGCGATAGACATTAAAGATTTTCTTTCAATTGAAATGAAAAGGGAAGGTAATCGAATAGCTTCCTTCAACTCAAAGTATAGCTGTTTCAGGAGACCTTACCGTGCATGCTTTTTACAGTGCTGCTACAATACAGTGTATTGAAATTCAGTACAACAAAGGCTAATGTCCTGTAACCTTTATGTTTTATTTTTTTACAACTAAGCTATTTTGTTTACAAGTCTGTCCTGCGGAGTTGATTGTAAATGCTTTACTGCTGGGTGCTAAAAAAAGTCAAAGTGCACTTCACTGAAATGAGCAGCTAGTGACAAAAACTGATTACGCCGAACAAAAAAATGCTAAAGTGACCCACTGTTTCCCGTGATAAACAACAACAAGGTCAGGAGCCGCTCCTCAACAGTGTGTCATTCAAATTAGATAAATGTGCGGGAGCGACCGAGCCACTTTAATAATTAGACATCGAATAAGAGAGTCGTCACATCCACACAGACCGTTAAGACATGACACACACTACACTCTCTGATGACGCACAGGGCTTCAGTTTGCTAAAGGAAGAGGACTGGATTCAGCAGGGCTTGCCCTCAGATCACATCAAGACTGGCTGACACCATGAGTCACTACGGCACAGAATGGGAGGGCTGTTACGTATTCCATATGATAAAGTGTCGATTGGTATTTATTCCGGTTGACTGGACATTTAACAAAACTCAAGGACTTACATAAATTACCAGTGGAGTTGAGATTTACAGGGTCCTCTAAGGGACTAGTAGTCCGTATGGCTGCAGATCAATCGGTGGGCGATTCAGATGAAAAGCTATATGTGTTATACAGAGCAGAAAAGACACACACAGGAGAGCCACTTCAATTTGAATTTATCGCAAAGTGATTATTGACGTTGTCGACGAATGGAGCAAGGAATAAATGGCCTGCCCTACACAGAGCTAGGGAAAAAGCCTGGTATGAAAGCCTGGATAAATCACCCATGGATTCAATGTAAAACTGACATTCATCATAAAACAGCAATAAAGTCTAATGAATCAGCTCAACTACTATTGAGAACATGGCTGGCCACCGCTTGGATCCTACCAGAATCAGTATTAAACCTATGGGTCACACAGGTCACTGCAAACAAGTAGAATTATTGCTGGTGGTAACTGAAATTGCTGGTCAAAAGATGCCTCGTAAGACCTTACATTTGTGACTATTTTAAAAATCGAATAACTTTCAACGGTCTACTGTCCTGCTGCCAAAGTTGCCTACTTTAAAACCTGGCTCTTACAATCCAACATTACAGTGAGTCTAGCTGTGAGTCTACATAAGCTGAACATTTCAAAGGCTATAACATCAGCATGAACAGCACATGTACGTGCACAGAAACACACAGAAACTGGGGGTCAGATGGCTGAGCGGTTAGAGAGTCGGGCTAGTAATCAGAAGGTTGTTGGTTCGATTCCCGGCCGTGCCAAATGACGTTGTGTCCTTGGGCAAGGCACTTCACCCTACTTGCCTCGGGGGGAATGTCCCTGTACTTACTTAAGTCGCTCTGGATAAGAGCGTCTGCTAAATGACTAAATGTAAAAATGTAAATGAAACACACACTGGGCAGTCAGGAGAATGGGTTAGGATACAGACACTTGAGGGTTTATTTGCAGGCAGATGGCATCATAAAATGACATGGTGGGACCAAGGCTTAAGCATGCATGTACACACACACACACACAAACACAACCACACCCTCACATAAAGAGCAGTCCAACCCTGCTGGCCCCTGAGGCTGTCTCTGGGAGCCTGGGTGAGAACAAGACAAACAGTGTGATGGCATGGAAGCTGGCAAATGAGGGGGGTCCCTGGGCCAGGATCAATGTCTACCCAAACAGAATCTCCTCTTCAGGCTCAGTCCAACCGTGCTCATCAGTGGTTACTGAAAAGAGGACACCAGCCCGTGTGAAGACACCTTGGGCTTCCCTATGTTTGGTAACAAGGGTTGTACAGAGGGAGTGTTAAATATGCATCCTCTATAGACTCCCCTACAATCTTTTTGCTTGTCTTTGTTTGCTTTAAGGATTGAAGGTCATTGTTGGTAATTCCTTCCTCAGGTGGTCCAATCAGGAGAAGGCAGTAAGAGGGGGGTTCATGGTATTGAGCAGGTGTGTCTGTTTTGCGGTTCTAAATCAATTACCCCCAGCCGGTCAGTCAGCAGGCTGGAGCTAACGGTAGCAGGGCATTGTAAATCAGCTCTGTGTCAGGGTATATTAGTAACTGTAACAGGCTGGAACCGAAAGCCCTCGGCCAGAAGGAAGACCCCAGGGGCTGATATAAGAAGTCATTGTGCTTTTCAACAATTTTCAAACTATGTGGCAGTTATATTCACACAAATAAGTCATACTGGTGTACGGGTCTGCACCAGCCGTAGCATTTTGCGTCCGACTCCCCCCCCCCCCCTAACCACTTTGTTGTTGTAAATTATTAGAGCAGGACTGAGCTGTTTATTGAGGGACTGGTTTAGTTTATTTCATCTAACTGTCGTGTATGTGTGTGAAAGAGAGAATAAATAACCATCTGTGGACCAAAGTCCAGAAAACTACCTCCATGTTGACACAGCGAAGGGTTAGCCTAACAGAGGGGAGGGGAAGAAACAGAGCACTGATGTTGTTCGACATTCACAGCATGTAAAGACATTGGGATACAGCTGATAGTGTCTAGTAATACAGGGAAAGACCACCCTAAAGCCTGAAACCTGCTTGTTGACAATATTAAAAAGCCCTTTCAAAATGTAAGTTATTATGGCAATCAAAGGCAAAAATGTCCTAACACTGAGGAAAATAAAGAAAGTCTAATTAGTAATAGAGCTTTTTTTGTGACTAGCCAATGTAGTAGTAGCCAATGGCATTCTACACCCAGAGAATTGGACCACAGACGTGTAATCCTACTCCTTTTCCGCCAACTCCAGAAGGCCCCCTGTTATACCCCCTGCCTTACTCCGAAAAGAGCTTGATTCTAATAAGCCTCTCTGTCTTTCTGTCAGTCTCTGTCTTTCTCTATTCCCTAGTCTCTAACCCTCTCTGTCTGCCGCGCTCTGTCTGAGCTATGAGCCAGTCTGCTGGAGCAGATGGAGTCATATATCCCCATCGCTGTCCAGAGACCTGGGGATTTAAAATGTAAAAGAGCCTAGCTTGGGGGATCAGCAGGAACCTCCATTGAGGACCACAGACTTGGAGACACAACCACAAATACCCCAATATATTTTGAGACACAAGTCAAAGAGTACAACCTTGCAGAGTGCCTGGCTTGACTATAGGAGACACTTTACTGATCTGAGATATGCCAGTCAGCCCAAATCTCTCTTGAGGCTTGACACAGGAGCTCCCTAGGCCACATCCCCAAATCACAAACCTAGAATTATATTACCCCTTCCTCATTATCCTAAGCCTCCCCATGAAGATGTGCGTCTTCTGATCTGTTGTCAGAGTTTGGGGGGTAAACTCAGGGGCTCCTCCATCTCCAGGTGGCAGGCAGACAGACAGGAACAGTGAAAAACAACATGCTCGGGCAGGGAGGAGAGGAGAGTGCTATCGATCCCTGGGTGAGAAGTGCAGTGCATTACACTGACACTGACACGGACAGAGCTACAGCACTGCGCCCTGCTTTCCTTGGACATACTCATTACCACCTATGAATCTCTCTCTGCTACCACGACCACAAGACCATGGATGAATCTTCCTCAGCCTATTCTATGGACAGTGTTTTAAATGGAGTTAAAGCTACCATTAAAGCCAATGGAACTTAAGTGCAGTGGTAAGAGAGCAAGGCTTAGCGCTATTAACAAAGATCTTTTCGTACTTCACAAATGACCCATTCTCTCTCTCTGTATCTCTCTCTCCTTCTCGCATGCACACATGCACAAGACAAACACACAATAACAGAGGTAATGAATGTACCTGCAGCCGAGGCCGTGTTCAGACTATTAATTAGGCCCTTTTACAATGTACAGAAAGTGCAATTTAGCACAGCTGACAGTACAGACATAAAGACATTCCATGCAGCCACCCCCCCCCCCCCCCCGGCCAGCTGCGCAAATCTCTCTCTCCCATAAACCTACCGGTCTTTTTTGAACACTCATGATTTCTGACGTAGACCTGCGATTTGCTGAAAAAGAGAATTCCAGCTAAATGTTCCGTGACACCTCATCTCTGACAACAATTAGAGTGGACAGAGGCCATCAAAGAGAGGGAACCACAGACAGACCTGCCACTCAAACCAGCAGATTTTCAAAGCGTCCCTGTCAGGTCAACAAATCAAAGGCCATCATGTAGCACTCATCAAGCAGAGGTAACTCAGCAGTGATAGGGACTTGTTAAATGCTAGATATCTTGCCAGGGCTTGTTATATTTGGTTGAACGTGTTCAGGCCTGTGGCGTAAGCTTTGATCCAGCTCGAGATAGACTGTCATGTCTACTTGCCTGGGCGCTGGGGCTGAGAGACACCCAGAAACAGTACTCACACTGAGGTGGCAGAAACACATCAACAGTAAGCTCAAAACTAGCCTACGGCTTCCTACCGCATTCTCACGCGGGACTGGAGGTTGATTTCATGTAGTTAGACCTTACCAACATCTGTTACTCAGTCGATGCTTAGCCTAGATACAGTATAACTAACCATCTCTGCTTGTGAAGTTAGATCTAAGGAACCTTTTTCCTTTGAAGTGAGGGCTTAAGTCTAGCCATACCAATGTGCACTGACAGTATTCAGGTCAAAAAGCTAATTAATTTAAGAAATAATTACTGAGGAAGACCTATGTAAGACAGATACAAGGAACTACTCTTTACTATTGTTGAGTATAACATGAAAGACTGCGTAACATGCTACATCAACATGTACAGGTCTGTAATTAACTAACAACATGACAAAACATGAACAGCAACATTTTAATATCGTTTTTTTATTCCATGTTATTAAAGTTATTGGCTTTTCCATGCTGTTGACCATGAAGTGGTCCACACTTCCAAGGTGTGCATGACTGCTAGTGTTCACCAGTGTACCAAAACAAGAGATTTGTAGGTAAGATGCCAGTAAGGGGTAAGAAGTTAAAATGCTTCTCCATACAATACACTTCAGCCTCAATTGTGCAAAACATACCCTATTTCAATTTTCTCTGTCAAGAAGGCACTTCCACAGCCTGGGTCAAAATGCTTCCTCTGCAATGTTATTTTTGACCTTAAAGAAATTTTGGGGGTGCTGTAACTAGGCAGAATTAGTGGACTCGCATTTCAATAGCCTTGCATGGCTTTGTTTCCCCCCGAAGCAAGCATAGCGCTCCTCTGAGAATACCCTCCGGACACAAGAATGCTTCATCAACACCACAGCCCCCCTGCATCCTGACTCGGGCACAATGGGGTTGACCTGGCCCAGCCTTGCCAAGCTATAAATAAGAGAGGCTCCACTAATGAAACATAATGAATCTCCATCCATCTTCCTAAAACAAGCAGCGGCGCTGCTAGGCAGCCAGGGGAGAGACAAGTCACTGTGTGTGTTTGAGGAGGGCGACTATTGGACATACAAAGGCCAAACGTCACACACAGATTACTAATGTGTCACACCATAGGCCTACCCTATACACACGTACCTCACACACTCACTAACAACTGTTCCAACCGCCACACCCACACGGACAAAACAGGTGGCCATAACTCTCTACTTGACAGAAAAGAAAACCCTTCTAAGCTCACCTTAGTATGAGATCAGCAGCAGTGAATCGTACAGAGAGGGATTCATCATGAGTATGGGAGAAAAGGCTGGAGATCGATTCGGTAATCAAGTACAACACATGGGCAGTCTACGGCAGAGGGGCACTCCTAGAAAGTGGAGACGTGAACAAGGTCGGCAGGGATAGGATATACAAACCCTCCTTTCCACTACTCCCATAGTGTCCTGGCGCAGACCAATCCATATTCCATTACAGTCTTTCTGTTGTTTAGCTGTGGTTCCCATTTGTACTTATGCCATCACCTTACATGGTTACGGTTCGAACAGAGACATTTAGCACAAAGAAACTGACCTTTGGGTAACCCCGAAAGCCAGTCCGCACTCCAAATAACCCCCCCCCCCCCCCCCCCTCATCTCCATCTTTTCAATTTTCTTTGTTCCAAGTTTTCAAGTCGTAGAGTATCAAATGGCAGAGTAATAGCTAGAATTTCAAGAGGCACTCCATTTCCTGCATGTACTGTAACCTATTAGGCACAAATGTAAAATGTTCAGGAGCTGCCCTACCTCAGACATGCACAGACATTTACAGCACAACATTTTGCTCATGACTTCATATGCTTCGGTTGTCATACAGCACACGTGGTACAGGTGGCAAATGTTGGGGGGGAAAAAGGCTGTTTCAGTAAGCAGAGAGGCATAATTTGGATGATTTGGAAGTCAAATGATTTGTGCATGGAAAGAATGTCCACAGAACGCTTCAGTCGAGGACCGTACATCTGTTATGCGAGACACTGTTTAACAAGATCATAAAACTCTTACTAGGCTAGGCTATATCTAGAGGCTGTTCATGATATTCCCAATGTTACTTTTGAATAGATTATAGTACTTAGCAAAATCTTCTTAAGGAATGCATCTAAATGGTTAAGTACATTTAGTTTCAAGGGTTTATGCAGAATGATTCATACAGTAGAGTGTTTAGTTTGGCCCAAAATTACACCCATGTCAAGTGAAAAGTCAATATGCAAAAAAAATGACTTAAAAATTGCTTAGCACTGCTCACTAGCACTTTCACACAATACACCCCTCATCACAGTTGGTCAGAGTGGATGAGAGTGTCCATGTGGTAATGTGATTGAGGCCAGTGGGCAGCCAACAGTAACACTGACTCTGGACTCTAACATCTTTCCATTCTTCTTCACATCTACATCTGTCACACTCACTCACTCAGTCACTCTCCTCTCTGGTGTGGGAGTAAGGGCAGACCAAAATGAACCATCCACATTGTACACCTAATTACTTTTGGGAATCCCAGTAGGAACCAAGTATATTAGATTATTTTCATTTTCAATACAAAGGAACATACAATCAGATATTGCTGATGGATACTTCAAGTCAGACACACAGAAACATTTCAAAAGGTAGAGATGATACAAAGCAAATGATATTGAGGGCGTTTGACCATAAGAAAACTATAGCGAATCCCAGTACAAAATGATAGCGAACAATTTTATAACTTGTTTTGTGGCCAACAATCACCCCATTCCTGTGCTGCCAACTGCTTCCCCGGAGCGTTACCCTTGGCGACGTGACTGAGCCTGAGTCATAAAAAGTGGAATGTGGGGTCAGTGGCCCGAGCAACAGAGGTGAGGAAAGACGATTCCGAGGTCAGCCTCTGCAGATAAGGGAAGACCCCTGCTCCCGTTTGACGGCAAAACGTGGGTGTTTTATGCTGTTCAGGAAATTATATAAACTTCATGTATGTAGGGCTTTCATCACAAGGTCATTTTTGATGTGTTTGTGTTCCCACTCCTTGCCAAGAGTAACTGGCCACAGAGCTGTGTTAGTGAATGATTAACTGAGAAGAAAGAGTTCAAATCTGGCCCAACCAGGACAGCAGCGTTCAGTTCCCAGCTCACTGAGACGCACCCAAGGGGAGGTCTCTCTTTTCATGCCAAACAAAGCGAGACAGACATGTTGTCTTTACACTGTTCCCTAAAAGCCTAAGACAGCTTTGGTGGAAAAGAGCAAGATGGAAAAAAAGGATATTTGTTATTTTATTTCTAGTGACAGCAACATCCTGTATTGAGTAGGGGACAAATTGCGTAATATCTGCTTCATTGGTGGATCGAGGAAAACTCCTAATATGCTATGTGTTTAAAATGGTCCAACAAATAATAAAGAATAAAGACTCAGGAGACTCTCACATGAAAAGCCAACAGGCACTATTCAAACCTGTCAAGCCTACCCTGGAGGGACATTTGTGTTTGCATGTCAAATGTAAACCCAATGAAAAGTAAATACATAATCAAGATATTTTAAAACCATAATTTGCCGCCATTCTCACAGCTCCCACTGGTGGAACCTAACAGAGGAACTTACTCAATTCCCCTGCTGAAATACAAGCTACAAGATTGCCCAGGAAGATAAAGACAACTGGAATAACAGGTTGTTTGGCCTCAAAGTAGTGCTGTCTAACGGCAGGGTGTCTCACCTTAGCAGCAGTAGCTAAGGGACACTTTTTGCTCCCTCTATTCAAATTCCCCCCAAAAACCGAGGAGGACTAGAACCAGACAGGGCAATTTGCCAAAGAGCCAGTCAATACCTAAGCCAAGACGAGGTTAAACTATTGTTTTGGGTTAACAAGCAACAGTGAACATAGACAAAAGAAATACCCCACTGTTAAAGTGTTGCCACTCACATAAACCATTTAACTTAAATCTTTTATGTTGAGAATAATTTTTTTCTTAACACCTGTCCTGTGTTATTCTAGCATGTTTTACCGAATAAGGCAGGCTGTAAAGTTAAATACTTTAAAAAGGTCTGAGGTTAACACTTACCCATGTCAAAGCAATTCTTCACAAGTAAATAATTGTTTCTCCCCAAAAAATTCTTAAAGCTTAAATTATTCCAAAGAGTACATCCAATAATCCAAGTATCCAAGTAAGGTTTTCTGAGATTAGTGGTATCTTTAGAAAGCCAGTCCTTATCTTTCTCAGCTATTTCAGTTCCACAGTTATACAGTTGAATGCATTGCCTTCTAAAACTCCAACAGCAAGTCCGGTGAAGGCTACTGAGTAGTAGTGTATTGTGAGGTGGCTTGGAGGGAGAACCGTCAGAGGCTAAGCTTGTTCACACACTGAGCTGTGCACAGAGCCAGGCTGGGAGGAGCCAAGCCTAACATGTGACGTCATATTGTAGGTGTCAGGTTTCAATGCAAGGGGAAAGGGCAGGTTTTAAAGCTTTATCTTCCTGAACTGTGACCAGTAGAGGAGGTGTTTGGATTTCACCTGTGTGTAAAAAATGGACAAATGAAAGCTTGTTCGCTCTGGATAAGAGCGTCTGCTAAATGACTAAATGTTGTTGGTAATGTGTATGGAGCTGCAGCGAGCATGACGTTGGAGTTTGACAAAATTACCATAGAAGATGCAACTAACACTGAAAGGCCAGACAATGCTGACAAATGCTTTTATTGACAGACTACTACTTTGATTATGGTTTGCACTTTAAAAAAGTAAGACTAAGAATATTTTTTTTTATATATACATAAATAAACATTTATTTTAGTTATTTATACTGTTTAGATTTTGTATGTTGAATTTGTGGAAAGGAGTTCAGTTACAAGGTCACACACAGCTTCAATTAGAAGTTCGGCGCCTGAGTTTACTCCATTATTTGACTATTTCATAGTTTCCATAAACCCCCTCCCACAGACCCCCTGAAACATTTTACAAGAACAAAGAAGAAGAAACGTAAATTAGGGTTAATTGTGAGTGACCTTGAAAAGATTAGCCCACACCCAAGTGTTCCCTGGAGAATTCCAGAATTAATTTAACAATGTTAACAACAAGTTCCAACTGATGCAACTTATTTAAATTTAATTTGAAATTCTATAATAACATTTAGTTTGAACATGACAATAAATCCTCATTCTTTGAGCCTGCAAAGTGGGAACATACCCATAAGAGCCCAAATAAAAAGACAAACTGGTTCTCACTCCCTCCGGTCAAATTCTACTAGCCAAGGAGCTAATCATCCAGAGCAGATGTTCAGAAATGTTCAGTTGGATTTATGACGAAGCTCGGGGTAACAGCCAAGTCAGCCTCTTGTGCTGATTTTCTCTTTCTTTCTACAAGGACAAGGGGTTTCACTCCAAGTGGTTGCTGCAGTGCAATACTCTCCCAAAATACCCTCCCAAGTTGAGGTTCACAATCCAAGACAGGGCTTTATAATAGATGACAAAGCCCATAAGACCTTAGAGAAAAAGTGTCTTCATTCATCCAAATGATACTGTGTACACAGTTACTTTTATGATGCAAGCTTAATGCATCAATGCACATTTCTTTGTAAATTGCATTGCTCCTTTACTGGTAATAGTGGTATTCTTGCAATAGGAAGTACCGGATATCCTGTGCCTTTTGGGTACTAAGAAAATTTAAAAAGTCAATCATCTGTGCACTTTACTACATTTTGTTCAAAACATTTTGTTCAGACATTCATCTAAACATACTTGTTTTTCTTATATAATAACCATCAGCAACAAAGTCGGTCTACTTAGGACACTTCTGGTCCCTCAGAGACTAAGGGAGTAACATAGAGAGGGATTTCTGGGCCGTAATTACAGCCATAATCCACAGTAGGCCCACTGGCTCTACCCAGGAGAGCAGGAAAACGGCATGAGAACTATTTCTGTGGCTGTAAACATCCTGAGCTAATTCTACCAATCCTCGTGGGTAAAACTCAATAAAGACTACAGATGAAGATCAAGTTATAAAAGATAGCCAATGTCCTCATCCTTTACCCCCTTTACTTGAGTTACCTTGGTTAGTTTCTGAAAACCAGGCAGTCTCACAACTTACTTAAAACCTCTTCCCCCAAGAGATGTAACTGAGATTTGGAGAAACAAAACTACCAAGTCTGTGAATTTATAACAAGATGACCGCCCCCCCCCCCCCCCCTTCACCCCCTCACCAAAGCTCCTCCCCGATTCCTTTCATTCGATTTCAAAGGCTGACAACCTCCCTCTACTTCTATCAATGTGAAGGAGCCGAACCCTCCTTGTCTACAGCCAGTCCCCCCCCCTACAACACCCCCCATTAGCAGGCAATGTAATGGACAATGATTGATTTGTGACTTGATTGGTTAGTTTACTCCTCTACGTGCAAACCAGCATGCACACAGTTGGTTGCACAATCCCGATGTTATTTCCTTGACCAGATAAGAGCACTCCGATCCATCCACACACACGCCCTGATGTAGGTGAGACGTTTTCACCAGCTGACATACAATTTCTCAATACTTTGACCTGAACACCTGATGGTGAATGGCGCAAGATTTCCTTGGTCAATGTCTTTATGAAGAAAAGCCTTCAGAATCAGTTGACACGGTTGACAAATCTCTTTAACAGGTCATTAGGTTTAGTTTAGGTGGACAGGTAACCAGTGGTCTCTCTGATTGTGAAGCAAGGGCAATGAACTGGCTAAATAGAATGCAAAAAGCTGCTCAGGTCTGTCAGATGCAGAGTCCAAAGGCAATGAGGCAAAGCCTAAGCTTAGGCTACATTCATTGTCTAACATCAGATCTAACTACATGGATTTGTTTAGTATCTTGCAAGTATTTTTAGGATAAGCTCTTATAGGTGAAATTAGCTGATGTCTAAGGGTGTAGTCGGGTCTCTATCTGAAACCACAATAGCCACAAATTAGTGTTCATTTGAAATTCAGGAGTTAAATCCCATGGGTGTCATTTTTTATGTGGTACACAAAATCATAAATGATACATTACAAAAAAAAAATTGGGCAAAGAAAGATCTCATATACGATTCAATGCTTTGATGTGTCGATATCTCCTTTCTCTCCCCAATGACCTTTGTTCCACAAACCCCAAGATGTGAAGCAAAGAGAGACACCTTTTTTTGAAGAAAAAAAAAACATTGAGGCTATACCTTAAAAAAAAAAACTTGAAAGCTATTTGCTGCAGAGGTACTGCTCTCCTGGACAACGTTCCACTTTAGTAAACAGTGAGTTGTTTGAGTATGGAGCTGATGGACTGAGGCCAGAACCATGTCATCGTGTGCATTAGCACATCTGGGTAGCACCTGTGCCCACTCACTCAGAGAAACACCCACAGCAGGGGTTAGACTACAACCATTTACAAGTTATGCGAGTGCTAACGTTGCAGGTGGTTCAAGCTAATTTACCTGGGCGTAACAAAAAGGTCCTATATATGTTGTCTATTTATCTAGTACACATAGTGGACAGCATTATCCAGGGTGGTATACATCTATCAACATCACAACCGAACCTACCAACACCAGTTTACACAACTGGATGTAAACTTCCCCTTGGAATACTTGGCTGTGACCACATTCATTTACTGAATGGTTGGCTAGGAACCAAATATTCATTTGTGGCAGAGCTAAAATACAGAATTCTCCATGTTAAATTGTAGGCTGAGCTTCCTCACATCCTCAACATTTCTGAGGAGTACTTCAGTACAAGATTCACCAAGCTAAGGTCTTTAACCATGCGTTACCTCATGGCCAGCTGCAGACTGCAGAGCCTCTAGTGTTGAGAGGGCCACCACACATGGTGAAAGGACAAGACAAGTATGGTGGGAACGGGAACTGGAGCATTAAGATAAGACAGACTTCACTGTGCTGACCTTGTGCGTGCTTGAGAGCGTACGTGTCTGTGAATGAAGGCCGGGAACGCTGGAACCAACGAGACATTGTTTCCCTGTTCGTTTAGATGATAAAAAAAAAAAAAAACACGCGTTCTTCATTACACTCATGCTGATGAGTGGCGGGGTGCATCCTCCAAGGTAACAGAGGGGCATGCTGGCGAATGCAGGAGACAAATCATTTTTATCTGGGACCCCGGCGGGTATTGACAAACCGGGGATGCATTTAGATAGCCCAATTAAAATAAGGAAATGAAGCGACAGTGAAACACTTTAAGACACAGTGCCCCTTTTTCTTCTTCCGGGACTTGCCCACCCTCTCCAGAGATGGAGCCCTCCTCAGAGTAGTGTCAAGAAGGGTGTCAAGAAGGGTGTGGGTGGTAAAGGAGTGGAGATTTGGCAGGGAGAATTAGCTTTCGGGCACAATATGCATTATGGAGGGAGAATTGTTAGCGAGTGGCGAGCAACCACGCTCCTGTTGAACACTTGTCTTGTTGCCATCCTTTTTTTGCCCACTCATTTTATGTAGCAGAATTGTAGGCTGCTATGTCTAACAGTTGGCTGCTGTGTCAATTGTTGGTATGTGAATCTGAAATTCAGCTTCAAACTACTTTTAAAAGTAAAAACCTAAATCAATGATATTGACACTGGACTCCAGCTATATGCAGGCATATAGCCGACCATTTAGTGTCCTCTCCCTCATCTTCCAACCAAGTCATGGTTTTGATTCACCTTTTCCTTGATCCTCCATCTTCTTATCTCCCTGTTGTCTTCTTGCCCCCCTTCACCTCTTCTGTTTGTCTGATCAATGACTCCTCCATTGAGATTACTGTTAGACGGCTTTCAGGCAGATGGCGGTTGCAGCACTTATGTTTTACAAAATGAAAAGGGCATAAAATGTTAAGAATTTTAAGAAAATTTTATGACTGCAATTCATTGCTAACATAACTGACCCTGATGTGACCTTCCATGAGGCCTTCGACGTGAGTGACAGAATGAGTGACAAACTGAAAGAGGAGAGAGATAAGAGTAAGGTGAAAAGAGATATGTGTTTCACAAGTGGAGAGTCTCAGCTGAGTAGGGATATGTATTGAGGACAACTTGATTAATCTGGAAAGTTTTCCTTGGATGATCCCTGTTTAAATCCCAGGGGCCAGAGAAGGAGAGCTTCACCAAGCTTGAAGAATGGCCACTTTGTCTCTGGTGAGAGGTCTCTCCAGTCGCTCTCCCACAATGCAATGCTGCTGTCCCTCTAAAGAGGATATGGTGCTGGCACTCTGGGGGGATAAGTAAGGACACACTGAAACGTGAAGGACTCTTCATATATAAAGTGAAACGTATGTAGCGTCAATGCACACTTACTACACACCCACAAAAGCACATCAATAACACCACGTATTCAATATATATATAGATTTTTTGCCTTCATCCAAATAGTGTCTTCCTAGTGCCTGGCCAGTTTAACAGATCTGCTAAGAACAACAAAATAGCCCTTAAAATTGTAGGATACAACCCATGTGCTGCATAAACATGGGCTATTTAAAATATATTCTATTAGGGAACCTATGAAATCCATTTAATTTTGTCTTGAAATCAGTTTAATTCTTTGCCTTTTAAAGATTATTCAACACGTCAAAACATGAAACAGCTAAAGACCCATATACGAGTTCTTTCCCACCAGATACATCCACCCACTGATATGCAAACCCTCCAACCCCCATACACAACTCCCACACACTGGCCCTTTCAGCTAGTCAACAGATGAACACGCTGCAAAATGAGGGAGTAATCCATCACTAGTGCCGTTTTCTATTTGTAGGGTCTGTTCTTTACCAATAGCTTCACTGACAGGAGAAGATAGGAGCCCCTGTTGACTGAGTCAGTGTACAACACAGTCTACGACAGCGAAAAACACACACACAGTCACAAAGAGAACATAAACGATAACTGAAATACTAGATTGTGGTAAAGACTGTTTTTGCCTTTTACAGATTCTGAGATTTTCTACCTGGGCTTCATCATTAACCATCCTAGGTTGGAAGACAGAAATGGACTTGAACCCTACTCCAAAGTAATGAGATAAATTAAATATTCAACATGAGCCTCCTCATTTAGAATCAGTTTCTCACATGCACTGAAACATTAAAAGGAAATTAAATGAGTCTGGATTAATTGAAATGTTCGTGTTGGGGTAAGCTGTAACATTTCCCCCCTACATTCTCATTCAACGAGAATTAAGAAAACTTATGCAAGCCCCATTTACATACTAATTCTAAAGTACCTGCATTTAATGGCTTTTACCAATATGCTATATTTTAGGTTAGCCTAACATATTTTCAGTTACTCTCATGTCATTCTACAGTATATAGGTTATAAAAAGTGCAATGTGTTGTTGAAAGCAAAACAAAGACACAAAAAAACGTTTTAGAATAAACTCCTGAATGAATAAGGAACCTACAGTACCAGTGCATACCCTAGATTTGCTCCTCAACATTTCAATATTTCAAAGTTCAAGAGATCCTGGTGCGATTTTTACCAAGTGAAGTCAAAAAAATTAGGCTCAGTAAAGAACTGAAAAATTGTAGCTCTGGAGCAAAAAAATAATAATGGAAACAGGGAAATGAAAGAAAGTCCCCCCACATCCAAAAAATCCAAATGAAGTCAATGAGAGGACATTGCATTTTTCTTCAATCAATGAGGCTAAATTAAGTCATTCATGAGTGGCACTGTTTTCTTTCTTTCTAATAAAAGCTTTCCCAGAGGTTGTGACTAGTGATGTTTCATACAATTCTGGTTGTTATTTATGATTTGATCAAGAACTCATCCAGTCCACAGGCTCTTGGAGCATTGACCGTATACAGTGAAACTGAAAACAACTGAAATGTAGCCTGTTGGTAATCACAATGTGATTGGAACACTGTACCAACTCTAGAGTAGTCGCCACAGTCAGGGATCAGCATTCCTAGTGCCGATAAATTCCTTTAAAAGGGAAATCCCTTCCCTGCATAACCAACAAAGTGCTTGTCTGAAATGCAAACTGCCTGGCAACATGGCACAGAGGGCAGCAACATATAGGTCAAATAGCACATGAGACTTACATGCCCAGGTAACCACCCAATGCCTTATGACACAATGATGGAATACTTCAGATAGAGGTCATAGGTTAGTCCTAAACCTCAGACTTTGCGATCATAAAAACACAACATACCATTTAGCCTACCCCTTGCCCTGTACAGTAAATCCTTCTCTCCCCTTTTAGACTGCCCGACAGACAGACATGATTCCATGTTGTCTGGGATGTTATTAAAGGGGTTGATTGGGATTAGGTTGAACTGGAGAGAACTTCCTTTTGAGGGGTGATCTCAGAGCCTCGGGCAATAAGGGTGATCCCATTGGACAGTCTCATACCGAATTGTGAGGTGAACCATGATGAAATTTTCTCAACCATCTCCCAATGTAATGCACCCAGTGCTCGCCTCTAAGGAGGCCTCCCTCTATGAAAGTGCTCAGATCAATTCACATCTCAGTAATGAGTTTTGCCACGGCAGTTATATCACCTAAAATATTAAGAGCAGCCTCCTGATGGACAAATATCACAACTCTGTCACTAGACATGACTGATTTCCCCATAGTCCCACGTTGGAGTAATGAATGTCTGATGAATGTAAAAAATGAAACAATCTCCTTACTATTGCAAAGAATTATGGATTTGCCACCAAGGATATCAGCCCTAAGCATTCACAGAACAGAGAACAGCTTTTTAAGAGGGATGACCAATATTTAATATATTTAATATTGCCAATTAAAAGGACTAAGTAGTGTCACAATTGTTTAAACTGATTATACATTTTAATAGGTCAGAACCTGTGGCAGTTCTTCCAGTTTTCAGAACTGTCGTGCAAGATGAATTGCTCCAATACTCCATCTGCCTGTATTTTAACAATGCATAATGCAGGTTATAAAAATATATTTGGGGGGATATAACTGTTCTGGTAATACAATGCCTAATTTTCATGGGAAAGGCTCTTTGATTGCAACACCAGATGGCAAACACTTGTAGGAGGACAAGTTACAGTGGGAACAAAATGTGGTTTCTGTTCAAACTTAACTTCTGAATAACTTACTGTTGCCTTTAGGTAGCTTGAGACTTATTCTAAAAGTGTTTAATACCAAAGTTATCAAAATAAGTACACTTTTGAGGAAGACCACAATAAAAAAAATAAAAAAACCTGAACAAAAAATATGCACAAGGCTTCCTAAAGACATTTCAGTCAAGGTATTCCAAATGTGATCAAAGAAAACTAAAGAAATCCCTAATTTGGCGCCAATTTTATTTAGTTCCTTCACATTCAGCCAAAGTAAAGTTCAACAGCAGTACCCTCTCTTGTCCAATTAAGACATGATGGTGGATACCTTGCAAAGAGCAGTAGAGACGACCACATCTGACTCTGTAAGCAGAGCAGTATTAACAGAAATCCTGGATCTGTTCCTTGGGACCGCTAAAATGGATCTCATCAATCCATGTGTGTTCTTAGAGCCTAGAAAACCCAATTCCCATTCATCCAAGAGTTCAGGAAAACTACATTTTCCACAAGGCACTGCGTTCAATTTAAGATCACAATTATCAATACAGACAAGAAATTACGACAACAGATAGGCTTTGAGAAATACATGGATAACTCTGTGACTAATGGTTAGTGAAAGAGCTGGTCTGTAACTTGAACTCAAAATATTCCTGCCTAAGTCTCCGTGGCCATTTGGGGGAGCAGTGGGGGTCTGACAGGGGAATGGGGGGAGACCACCTGCACACCAGCAGAGCCAGCTCCAGTCCTGGCACCACCATTTGTTACGCTCTGGATTCCCATTACATCAGAGTTAGTTGGCTGGGAAATCCATCTCGTGGTGTCAGGTTTATCAGACGCTTCGCAATCCTGGACAAAAGGTGGGTAATGCAGTCACTGGAAGATCTCCTGGAGGATTGTAGTATCCTGAAAGGGTATGAAGTTTTGGTGTAGAAAACAGGTCTCCTCTTGCCCTCTTGAGCATCTGATTAGTTACTCAACACTGAGATGTTTATGCATTCAGCGCAGCACTCAGCCTTGAGAATAAATGCTTTCTCATCACATTATGAGTAGTGGCATCGTGTAAGTCAGCCTATGTGACCTTAACGTCAGCTCCAGGTGGAATAGACATTTGAAGTGCCCTTCTGTTGGAGGTAGGTTTTTGATAGCATTCTGTCTTGCCTACCTGTTTAGAATCAACATAATGTCTGTTAGAGTCTCGAAGTTTCTACAGTTTCTCCTTTCGGAGGACGGTTTTCTGATTCAGTTCTAATCTCTTGTTTGGTCCTCTATATTAATAATACAGACTGACACACACAAGATATTTTCAAGGAGTTTCAGTCCCTTTTCTCTACCAGGGTGCTTACCATGAAATAAACAAATGAGAAGTGACAATCCCTGTGATAGTTCATACATTCTCATGAATAAGCAACATCCGCTCCGCTTCCGTTACATTTGATTTCTTTCCTGAAACTAGGCTTGTTTTCTTTACGTTGGCCTATAACCATGACTCAGGCAGAAATCAGTTATACAACTCGCAAGCAAAAAGAAAATGTCCAATTGAAGATTTTTTTCCCCTCATACTATAAAAAGTTAACTGACAGTAATTTCTAAGGAACCAAGCTTTTGGAAGCTTCAAAAGTGGAAAAGGAAAACAATCAAATCACTGTCTGTCATGAGCTTTAAGAGCTCCAAAGCTACATGGGTTTCTGTGGTTCACAGCTCCCACAGGAATCTAGCAACACAAACAACAAAAAGAACAAACGTATTAAAAATCCATTCCACTTCTACTTCGTAAAATACAAAAATCCTACAAGCTTTCCTTCTCAAGTTGTGAAAAAAGCAACTGTTGGCATAGCCTCGAATGTCAATGTTACTATGCCACCTGATAAAAAATGTTGTGTTAGATTAGTTGGGACAACTTGGTGGTAACAATGTTAGGACGAGTATAACCACATGGAGCCTGGTACATCAGATTGCATCATCTATGCTAGCACAAGGACAAAAACTCAAAGACTTTCTGGGGTTCTGAATCTTTGTCTTTCTTCTGGTTGTGTAACAAACAAACCAAAATCACTAAAGCAGGTCGCATCAGATCAGGAGGGTAGTTGGTTACCATGAATGACCAGTGGAGCTAAATCTATTGCTCTCTCCGCAGTCTCAAATCTATGGCATTGTCATCAGTGTTTGCCTGAAACGGACACAGTATAAATGAACCAAAAACAGCCAAGTCAACGCTTAGTTTGTCCTTTCAGTTTAACAAAACCTCTCAGTGCTTTTTAACTGTGCTAAGGGTGAGAAAGATGGTCCATAATTGCTGAGATATGCACATTGTGGAGTCACCAGTGAAACATATGGTCTTTTCACAACAGCATTTGGGGTTTTGATAGGAGATCAAAGCACAGCCTGAGGGTCTGGTGAGTGCAGGGAGCAGACTCGGTTCAGCAGGGCTCCAGAAGAACAAGCCCTGGACAAGAAGATATGCCATCAGACGTTACACTAAATGACTAAATGTAAATGTACACCTATAGATCGGCACCATCAAGTAGCAGTCAGCGAACCCATTCAATCAAGCCACAAAACAGGTGGACACAGGGATGGCTGAAAGCCTGATGGTTTATTTAAATTCTAGACCACAAATTGTAGTGGTGTAATAAATCAGGGATCTTTATTTATGATGTGGGCTGGAAAAGAACACAAAACCTGAGAAGCAATAAATGAGGAAGAACAAGGACGTTGTTCCACGCGTGAAGAACCAGGAAAAACCAACAGACCTTCCAACATACAGAAGATGGTATGTGTAGCACTACAGTGCTGTTGGGAGACCTTTCCCTGTGACATATAAGCTGGGTTATAGATTGCCTGTCTGCCTGTGCTGATGCACATACTGTAAGGTGACAGGAGTGCTGAGTAAGGCCTTTTCCACAACTCAGCTTTCAGTAGGGCCACACCTCAAACATACTGTAGTGCATGTCTGTCGCTGTGGTTCACTTCAACACTGAATTTCTGTCTGAGTTCAGTGTTTCCTGCCAAAAAGGCATCCTGGTCTCACAACTAGTCTAGTCTCATCTGTCTCATGTTGGGCAAAGGAATAAAGACTAAAGAAAAGGCTAGACTTTGCACTTGTAGCCTGTTATAATGAAATGATATCAACCTTGTCACAATAACATATACATTTGCAAATGTAACTAGTGATATTGTAGGTCCTGCATTTTGCTGAGTTGAGCTTTATTTTTAGATAAAAATAAATTAGATAGATTTATAAGACAGGTCACTTCTCAGGATGCATTGTATTGGAATGACATTCTCTGTTGTAAGACATGGAAATACATAATTTGTGTCAGGCATGGGTATGCTTAG
This sequence comes from Osmerus mordax, assembly GCF_038355195.1. Classification (NCBI taxonomy): domain Eukaryota; kingdom Metazoa; phylum Chordata; class Actinopteri; order Osmeriformes; family Osmeridae; genus Osmerus; species Osmerus mordax. The sequence continues at coordinate 6,585,936 of NC_090065.1, forward strand.
CGGGCATAAGGAGAGATGGAGAGATACATATTTCCGGGTAGGAGGGCATTGGTGCATTGACTTGACATGCTGAATAATTCCCTTAATCTGTGTCTAAATCCACACAGGAATGCGTGAAGATATGTCCAAGAGAAATGGAATCCATGATTGCATTCCTGCCACAGTAAGGCTTGTTAAAGCAACCGTTGTGCTGTTAAGTGTGACAAATCAATTCAACTTCCTCCCGAAAACAACACGGCAAGTGGGGAAAATCAGCATCTGCTCCGTCCCACCCTGTGTTATATCCAGAGAATAATCTCAGAGAAACTATATGACACAAACTTCCATCCGGGAAGGGGGTGGGGGTTGGCTTTTGTTTTCACATTTCTCACAAGGATAGGCTATCGGAAACAGCCTGATGCTGTCCATCAGAGGCGAAGGCTAGTGAATAGGATGCCCCATTTATCTAATAGGAGGTCATCTGAGGGAGGGGGGATAGGCGCATAACTATGCCAACATTGTCATCATGCCATGGTGGGACAACTCATTTAGCTTCAACTCATTTCACAAGGGACAGACCGTCCATAACCATACATGGTTGAACAAAACACTGGCCTTGCTAGATTTTGGAAGACAATATGTTTTTTAATGAATTAGTTTTAGTCTCTAACATGCAGGCTAAAGAATGAATGCACATATACATTGTTATTATGTGTCCAGTCTTCTGAAGAAATTTACAACAAACAGCACATGCCCCTATACTGTTGCTTGCAGACAGTGAAAGCAAATTTCCTACAAAACGTAAAGTTTGTTGACACAGGTTATTGAAAATGGACAATATAAGTCAAGGCCCCAGGGACTCATCTAAAACCTCCCCCTACCCCCCACCCCATTTTCCTATCTTTTGAAGGTCTCCAAGGGCACCATCACAATAAGTTTGCAGAGAGGCTTTCTGTGTGACGTGGTGGGGTGGAACAGAGGGGGAGGACTAGTGCTCTTGTTCCTCAGGGTGAAGGCTGTTATTCTGATGCCTTTTGTTGTAAAAGGCTGTTCGGAGTGTTCTTATTTGAGAAATGTTTCATCCTCATGAATTGCCTAAAGGCTCCCTACCATGTATTCAAACTACTGTGTAGGATCGACTCATAAAATCACAGATTGTACAAGATCCAATAGCTCGTAAGGACAAAATGGTGTTCACATAGATTTGGACATTTCTGGCCTATTTAATACGCTTTGGGATAAGGCACTACAACTGTGAGGCCTAAATGGAATAATTCTACAACATATTGCCCCGGCAAGTTAGGCTATATTTTGTAGCATTACAGTATGAGTAGCATGTTTAATAAGAATCGAGCAGAGAAAAAAAGAATCTGAGGTTAAAACTATTCTGATTAGAATAACTCAGTCCTTCAACACAAGAACAGATGATTGAAATTTTACTGATTGCTCCCTTGAATAGCATAGGCCATGCATATATTCACATAGCCCTGGTAAAGCACTTCAGAAATAAATTGACAGTAAATTTTTGTTCAAATTCAAAAGGCATCATTAATATATGAATACAAATGGATTTAAAAAAAATATGTATGTCAGCGCCATTTGTCCCATTGAAACTTGTGAAGACGAATCATATAGATATCCCAGTCTAAGACACAGCTATTATAATATACACATGTGTAGCATACCTGAAAGTTAAGGTACATTAAAAGTCGATTTCTATAATTGTTACTTGGTGATTTTAGTTCAAATCCAGCTTGTTTTGATGCAACATCAGTTGCACCATCGCTAATATCTGCTTAGTATTTACTTATGTCTTTTAATGGAGACCTTGTAGGCTGCTATAAGAACAATTTACCATATAGTATGTATATTTATAGTTGGTTACTGCTGAATGAACCAAATAACAAACAGCAACATACTTAAAAATATTCATACAGGGTCTGCGTCTTCTTAATCATTCAAAATATAAGAGTCTAGAACAAAAGAAAACTGTCTTGGCAATATGAACATGAGAGGTATACATAACTAAATCAGATAATTCCCTCTCCTCAAAGTAGTGGAGAATACCGTGACACCTAAAAAGCCAGTGTGTGCTATGTTTCAGACATGACTGTGTGGATGAGTTATACTAGGAAGGCTGCATGATATGGGAACGTGACTGGAGTTCCATATCATTGCTGACATTTCAAGCATTTCAAGCCCACATGAATACTAGCATTGTGATCAAGTTACATTTTGTTGATCAAAAATGTCCCTTATATTCCCCACACAGTTTACAGACAGCTCTGCAGACAATGCTTTAATAGCTGATGTTGAATAAACTTCAGACTCGAGCGTTTGTGGTGATGCAGATGAAAAGTGGAAATGAAAACGCTTCCGATTCACATCTTACTCCAGTACAGAACTACCTGCATGTGATGTCACCTTCTTGGCTTATGGAAGCTTAATCCACTTGCCACCCTTTTTGACACATTTAAATATTGCCTCATTTGGTGCGGCTCACGGGCCATGACAGCACACTCTTATGCTGTCTTTTTAGATTGGCAAGGGGCAATGTAATCCCCTCGCTTCCTCATTGTTAATGTATGTGTGCTGGCGAGACCCAGTCTTGCACACATGCTCCTACTCCTCATCCCATGTCACAACCTCACAGAGGGTGCTAGTTTGTTTCCAAGCTCTGAGTCAAGCGGTGGCAGCGGTGGTGTTCTTGCTAATCAAAGGGGCGGGCGCTCTGCACCAGAGAGATTAAACTCCCCAGGACAAACACCTACCAAGCACAAGGCTGCATCTGCCTGAAATGTCATTAGGATCCAAAATAAACCTTCTGGCAATTGACGCCTAAATTGAAATATACAGAAAAAAAGACCCTACATTTTAGGGTGTAATGTGTTGAATGCAGGCGTGCTGCCAGAAAGAGCAGATTAAATGAATTATATTCATAGTAAACAATACTTAGGCTACATGGTAAGCCACACATTTATAATAGGTCACATCTGAAACCTTACCATGCTTGCTACTATTTAGCATGCTACTCTTATTGGTGATTCATCTGTGATTCCACTAATATTATGCACATGTAGGCTACACTATACTTTATTCAGATATTCCAAAAAATTCAATAATAATCATTATTTAAAAAATGCTCAATAAAATCTGATGTCCTGGGCCAATACCAGTGGCAAAGATAAATAACAGTTTAATTTTCACACCACTCACACATCAAAACTGACACATGCTAACCATTTATGAACCCAGCCAGACTGACATCTTCATTAGTGACAAACATTTGTTGTTAATTAACATCTGTGACAAAAGCTAGATTAAAGGCTGAGGGAGCAGAAATAATTTGGCAAGATGGAAGTAGGATGATTTTTCACAAACCAATAGAATCCACTGATCTGACAAACATAATTGGCTTGTTGATGCATGCACATCCAATGATACAGTATGAAACACTATGTAGTAGTGATCAGTTGATTTCAGTAGGTTTATTTGATCAATAGCTGTCCCCTAGTGGAGCTCATGAATGTGGGATGCTCCATGAAAGTGTGAGAGAAAGTACAATCAGACCTTGACCATGACATTCTGCTTAAAATGCAAATTAACCTCTGAATAGTGGTAGAAGTCACCATCTAGCTTAATATTTCTTTCAGAATCCACAAGTTATGGAGTTTAACAAGAAATTCAAATGAATTTAGAGTTCACCATTTTACTGGTGTTATGTAGCCTATCTTTAAATAACCCTTGGGTGCATAATGCTTTAGTTCTCTCTTTGACCAATAAACCAGATTCCTAAAACAGGTCCACCACAGAGAGTCAATTCGTATACCAATTAATTTTTCAATTATAATGATCAGACTTTTTGCACTTGCTTGAACATGTTCTGGTGTTTGTTTAGTTAGGTTGTTTTCCCCTGCTAATAATGTGAATGTATGTATATTCCAGCTAAAAGATCTTCTGATTTGTACTCAAGGTAAAAAGAGGAGATAAGACTTATCGCAAGAGAAAAGCGGCATTTGTCACAGCTATATACTTCAAATACATTCAATCACATTTCTGTCCTTGGAAGAGCTGCAGTTTAGTAAGAATGGGGTCTTTACAGCTTTACATTTTATATTGGTAGTATCAAAGGAAAATGTAGGGTAATATGTCACCTCCTCAATGCTGAGCCAACATGTTGAATGTTGAAACTCTGTCCCAGTTGATTTGGGGTGCATGTAGTTCCAGTGTGTATGTGGGATAAGCACATGACTGTTTTTACTTGATAATGACAGTGACAGCCAACTTAAATGACTGGGCTGCCACTGTCTGGTTCCCATTCTGAAATTATGGTATTTAGCATTTTCCTCAGACCTCTTCCCTCTCTCAATAAAAAAAAAAGCCTCAGTGATGAGTATTCAGTGCATTGCCAACCATATTTACTGAGAAGGAAATGACCTAATATCTGACAAAAAAGGAACCAATTCGAAAGATGTAGATGGTGAAAGCGCCACCTAACATGCTCAAACGATAATGAGTGTTTTCAGGTGGGAAGGGTAATTACTTAAATTAAGGTTAGATGAGACATAAAAGTTGGATTGCCCTTAAAAGTCCCTTGCTAAGCACAAAAATATGACCTTCCCTTGGGTAGCACTGCTGCCAAATTGTTTTAAGGGGGAGTGAACAGACTACAAGCCAGTCTAAGCACATTAAATTGAGTACATTTTACTCCAGTCAGACTATGCCACAGACTGACTTCACTGAAAAGAAGCATTACAATGTATGGCAAGTTCAACATCACCACGGCTACATTCAACCCTGTCATTGGTCTTGATGCACACATACTGTACGGTATGTACTAATCCGTACGCATTGAAAATCTTTTGATTCAATTACATTATTTGGCCCATGTTAGCAAGGACTAACATGGGCCAAATTGTTTTAAGGGGGAGTGAACAGACTACAAGCCAGTCTAAGCACATTAAATTGAGTACATTTTACTCCAGTCAGACTATGCCACAGACTGACTTCACTGAAAAGAAGCATTACAATGTATGGCAAGTTCAACATCACCACGGCTACATTCAACCCTGTCATTGGTCTTGATGCACACATACTGTACGGTATGTACTAATCCGTACGCATTGAAAATCTTTTGATTCAATTACATTATTTGGCCCATGTTAGCAAGGATTAACCATTCCATGTGAAACATCTTACTACGTAAAGCTATAGTCACATGAGCTGGGTTAGTATATGAGACTGCACAGCAAGGCAGGATGGGGAGTGGAGAACAAGCTAATCAACATGCACAGTCGGGAAACAGCACATCCAAGTCAGGCTGCTTTGCAGCCTGATAAAGATCTGTCTGACACATAGCCTTTGAAATAATCCACTTGTAAGTACACCGTTTAAAACATTAACATCACCTTGGAAAAGGTGAGCTTCTGGCAGGGAGGGAACTGAAAGGTCTAGGAGATTGAGGAGATGTCAGAGACAGACAGCTTCTGAATGCCACTGATTAAATTCCAGGGATACCTATGACAAGCCCTTACAACTCCAGAGGCACAAAAGTATGACAGGTCAAAAAGAGACAAAGAGAGAGAAAGAGAGTTCTACAAGGCTTCATGTGGATTTGCTCTTACGTAACATTAGTAAAAGACAACTGGCTGATTTCTAACAGGGGAGCATGCAACACTGGAGGCAGGTGATGTCAGCTAAAACATTACCTGTCAGTTTGCATTTGAAACGGTCCACAAAGTCAGTCAGATCTGGTTTGTGTAACCGTGTTTGCAATGAAAATATTTAGGTCCATGTTTGTGGTCCGTTTGAGGTAGGTAATCTAACGTACAAAACACAAACGCAAGGAAAGAGGCTTCTTGATATGAAAACACAATGGCTGCTCAGTCATTATTTTTCACTCTGTACTTTATCAGTTTCTAATCATTGTTGAGTTCACTGCGAGGCTGACGCCTTTTTTCGTGAGAAGCACAAAGCAGTCCATTTCATGCAGAATAACGGAACATTGGGCTTTGGGCCTCATGCCAACAAAAAGGAACAATTAATGAATGGTAATCCAAAGCAACTTTCACCATTTGCAATTGAGCTATGACGCTTGTCAGACAGTTTTCACTGGAAGTGGAGTGTTTCCTAGCACCTCAACCCTGCAAGCTGCAAAAGTCCAAGAATTCAACTAAAACAGGTATTTTCTATTTCCCTGGACAGTGTTTCTACTCTTCAGCTCAAGGATAAGGTACATAATATACTTCTTGACAAAGAAAGATAAAGGAGGAAGAAATTGCTTATCCTTGTCCCTGACACATTAAAACAAAACTTCACTCGCTGGCGATTCCACAACAACTTTGGTGTCATAAATTCACCCCTTGTTTTCCTCTTGTGCCTTCACAAAAACATGGCTGGAATAAACTTGAACTGTGGCTGCAGAGTGGGGAAAAACACTCATACCTGTACCGGGCTAACTGTTCACAGCATCTTGAGCCATAAATCAGTGCCTTGGTCGACCTGGCCGAGAGCATTTTCAAACCCATTTGCCGGAGATAATGCCAGCTATTCCTCCCAGCCCCAGGGACAAGGGAACCGGCCTCATGAATCATAGGCCTCTTAGAGGTGCTGCAGCACAGCCCTCACCTTGCTGTGTCCACAGGGTCCTCTGTTTCCTCATGACATGTCACTGAAGGAGAGGTGGACACAACAACATGTGGACACTGGACAAGACACTCAATATAGCATCACAGATGTTTGGTGTAAGACCCACAAGTGTCCAAATAATATTCTTTACGGGAAAGTATGTACTGTAACCTCAGCCTTGACCTCAAACACGAAAGATAGTCTTTCAATTGGAGGCAGCATCACTGCCTCTGTTGTAGATGTGTAGCCACATCCACATGCCACCCATCCACCATTGTAGCTTGGAAAACTCCAAACTGCCTGTTTAACAGGGATGTATTCAGGAGAACTTTTGACCCACATATTTCAAACAAGATTCTGTTTGTTTGAGGCTTTCTATGTATTTTTCTGGTCCACAGAAAACCATCTTAAAAAAACTGAATCGGGTTCAAAGGGGAAAAATATATGTAAGGACTGACTCACTCTTTGTGCACACAAAGCTAAACATTGAATAGTATGTCTTAAAAGTTACTGTGATGGATGAAAGGCAATGTGCAACTGAGTGTTACATCATTTGTATAATTGCAGTCTTCCTGCCAAACGGGAGCATCCACCGAAGCTCCTGTAACTGTGAGGCAATTTTAGTACAGTCAGTGAGTAGCTGAAGTTTAGAAGTCCTGGGGCTTGTCTCTTTCCTTTGACTGCATCAGCAAAGGCTGGTCAGAGACAGTGGGGTAGCAGAGCATAGTCTTCTTCCTGGACACCCCATTAACAAGTTCCCTTTTATATGTTTATAGTTCAATAACATGGGTGTCAGGTGTAGATTAAGACACCAAGCAGTACAAACCACATAAAGAGGGATTTAAGATCATCATAATCATCTACTCTCACTTCTTAATTATTTTGTGAAACGGGCTTGTTGTGGGAAGATTCTTGTTGGAGCAGGGGACATCTTCTACACAGCCTTGTTTACAGTCTTGATTTAATGCGCTCTACCTTCAAAAGGTTTTATCAGAGTCACTTGCTTCCACTTGGGTCATATGGTCTGGCTCTAATCCAATCAAGGAATTTTTTGTAACATTTCAGCCGTAGCTGTGAGGCCTCTCCAGGAAAAGAGGCTTCAGATCCTTTCACTACTGAATCCTGAATATGAGTTTACAGAGCCTGTGTGTTAACTTAGTAAAACAAAGAAATGTCAAAAGCCTTACAAGAGACAGACATTCGAAGGCTGTTGATGGGCAAGTCCGATATCATACCTTTCTGCATCCGTTACGTGGTTGTGTGCCCCATTGTGATGCTGTCATCCTGTCAACACTAATGGTCTCTGAAGGCATCAAGGCTCTGTCATGAGGACAGGGACACAACAGGGCATGCTGGGAGCAGGGATGGTGGCCCTCTGTGGAGGCGGAGCTGTCATCAGCACCCCTTCCTCCTCTGAACCCTCTCCCTCCCCAAAACCCCATCCATCTGCCGCATCAGCAGGGCAGGGCAAGTGCAAGCAATGCACTTTCCTGCCATTTCCCGTCGCGCTTCCGCTTGCCCAGCTAGCTCTTCTAACAGTCCCACGTGTCAACAGCTCGGCCTTCGACCATTACAGGAAGGAAAAAAAACTGACCATATTTACTTTCTGTGAAACAGCAAGCTGGTGCAGCATCTGACAAACTGCCTTGACACAACCACCTTGTTCCCTAGATAACTAGCACAAAAATGTTTCTGCACCTGAGAGTGTGCTTTTCCCTGCTGCCACTGTCAGTTGGTTTGTATAACAGTGTTTGTTCCAGGAACAGTAATGGCTTGGACAGCGATCCCCTTGAGAAAAAGACATGAAAGAAGGTAACGAAGAGAAACAGCCATGGCGTTGACATCCTGCAGTATGTGTTGCTATCTTAAGGAGTCACCGTGCACAAAGACGCATCTAACATTCAAAATCCTACCCGGGTAAATCGAGAGATGCATTCCATTAATAATAAAGGTTATCCTGGGGGTTAAAGACAGGTGTGAATGGGTCTACCGGTGTTAATTGAGATGTATATTGAGAATCAACAGTGATGTCAAGTCCTGGTATGCAAAGCCACAGCAGAGTAATTCCCTGTCAAAGGTTTACTATGAATGGATCTGACACGGGTTAAAGCTATTTTAGTGATAACGGGTAAAGCCCTGGCACTTGGTGTGAAGGTGGATGGACATCAATACAGACAGACACAAAATATCCGTTTTTGGTTATTCCCCTGAGCTACAAAAAACAAGCGCTTCAAAAGGACTGAGTTTTGCCAGAGCCAACCTGCATAGTCACATTCACTTGATGGTGCTGAATGTAAATCTGTAATCTGAATGTAAATTTGGTATTCCATCATTAGACCTCTACAAAAACGAAAATGTAACAAATATAGTGTCCCCTATTTCCTCCATGATGTCACTGTTGCATGTGCTTATGTTGTGCACACACTTGTGTACATGTGTTTGTGTTCTAATTAGAAGAGACCCAGAAGAGTGGGGTAACAATGATAAGTCATACAAATGACACTGCCTCCTAGGCCCTTGCTCCATTTGTACCTATCCAGCATTGTCTAAAATTAAAGTGTGTCATCTGTTCCCTTCTACTGACTGGGCACATGCAATGCCAAGGCCATGAGTTCTGACACATGTGTTGCATCATTCCTTGTAATACAGCAGAAATGTAGGGGTTAAACCTGTAAACACCTTGTAGCCATAGAATGCCTGTAGAATCAATTCTAGAAAAGCTATGCCGTGATTTATTGGCTTCCATATTTAGTAGTCTGATCTGAGAGCTACACACCGCCAAGTAGACAATCAAGTTTATACTCGATAAAGCTAGCAAACATGGAAATACTATTTTAGTTACTTTTACAAATTGGGTACAGACATGGTAGACGCCTCTAGACAGTATATTTGGAACCTCATTGTTCTGCCAAAATGGGAACAAGACCGCTCCAATTAACCTTGACTTCAACCTATCGCTGTCATCACCACTTTAATGCAATTGCATTAACATAATATCCCAAAAACAAAGCACACTCTAGGGATGGTTGACAATAGGCCCCATAGGAGCGGTCTGGGACATTTTCTAGTCCGGCGTCTGTTTCCACTTTCTCCAGAACAGGAATGCCCTGTAAAACATTAGTGTAAATGGTTTATAATGCCACCAGTGGACTCCTAAATAGGAGACCTGGTTTCCATCTACATTACCCCACCACCAACAGCGCACTATGTCACCACTCTCCCCCAAGCCGCTGGCTTTCAGGAACAGGCCTTGTTAAAAACCAACCATGTGTGCTACTGAGGGCACCCTGTCCCTATGTAGGAATGTTAAGTAGAGCTGCAAAGATGGGCTTTGCCCAAGGCACCTTTCTGGGCAACCAAAGGAAAAATGTCCCAGAACGTTCCTATTGAAGGGCACAAGGCCATCATTTGGCACCATGCACTTCAATCACATTTACTTTCATCTAATGTCATGCAGTTGTTTTAAGGATAGGATGTTTTCCTAAAGTAGGTTAACACAACATCTTTGACCAAAGGCTGTAGTCCCATAACCTTTATCACAACCTTTGTATGGGTCTGGCTCCATTTTCATCCTCCCCAAGCACTCGTTTACATCCAGTTCAAACCAGTTTGGATAGTTAAAAAGAGCTCCGGGTTTCTCAGTGCCAACGCCCCAACAGCATGCCAGTGAGGCGTCTCGGCGCACTTATAATCCCTGCAATAAACCCCTGAAACGCCGATCTCTGCCACCACAGACCAACACACTATGGGCAAAACCCCTCATTAGAACTCTGGGGCCCTGAAATTACCCAGATTTTGCCCATATGGAAAGCATGAGAAAGCGTCAGCTGGGAGAGGTCTGCGCCTAGTGGTTTTTCAGCATGTGGCCGCAGAGGGCTGAGGCTCTTTAACAGTGCCAATCAGCCTATCCCCTACCAGGGAGCGCCAGGGAGGGAGGAAGCAGAGACAGATGCTCTGGCTACCGGCACTGGGCCTGGTCTGTTAGGGAAAACCCACACCACACACACAGAGGCAGACACCGGATACCAACACACACTCACAGACAGACATAAGGAAGAGATAGGCCTACAGATGGAATCATAGACTCAGTCACCTGTACCATGTCGTGTTAGTAAATGAAACACTTAACTGGACGCATGTCTGATTCTCCAATGTGAGACTATTGTTAAAGTAATGAGACTTCATAAACAGGCCTTTATGCATAACCTGCCATAATACCTTTATGAATTATGAATAATTCTGAGCTCAGATTCACATGCAGCAACCTCTGAGGCCAATGAGTAGAAGAATCATAATAAGCCTACAATTTTTTTATGAAAATGTATTTAAATGAAAAATATACAGAACCTTTTACACAAGATCAGTTTAGAGAGACACAGCATTATTTTCAGGGAATAGGACTATCTGCAAACTGAAAGATGCAGTGCAAGGGCCCCTAATTCAATCTTATAAAGCTTCTGATGAAATTCCAAGAAATTATGCATACTCTGCCTCTCATTAATAATTGGATGTATCTGTGTTAATAGTTGGTAGCAATTTCATGTCATATTGTATTGCAGACACTGAGTCCCTATAAAAAAGATTTAGTAATGCTGACAATGTTCAAACATATTATTATTTAAAAAACTAGACCTAAACATACGCAACTGTCCCTATATTCTAGATCCTCTAAAATGGAACTGCCATAGAAGGGAAAGCTAGCATATAGCCTAAGAATTGGGATACATTCATATTTTCTCAGCATTAACTTCTGGTTCATACACATTCTCAGCAAATATGCGTTCCTTCCTCCAGAGTTCAATTACATCTACCATCAGAATGTGATTTGACAAGGAAAGAGAGGAGGGGGGACCAACAGTATTGTCATAATGTACTGTTGGAACGAAAATACTTGGAAAGGCTGTCATGCAATACATTTAAAACATAATTTGTAAGACTGATTTTAAATGACGTCCCCACAAACGACATTAATTGATAAGTGACAATAACGGTATTGTACTGCAAGAAAATGTCATATTGTGCTTTCCTAAATTTAAATAACCAACACTGTAAGTGAGAAGCTATGATGAAATGGCTAAATTGAACCTACATTATTCACTTTCAAAATTGACCATAAAGAATTACCTCTATAGTGATCGTGCCTGCTGGCCCCCTGGTTTTTGATAGATCTTTGCTCGCGCCATTGCACCATTTGAATAGCTAGCTAGCCAGCTAATTGCTGAGGAGGACTGTGCAAAGACTTCTTAAATAATTGTGCAGCAGACAAATACCACACGCATTATTCCATCTGCTGGCCAATCAGCAACAGAGCAGTTAGACTCAGAAAACTTGCATTTACCACAAAACAACCCCTTTTCGTTGGCAATGCAAACTAACGACACTAACGGGAACATTTAGAAACATTTCCAGACTTGCAAAGCAATCTAGACTAGTTTTTATGGAGAGCCACAACCCAGTCAATGACACAGGCATCACTCTCCGTTCAACTATCATTATGCATACTGCAACCTGGCAGATTCTGCTAGAAAGCCAACATTTACACTTGAAAAACTATTTTGCTAGCTATTTATTTCATGAACAGTCGTGAAGGGACTCGAGATTACTTGTCATAGCCTTTTAGCTTGCTCGCTAGGTATTCAAAAACGGCAACAGACTGCATGCGTGGCTGAACTGGCCGTTTAGCTGTCTGAGTCCGACTGATTAAGAAAACATGGTTTGATCACACTATAAGCTCGGGAAACGCAAGATGACCTTTGTAGCCAACTGATTAAATAAATAAATATATACACGGCATGTCAATTCCATATGAAATGGACTTGTTAACTTGATGTGTCCACACCAAATAATCCCAAAGAATTGGTTCGCAATTCAAGTTTACATGGGGAGACAGTCAGACCGCAAAAAAGAACTAACGAGTGAAAGAGAACGGTGCACTTACTGTATCTCCACTTCTCCGTCGTTAGCATTTCTCTCCTTGCCTTCTAACCACTTCGCTCAACCACGTATGCAGTTTTTAATGTAAAAATCCACTTTAAAATAACAAAGACCAACCCCCAAGTAAACAAGAAAAAGAGAGCAGTCTTCTGAAGAGCACCACGCGGTAATATAATCCTGGGACGTATGGGACGTATGTTGGTGCAATGAACGGATTGCTTATATGAAGAGAAAACTGTATCTATATTTTTTTTAATCGAGCTCGATAATCTCCTTAAAAAAAGTAATTAGAGATTTATTCAAATGTCAACTTGCATGTTCTCTCAACAGTCCTCAGAGCCGAGGCAGGTTCGGTAAGGACTTCTTTCTTCTCTGGTCCCCTTCTCTGTCACGCTTCTGCCCTCTCGCTCACTCACAGGTTGGTCGCGAGGATTTTCGGATTCATTCGGCAATACTCGCTTCAGTACGGAATTTGTCTATTCTTTAGTATTTGTTCGGCGTTCCAACCTTGTGATAGGGACCTATGATATACTCAAATTCTAATGATATAAAACAATAATAACAGAACAAAAAATACATAACATTCCATTCTCATACAAAGAGTGGGTTTAAGCAAAGATTTTAATTGTTTTAAAAACGTTTTCCTCTCTAAACATAAATGTTTTGTGTAGGTAGCAGCCATGAAAGGGTTTATGAATGTATTTTTTTTAAATTCATATGTACCATACAGTGACAGGAAAGACAAGTCTGGTCTAAACTTGACCTTCATGATTCCTTAACCAAAGATCACATTTGCCACAATGGCCTACAGTAGGCTATTGAAGTGGGAGTGACATGGGAGACAGGATATGCTGGTAACAGGCTTTGTGAGCAAGGGAATGTGGAGGGCTCAGTGAGGGTTCTGCATACATCCTGGTCATTTGTGCTTGAGCACTCAAGCGGCACGTCTGAGTCTGCAGGGCTGTGTCACTGTGACCCCCAGTAATGAGGGCCTGAACGATTTTTAGGGTACTGACAAGTCTCACCACCTGTTTTGGCTTCCACCCTCACTACCACCAATCATTAATTTCATGACTGGACCCCCTGTTTCTGGGTAACACCCGTCTAACCTTCCTGTAGGTGACGTTTACAGATTAATTTACTTAGTCATAAATGTCCCATGGAACTGACCTGTCAGAGAAAAAAATCCACTTCACATCAAAATTAGCACTGTTGTTTTGTATCATGCCATGTGTACTACAGTGAATATACAAATGTGAACCGTATTCAAGTGCATATGAAAGGCAAATTAATTTTATTCTTCAAGGTCATCTGTGTGCATGTCATTGAGATAACATCTATGTGGGTGTCTGTGAAGGCTTGAGCTCTTGTACTTGCACTGTAGCTTGTAAATATGGTTCAACACAACAAGTCACCACTTCAGCAACATCACTACTTCATTTTAAAGATTTGCATTTGTCAGAATAAAGTTGTGAAGATCATTTATATGCAAAGTCCTGTCTTTCAAAGGAAGTCAAGGAAATAAAATACCAGTAGGCAAACCCATATTGTATGACCTTGTTTGATTTACACTGTAATGTATCACACCTGTATTATGTGTTGTGTGTGAGGAGTTTGCAACTACAGTACTTGTTAATGTACTTGTAAATGTAAATTCACAAGTAAAATACAGATTTCTTACTTCCTTATCATGTATAATTCTCTTTTGGTCCGGTTCTGATGTGCAATCTTTAGACTAGACTAACTGACTACAAGGTCATACCCCATGTAAAATTCTTGGCATTTTACGGAAAGAATTAGCTGAAGTTCTACATCTAGAATTTTAAATGTTTACATGACGCACAGCATTCAGTTACTAAAAGAAAACCTCAAGCTAGAGAGATTGCACAAATACTGGACAACTCAACAAGAGGAAACAGACGCCCTTGAAGGTCCCTGGAGCCACAACAAACACATGGAAAAGACAGTGGAAAAGGGAAAGCGTAGAAGGACAAGACAGAGTAATGGCAAGAGAGTGCTGGGTTGGAATAGGATGAAGGATACATAAGCCCTTGTTGAGTTGGCAACTCTGAAAGGAGCCCTTGGTAATTCAGAAGGAGGGGGGTTGGAATCAAAGGCAGAAAATTCCAGCAGAGGAAAGGGGTATAGAACAAGCTGTTGATGGAAAGAAAATCCCCCTCTGTGGACCTCAGTGTGGGGAGACCCTTGAGGACAAGGATCCAAGGTGGTAGAGGCGACAGCACAAATTGTTTCATAATCTTCAACACAGCTGCGGAGAGTTTCTGTGTTCTGCTTTGGCACAGCTCGCACTTCTTATGATGGTCACCCAAACTGAATAGTGTTTTGACCATTGACAACATGATGTCTATATCATGGCTTTGGACCACAGGAGTAAAGTTGGTACCAGCTATCCATCTGCAGGTTGTTTACTCCAGAGAGTGTTGATGAATGTGATGGGTAGGCTTCATCTTTCTGTTTCTTCCTGTCATTGCTGTCAGCGTTTCCACAGCAGATTGGGTTCCTGGAGTCATCTCTCACAGGCCAGCGCTGGGGGAATCTGCTGTTTCACCAGCACGGATTGGGCCATCAGACAAATGGATATTAGCTAGTTAATTTTTAATTCTTTGAAGGGCGGGGGCCATGTTTTTCATGGTTGGAAGGAGCACTAATGGGTCCGGATTAGGTATCATGAGCGGATATCTGGGAGCAGCCCCTGGGAATTCTGTGTGTGGGCCTCTCCATTGAACACCATTAAGGGTCTTACAGTGAGAGGCAAAAAGCCACTCGAAGACAGACTGTCCAGCTATTGACCTTTCCCAGTCAAGATGGAGGCCCTAGTTGAGGGAATATTGAGTGGATGCTGAGAGCAGTTCATTAAACCAGGGAGAAAGAGAAAAACATGGGTGTAGATTATGTCTGTGCTCTATCCAGCACAGCCAGACACATAGATTTCTGTCTCCTACATTGTCCCAAGATCAAACAGCAGGATCATTGTCTCAAAGAGAAGCTGATTGCAAGGCTGAATATATTATGGTTTTGTAGATTGTGCAGTGTACAAAAGACAATACTTATTGTTAATGTACGTGACAAACCTCAATTTGAAATGTCATCCTTCCCAAGTGCACATCACGCCAACTCACTGGACGGACAGACTGGAGCGCCCTGTCAGGGCATGTTTTCCTTGACCAGCTAAAATGATTTCCTTGCATTCAGTGGGAATGAGGGTGATGATTGTTTTTATTGACTCAGATGTTCCATTAGGGAAGGAGCGGGTGCTGGTAAACAGCTCCTGACAGCCGCTCAGAGCTGGACGATGATGTGCTGTCGCCAGACCTCACGCCAGGGTCATTAGCCAGCCTCCATTACTGCCACAATGCTCAATGTCCCTCGACTGTGACAGGTACGCAGACAAAATTGAGGTTTATCCTCCCATCTTAGTCCCTGGTCTGAGCTACATGGAGGGGATGGAGAGCATGTTTGGAATTCACAAGAGGCAGTGGAGGAAATAAAGGGAAATCTGAGGAAACGTGAAGCTGACACGTGTGTTGGTTTCTTAATTTCCTTGGCTGACAACAACCAACAAAATGGCCTCAAAATTCAATTACATTTGAATTCAAAGCATGCAGCACATCGACAGCAAAACGTTGGATGTTTAACAAACTCACACATCAACATTCTCTCTCTATCTCTCTCTCTCCCTTTTCCTGTTTTGATACACTGAATGGTACCATGTGATGTGAAAGGAAAGTGAGGCCATTTATCCATTTCAGAGAGCTTCATTAACACTACTTGATGTCTACTTGTCATGGGAAAAACAAATCTAATTGATTTTAACACTACCTTTAGGAGCTAACAATGGAATGTGAACAAAGTGCTATGAACTTGGTTATTTATCTATGAATATACCAGGAGGCTTTGAGGTTCCTGAATTCTTCATAACTTTATTACATTCACATTTCCCATAAGTTGTACTGCACTGTAGCTGTATCTCAAAAGCATATTTGAGATTGATAAAGAGAAACATGGATGTATACAAGTGAACAAACACAAACTTAGTGGATGAATCACACCTGCACACACTTGTACAGGCACACACACACACACACACACGCACGCACACACACACACACACACACACACACACACACACACACACACACACACACACACACACACACACACACACACACACACACACACACACACACACACACACACACACACACACAGGAGGAGACACCCCATAGCAGAACTGTTGATTACTTTCCACCTGTCTGCCAGCTTCTCTTACAGATAGAGATGTGTGTTATGGGGTTGTGATTTCTGCCCCTTTATAATCTGCTTCCTCACTGTCCTTTCTCCATACATCATGGAGAAAGGACTCCTCCATGCCCCTCACCCCCATCCCAGCCTCGTCCCTCTGGCTAGGCCCAGAGGGATCGGTGGGACCTAGCCAGGCCCAGGGCCGCTGCAGCACGGCAGCTTTAATTTCACGCTTTGTTAATATCCCCTCGGTCTGTCTCTGTGCTTGTCCTGGTCTGTGCCTTCCTCCCTTCTTCTGCCACATCCCGGGTCAAATCTATCCTGTCTGCCCTCTGGCAGTCTCATAGGCCATGCCTCAGGGAATGCCCCCCCCCCTCTCTCTCTCTCTCTTGCTCTCCCATATCACTTTATCTGCCTTTATCTTTCGTCCTCTCTTTCTATTTCTACAGCTCTCCCTTGTTGACTCTCTCTCTATCTTTCCTTCTTTGTCTCTGGCTCTTGCTGTCTCTCTCTCTCACTCATTGACTATCTCATTGGTTCTTCTGTGTCTGTAGTTCTCTAGCACCATGCCTTTTTTGGTCATTTATGTTTCCACTGATATAGACATATAGATATATATATAGAATATATTCCATCCGTTATGCCTCCTTTGTCTGGATCAATCACCTTCGTTTTATGTCTACGCTTTCTTCAACCCAGATTACTGTTTGTATCTCACACTGCATTTCCTATTGTCAGCCTGATGGCCTTTTCTTATTGCCTATATCTCTCACCCAACTTTCACAGTCTATTGACTACTGATTTCTATACAGTAATTGTGTTGTGTTCCTTGTGTCTTGTGATGCTCCAAGAAGCTGAAACAACACAGCAAGCACACAATTGTGTAACCATGGTTGCCAAGATGGAGTGTGAATGCCTGGTTGGAGAGAAAGAACAACATTTTGCCTTCCCTTTCTTCAAAGCTCAAACAGTCCCTTTTCATGCCAAATACATTGGCCCCTATTGTTACAAATGGGTCCTTCTGACAGGTTATGTGTGTGAGACAAAAAGAACGGAATAGCAGCCACATGATAAGGAAACCAAAAGAAGCTCTGCTTAAATGAGGGTCTTGTTTCCTAGAGGAGTAACGTGTAACAGAAGCTCGTGGAGAGTGAAGTAGAGGGGTCTCCTGTGGGAGGGCATCGATCTACATTTACATTTTACAGACGCTCTTATCCAGAGCGACTTACAGCAAGTACAGGGACATTCTCCCGAGGCAAGTAGGGTGAAGTGCCTTGCCCAAGGACACAACGTCAGTTGGCATGACCGGGAATCGAACTGGCAACCTTCGGATTACTAGCCCGATTCCCTCACCGCTCAGCCATCTGACTCCCATCTGAGGATCTGAGGTTAAATCATTTTCTGGCACTGAATACAGGGTTCCTCCTATACCCCCTTCCCCCATGCACATGCTTGCACACACGCAATACGCACACACATAAATTGACTTTTTTGCAAACTGAACATCGTGGGAGGTTTGCATATGCGTATGGATTTCAATGGAAGCAAAGGTTGGTATGTTTATGCACATCTCTGGCTGATCCTATAACATGACCCGAACTGTCCATCTGTTAATCTGACTTCCCTCTTGTTGTTAAAGCATTATAAATGAAATGACACACAAGCAGAATATTGTTTGAGGTTTCCAAGTGTTGCTTGTTGCTAAGAAACCTGCATGAATTACCCGTACCTCCATCACTATATGATTCATGTTTAGGATCCCTCAATTGTGCACCACAGTGTAGTGTTTCACCCTCAGACTCAGAATGTCTGTGTTGGAATATAATGTATCACTGTGGTTCCACATTAGGACAAGACAGTTATCGAAATATCCCTGCACTTACTGTACAAAGGGACTCTGATTCATGGAAGGAGAGAGTGATGGCACAGCCAATACAATATCCAATGTGGGACCAAGAAAGGTATTTATCTTGAGTACAAAATAGATACTGTCTGCTTGGAGAGCACTCTTCAACAGCACACAGCTCCACAATCTCTCAGTTTATTCTGTTTAGACTGATTAACCTAAAGATGGCCCGGCAGGTTGAAATATGACAGTTTATGGTCTTACCCACAGTGAGGAGGTACAGTATTCAGCGTTATTTTGAGATGAGACTGGGACTGGAGCAAGGTGACCCTTCTGTAATATATGGGCTCTGCCTGCCAAGGCCTTACAGCAAGACATTTGTCTTCACCATCCTCTCAGCATAAGGTTGTAAGAATCAGGTTATCAGTCCCGTCTTTGTGGCATGAATGGCACAAAAACACAGATTACCTGTTCAACATAGCTTACTGTCTGAGATGCAGCTGGCCACACACATGCAGACAGCCACATGTGGAGACCCACAGAAACCCAATTGCAGACATACTCACACACACACGCACGCACAAATAGAGACAAATACACATCTTACCTGACGTTATCTGTGGAGCAAGCTGAGTGAGAGGCTTCAGGCCTGACAGGTGACTTTGGACATCCACTGAAAAACAAAGAAAAATGTCAGTTAGAAGTGGAGGACATCTGTATTTATGATTTATGATTCATACATCACCATACTGAAAAATCACAGTGTAACAACCAAACTTTATCAAACCCTGGAGCATTTAAACACAATTTGGGCCGCTTTCTATCTTTTTTCTTTGTGCAGTGCTGCTGACATAGACAATCCACTTGGTCTCTCAATAGCCTTGAGATGACAGTTGGATGATCAAACATTGATACAGACAAAATTGCTGTTGCATAACCTTGAATATGTACAATTCCTATAAAATAATGAATATAACAAGCATGCCCACCCCACGCTAGTATATTTCTATAACAGTGATTATGCCTCTCCAAAGATCATGACCATAATATTGCGTTGGAGGGATGGTGACAAATTTATTATTTGCGCAATCCGAGATCAGCTTTGCTAGCAACCACAGCTTTAGCTCCAGTTGCCAGTTTTACTGAAGGTTGAATTCAATGGATTATGGAACAAGGTAACTCTACACAAAAGGATACAAATCTCAAACAAGACTAGAAAGCTTGCTGTTGAGTGGCTTTCTCTCCAGTAAAGTAAATGGACACATATACTTGTAGGGCCACAGTATGTATGGACAGGGGTTAAACACTGTACGGGGGCTGCTGAGTTCCCTCCTTAAAAGGATTAGACCTTGATCTGTTGTTTGTGTCTGTCTGACCAGGGAGCACCCGACTTAGGACGAGTTCTCAGGACGCACACACACAAATAACAAAAACTGGCATGTGAACACGTACACATACTTACCCTCTCTGACTCGGTTGGCCTGAATCTTTTCAAAGAACTTGAGAATCCGAGCAGTCGTCAAACGCACAGTGTGTGGGTGTTGTCTGGAAAGCACTCAGGCCATTCATATTTTTTATTACTCATTTAAATACATTGTCTCAAAGGTGAAGCTTCTACCAAGTAAATCTTTGTATATTATCTCTTGGCACTTTTTTGTCGGCTTTTACTAAAATAATCCATCTCATGAAGGCAGACTACCTACAAAACATAGTTCCTTTGTCTCTCAGCAGTCTCTAGTCTTCCGGGAGTACAACGGTACTTAAGAAAGATTTGTTGATTCCAATGTTAGTTTATTTCCTCCAGGAACACAATGACACTTATTGGGGGACTTGTTGCACTTGTTGGTTAGTTCTAACTGATTTAACTACTTGTCCTCGCTTTGAATTATATTATTGTTGCTTGCTTTCCTATAGATACACTCTTGCACTTTTGAGGTTCATGTTGTTTAATTTGTAATTTGACATGCTTTTATGTTTCTTCCCATTGGCACTTCTTTGCTTTTCACATGTATGCTTCATGTTTAGCTACCCACAATGTTTTTGGAGATATGAAATTGTTTATTATCATTGAACTATGCAGTTTTGTAAAGCTCTCTCTTGGAAGTCGCTTTGGATAAAAGGATCTGCTCAATGAATAAATGTAATGTAATGTCAATGTAGTGTATAGTAGGATATACAGTAACATTATGTGGTTAGATAACTTCTAAAGTCCCTCATGAGTCGTACTCTCCATTTTGCTAGAGTTAAAGTGTTGCTTTCCTAGACTCTTGTCTATGTGAGGCGCTAGCACTAGAAACTAGGACAACAGAGTGACACTTTGGAGTCATGTAAGACACATAAGAAGCTTGGACGAATCTCATTAAATGTATCTTCCTGCTCCCTCATGGCCTGAAGTGGCCAACAAACCTAGAAACCTCCCAGGTTGCCAGCCAAACCCAGGCCTCTTTCTCATCCTCCCTGCCCTAGGTCATAGGCCTCAACACAATCATGATAAGCTTTATTTACTCCATAAACACCATTATGTAAATTGTCTTTGAGGGTAAAAATCCTATAATGGCGGGCTTGCAGATGATAAAGACTGGTGAAATGGCTGTGATTTGCTTATCAAGAGGTTTATGTGCACAAAGAAGTGACTCAGAACTAATTGAATGGCAGCTCAATGTTATGCATGTCTGCAGTAATTGAAGCAATGACATATTGATCTTTGGGTTAATGAAGACAAAGCCTGTAGGAGATACCCTTTATATACGCTATGGTGAACACATCCTACTTACTCTATGTCCAATGGGTGAATATGGAACGTGCATTTGATTTTGGAAGTATGACTTTAGAAGAAAAGCCTTGGACATCTACAACTTGCGCCCAACAAGTCACTGTCCCTAAATGATAGTTATGGCAGACCACAGTAGAGGATGTCATCTTCACCATCCCACATGTTGTGTCTATGGGCCTGACTTTCACACAGCAAAGCTTTGCAGTGACTTCACTGTTACAGTGAGCGGCCCGCCATCTGCTGATGAGAGTAAGTAAGTAAGTAAGTAAGTAAGTAAGTAAGTAAGTAAGTAAGTAAGTAAGTAAGTAAGTAAGTAAGTAAGTAAGTAAGTAAGTAAGTAAGACTTTATTTATATAGCTCTTTTCATACAAGAATTGCAGCTCAAAGTGCTTCGGAGTGTCTTCGGAGCAGCTGAAAGACATCCGTGTAGCTATCTAGAAAGGAAGCAGGAAAGACACATGAGTCATCGGGTAAGTGATGAGGCTTTTAGCAAGGATCAGACCCTGGCTTAGCACCCTTGCCCTGCCACCTGGATGGTCTGTCACTCCACTGAGGGCACGATCTTCACACACTACAGCACCAAAGTGACACCAGTCACATAACACGGCCTTATGTCACCCCTCCACAACCGCCTGAACGTTAGACATCTGACACAAGCACTTTAAGTGATGAGGCAGAATCTTGATCATGACTAAACTAAAGTCCAACTGACTGTTCACTCTCTTTCTCTCTCCTCAACTTGTTGTTCCACAGTTCTCTTTAACCCCACCTTTCTCTTTTCTTTCTCTCTCTTTTCTATTCTGTGGAAAGGGAATATGAAAATAACCAGAACAGTTTACATATGACCCAGTTCATAAGTCAATTTAGAAAGACAGTGTTTGTGAGCTGTATTGATCACTTTTCTTCCCACCCTGAAAGCAAAGACAGTTTCTGAAGGTTTTACAGTCTGTCTTCACTTGACAGGTAATCAATGTTAAAATAACAATAAACGGAACTGTAAGCAAGATCTTCCACATAAACAGACAGCCTGCATACATACTATGGGTACATACCTGACATCTGACATGGACATGAGTATCATATGACAGTTGGATCTATATAAAGTACCCAAAAATATATCAATACAATTTAAAATACAGATTTCTTTGATCATATCTGTGTTGACAGAGCTGTTAAAAAAACGAGTTGTCTTGTCTTGAATCCAGAAATATCATTTGAGGCCCAGTCTTGAATAATGTGATGTGTTTGCCTACAGTCTGTGCCTTTTTCACAAGTACAGAGACAGTTCTGGTTGCTTCTTCACACCCACAGTGTTTCAAGAAGCAAAGGCAGCACCTTTATGGCTGACTGATCCTTTCATCTACTGTACCTGCTGTTCGATGTGACTCAATTCGGACAACTTCAGTCCCATCCAGCTGGTCATTACTGTAGGTGGACTCAGAAACGTTGTTAAGTATCAACATCTTTCAAAGGGAAATCTTAACAAGGTGACCCACGGTTATAACTAAAATGGATGACCAAACCAAAGTGTACGAAGGAGTTCTGTTCATTCTCTGTTTCATGGAACAGTCTCTCAGTCTCAACACCCAGCTTCCCACGCAGGAGCTGCCCAATCAAATGAACCCTGCTGTCATTTTGTGCAGGGTAATTCCTGCAAACCCTCATTACAGGACAACATGCAATTTAATGGGCTTTTTAGGGGATATTAATTCTTCCCACAGCTGAGAGAAACGTTTGTGAATTGCTTTGTCTTCCGCTGTCAGTGTGTCAGTCTCCCAGTCCTCTTGGAACTAGACTTGCCATTTCAGGTGAAACTAATATTGTGTGTGATAAGAGGGTATTGTAGTTACACAAAGAAGTGGCCTGACTGCTTTGAAACAACAACAAAAAAAGAAAGATTCTCAAACTATGATGTGCTCTGACATTTAGATGAGACTGGGAAGAGTGTGAATTGGGGATAAATACAATAACTTGCAGTTCACACGTAAAAGATCCATCACCAGCTGGTTGGTTTCTCACAGAACTCAATTCCACTTGACAGACCACTGATGACAATCACGTGCCACTTCTGTTTCCATGGTAACTCATATTTGACTTCCGTTTATGGCTGATTATCAGTGTTTGAGAGGAGTCACCCTGGAGGACTGGAGAATTTAGCCAAAAATGACCCTTCTAATACTGATTATTTTAATTTGTCAGTTAAGGCAGTTGCTTCAAAGCCTTTGTCTCTGTCGAGTTTTACCATGGATTAGAAGCATGTTGTTTGGTTAAAGAAGGGTTTCTGTGTGTTACCGCATGATTCCAGGATGCAATGTTGAGACGAGAGAAAAGACAGGCGAGGCTCTGTGGTTATGGAACATTGTTGAAAGACATGAATGTATCAAAGTAGACTCCTATGACAGCCTGTTGTGATCTTGTTACTGTACAGAGAAAGCAAAACTGATTTTAGAGTAAGGGCTTATTGGAATACCAGTCTTACCTCAACACTGTTTTAAAGGGGGACTGTTTTGTATGAAAATATTTTCATATATTTTTCACCCGCTTCACTATAAAAATGTAAGCGGTTTTCGTGTTTCTTGTGTATAATTCTGCCCTCACTCTGGCTCTGGTGGTGGTAAAATCCCATGTGTGTTCCGAAGAGTTCGATTTTTCTTTTCCTTGGATTCCTCCCCTCCTCTGTATTGTACAAGGCCTCTTCCCAGAAGCCAGCTCTTTCATGGCATGGCAATCCTCTCCAGATTCCTCTATTTGGTCTTGGTGAAACCTGCGGTTGGACCCGCCGCAATCCAAGGGTGGTGCCGTGGCCACCATCCAATACTTGGCTAGCCAGAATCTGCAAGTCTTTCCAGTAACCGTGGTAATGCCAGGAGAAAAGGGGAAGAGAGGTGATGGAGAGATGGCAAAACAAGAGGAGGCAAAAGCGGAGCAGGAGAGGAGGAAAAAAAAGGAGGGTAAGAGGGGATGAATTCTGGAAGCACTTCACTGTGACCTGTACCCCCCTGTTCGGCTCTGAATGTCTCAATATGAAACAACCCAATTATTGTTGACCCCTGCTCTAGTTCCAAACGCAGCAGTGGGGACTAATTAAAATGGAAAGCACTCGTATTTCCTCTTTGTTCTGATTGTGTGCACTTGTACACAACCGCTCGTGCATGTGTATATGCGTGTGTGAGTATGTGTGCATTTCATACGTGTCTGTGTTACTGTGCACGGCGGAAAACTATTTGCTGGGAGAGCGGTAGGCTGTAGGCGGAGCACAGTGTTCCAAACAAGCTGGCTCGTCCCACCAGTCTCAGCACTGGGGGCCTGAGGGGGACCAGTCATCAGACTTGCTTTGTGTCTAGCAGTGACAGCAGCATCCAATCCAATCTCTCTTTCATTCACTTATCATCTCCTGCGTCAGGTCTCTATTGTCGGGCCTCAAGAGGGAGTAGTCAGTCCCTGAGCACGCTTGTTTTGGATGCTCGGCTGTACAGTACTGTACCTGGGTTAGAAAATATTTCTACTCAAACAGACAGTATTGTCTCATTTTCCAATCAAAATAATACTTCACAAATAAGGTGTTATCACAAAACAGAGACGACTGCAAATGTATACAATCGATTACATTTCAGACTTAATCTAGTGGATCACCACTAGATTATTGAATGTTGATGGATTAAGTCATCCTGCACATATATTAAAGCAATTACTTCCTGCTAACTCCCTGATCTGTCATGGGTTCTCAGCTTGTTTGAAGGAATGATAAATCTGCTCTCTCCATCCACACCATAACTCCTGTCTCTCCTCCGAGAGCTCTGAATCGGTCCTGCTCCCAGCAGATGGACAAGGTCAAGGACGTGATGTGAGACTGCCTTCCATCATAAACATGTACGTTTACAAAATGGGTGAACTGTACATTTCCAAAATGTATTTTGTCTCAGCTTGAACAAGTGTGACCTACAACGTAATCCATACATATTATAAATGTTTACAAAAACTGAAATTGAAAACCTATTTCATTACAGAATTAAAAACTATTCCCTGTTTCTCGCAGACTGAGGCTAAAACTAAGCACTCCCCCATCAGTCAACTTCCTCGTCCAGGTAGTCAGCTTGTTTAATCTCTTCCAAGCCTCCTCATTTTCCAAGGGATGTTGGTCTTAGGGCTTCCCATGCTGACAGGCAGACAGACAGACAGACAGACAGACAGACAGACAGACAGACAGGCAGGCAGGCAGGCAGGCAGGCAGGCAGGCAGGCAGGCAGGCAGGCAGGCAGGCAATATGGTGGGGTGGGGAAATGGTGGCGAGTGAGAGACAGATCTGGAACAGGCCCATGAAAAGAGAGGCCTTCCACTCATCAGGGAGGTTGCCACATCAGGGCAGCCCACAGACAGCTGGCTGCATCACATGATGCTTTGGGCTTGGCATCCTAATTGGCCCCAGTGCCTCGACCAAGAGAGTGTTGTACGTGTCTGTGCGGGTGTGTGTGTGTGTGTAGCACAGACTGTACATTACAGTGCTGTAGGTCTGGAAGCTCAAAGCATCTTTGGTGACCTTTCATGTGTTGCTTCACTGAGTGTGAGTGCACATAAACAAGAGAGGAAACTGTGTTCTTGAATCTGATGAATCAATGTTTGTGTGTTTGCAAGATGTGCTGTATGGTAGGCATGCTACTTTCGGACACATCATGACTAATATAGGTCAAGAAACACAGCAGGCAGGACTATGACATGATGCATCGCCATTATCTGAACCTCAGTGTAACATAATGTAATCATTTAACTCTCTCTTTTCTACCCAAAGCCACGTACAATGGTGGGAAATTGAACCTGTGACCATTTCTTAAGCCAATTGTTCTACTGCTGACCTATACTATCACATATATAATGGGGCTAATTAATGTTTGTCATCATGTCCTTTCTCAAGCTGCCCTGGACATGGCAACATAATGTCATAATGTCTGGTCAGTATGTATGTTAACCAAACTAAACCACCCATAAACTGCTCCAGACCCAAAAGCAGCAAAACATTATGAACGTTTCTACATCCCTCAGCAACGGTTAGAGTACTCTGTGTGTGTGGGGCAGAGTCAAGGCCCCCCATGCTTGCTCAATCTCTGAGGACCCTGCAGGGAAGCTGTGGGCAATAATAGCAAGCTTAACATGGAGCAATGTTGACTGATTGGAAAAATAGTCTGAGACTTGCCCGGAATTGGAAGTATATAGTGGACCAATTACCCCTGCGGTGATGGTGATACAGAGTGTTGGCTATAGAGTGGGGTTCCTGCTGTAATTGATGTTGCTGGGCTGCTGCCAAAGGGGCTGCAAGCATGTATGCCACAGAGACAGCTGTTCTAATAGAGCCTGCCAGGGGTCACACTGGAGAGTTCTGACCAGAGTACTCATGACCTGCACTGCTAGTGCGAGAACCACAACTCCTCTGATGACCATGATCTTTCTCTATTGCTGCTGTTCCAGCATCTTCTCTCCTCCTCTTCCAGGCTTCACTCAGGGCTTGACCTATTCAAAGTTTTGGTTTCAGAAACAACGTTATGGTATAGGTAACATAATGTTAAGGTTATGCAATTTTTGGGGCAAGTCTCCTGAGACATTTAAGATATTTTGTCAGATGTTTTGTGTTGTTCTCTGGTTGAGTAAGCTCTGCTGTATGCAACACCTCCACAAACTGCTGAGGAAGGTGAAAGCTTCTGAAAGGTCACACTGGTCCCATTACATGCTTGTGTTGTGATGAGTGACATGTCGTGACACATTCCTTCTTAATGCAATGTGAGGTGGATCTGACATGACATTTCAGAAATATCCTGTCCTTGCCAACATGCTTTTTGAACTGTAACCTTTAGATGAATCTTCTGAGGCAATTGTGCCAAAGGCCATTCTAAAATGCTAAATTTTCATTCTCTGAACAATAAAGTAATAGTTTTAACCATTATTTAATTCATTACATTGACTTTGTGTAGGTGTCTAGTCAAGAGAAGACAATTGAATTTACGGTAGATTTCCTTTCGCTAGTTTCGTTTTTAAAAGTAGTAAGAGCCGCAAATATGGATACCCTACTGTACCTCAGTGTCTTCCTGTATTCTGGACCATTACACTTTTCTCATTAATATTTCAATGTGGTGTTTGACCCTGCTATTCATTTACAGACAATTGCTTCCTGACAATGTTTTTCTTTCCCTTTCAGAGAAAAAACAATGATACCTTCTGGAATGTTAATGCCACCAAGAAGGTGCCGCCACAGGATTTTCTTTTGCAACCGTAATAAAAATAAACATGCTGGTAAACAAGACACTAACAACGGTGTCTTGAGTGTCCCACATATTTCCACAAACTCCTTCTCCTGGGGTTGGGTGTGAGAGGCTGAATGCTGATAGATTGACTTGGCAGGACATCGAGACAGCATGAAAAGAATTGATCT
Source organism: Osmerus mordax (assembly GCF_038355195.1). NCBI lineage: Eukaryota > Metazoa > Chordata > Actinopteri > Osmeriformes > Osmeridae > Osmerus > Osmerus mordax. The sequence goes on from NC_090065.1 coordinate 6,613,776, forward strand.
GGAATCAATACTGTGTTGGGCTTACAACAATGACAGCCTAATCAATAAAGATGTCTGCTTATTTGGGTCTGTATAGATTGTAGGTCAACTCTTAATCAAATATTACCACTGGTTCCTAATTTACACATTAATGCATTGAATAAACATTAATTGATTAAAATGTTTGCATGGCTAAAGCAGCACAGACTTTTACAACCCAGTGTATCCAGGATAAGAGGTTTGATGAGCTCTGGTTGAAAACAAGGTGGTGTAATTCTACCTGTGCTGACTTCCACTCATTATGCCCCCTGTCTATGTCAGGATGTGTTGGTGTGTGTGTGTTTGTGTGTGTTTTTCTTTGTGCATTTGTAAGTGTGTGTGTGTGTGTGTGTGTGTGCGCGTGTCTTCTGTCCGCTTTGTATCTCAGACCCATCGAGCTGAGCATCGCCAAACAGTTCAGCTGAGAATTGATCATTCTGTGTTCTGTTTTCATACAACACAATGATCTGAAGAAGGGCACAATGGAGGGAGTCGGAGAGGTTCACACCAAGCTGCCCTTACAAAGTCATTTATCATCAGAGTTTGTGACACTTGTCCTTTTGCTAAGTTTGATGTCGATATTTTGAAAAGTGCCAATTACAACTGCACATTCACAGAATGACCATCTATCAAAGTGTAGAAAAGATAGCTTAAAGTAATGTCAGAAAATGTCAAAAATCTGCATGGCCTGTGTCACGGCCTTTCACACTGAAAACAGTGTGACACAAATATGTACCCTAATAATGTTTTTTAATTTGGGGAAATTTACAGTGACACTATCGATGTTGTTTCAGATTCTCTCAGGGTAATGGTAAGGCGCTCCACTGGTGTTTCCTAAAGGTTGTGTATAAGAAACAACCTCTCTCCCCACCCTCCATTTTCTCCCTGTAGGCCAGCCTCCGTTCTTTGCTTTCTAAACCAAATCTTCATCCCAGGGGACATGGTTGGCCTGTTGCTGGGAAACCAACCCAGACTGAAGAAGAAGGATCAGCTGAATGTTAACTGAAAATGTTGTATCCATATTGCCTTATAAATCTAAACCTTAAACTTCATCACACACAGTAAAGTAGTCCCTAATTCCTGTAAAAAAAAAAAATTATACTATGACAGAGATGGAAGAGAAGGGATAACTCAACACAACATACTGTAGATGTTTGGCTAGAAAAGGCCAAATGATGAACTCCACACTGGAAGGTGAACAGAAATTGTGAGGAATCTTGTATGCAAGTAGATGACTAACAGTATTACAACCTTTAAAATGACTGACTAATAGTTATTGGCAATTATAACTAAAGCTATTTATATGTAATGCCTTTTCCTTGTGCTGACTGCAGAAGGTCAAGAGCAATGGATTAATAAATGGATTGAATAATACAAATCTTCACTCAGTATTGCGTTTGGATCCACAAAGTGCATGTTTGTCTAGATTTCTCAAGGAACGTGTATGCCTATTTACGTGTGTTTTTATGCTTCTCATCCACTGTTCAATATGCGAACATGTGGTACACGAGCCGAGTTCATGTTTACACAAAGCTCAGTAGGTTAACCCGTGTCCTAAAGCTCTGAAGACACACTACACTGGAGCCAAGGACAGGGGTGAATCATCAACACATCCACATCAGCATTCTAATCAAGGGGCTTTAATTGGTGTTCCAACTGAAAGAGCCAGAGCCAGCCAAGCGCAGAGAACCTAAGCACATGGTCGCCTCATTTGATTAAAAATGGCCCTGGCTTGGCTTGACTTGACAGAACTGTTGCAACCCAATGTGTCATTTCCCCACGTAGTTGAAATGGCTGTTCGTCAGAATTGGGTTAACTGTTTTGTATGTCTTCCTGTGAATGTGAGTAACCAAGCTGCTAATGGCAATAATGGAGAATGGTTCTGATTAGTCCCAATTAAAAGACCTTTCTCGACATTATTGGTGTATGAATTCTTCACTGTAAATTCTTCCAGGATGTATTTCCTTAACATATTGAGTCAGTTAAGTTTAAACTGCTGTATTTAGGTGTGGGTGTGAGGGTCTGATGAGGGTGTAAGGTTTAAAAGCTGTGTGTGCAGATACTAAGCCTAATGAGGCTAATGTGAGTTTTTCATTAAAACTAGCATACAGATCGCTAAGGCTCTGAACACCCACCTGATAATTTCCATGTGTATGTGTGTGAGTGCGTGTGAGAGAGAGAAACAGAGAGACAGAGTAAGAGAAAGAAAGAGAGAGATAGAGACTGAGAGAGAGTGTGTGAGAGCTAGAGAGATGTTGGTGGAGTGCATACTGTGCAGTATGCACAGACTGAGTGGGGGGACCATTGTTTGGTGAAGCTGAAAGAGGAGAGATGACATGCTGTCAGTCTGAGTTGACTGTCACCCCTCAGTGCTTCAGCCCCTTTGGACACTTTTTCTTCTGCAGAAGGGGGACCACAGTCGTCTGTGTAGCATTTTAAGCAGCTCCACTTTTAATTGAGCTCTTACCCAGGGTTCATCTCACCTGGCACCTCAGTGTAAGGGCCACTTGGAAGAGCAAGCAAAGAAAAGGCAACATTTAAAGTCTTAAAGTTGATTTCAGCAAAGATGTTTCTCACTTTCTTTGTCAGCCGTATACCACTGTGTTTTTAAGAAATCCGACATCTACAGTTCTTTATAAACTCAGATGAGCAAATTGCTTTGCAAAACATGAAGAAAGATTTAGGATGCCACCATGTTGCCGCTTTTGAGTCAAGCAGCTGTCTAATAGGCAACGCTCCAAGGATCTGGTATTGTTCATGCCACCTCAGGTGTCACAGAGAGAGTGGCACATGAGAGCAATGTGGCTCCTCTTTTTCATCAGCGATTTTTACACTACCTAATTTATTTCCAAAACCACAATTCCAGTTTGAAGACCAACAATCAGTCAATCAAACTCATTTATTTATAGACCACTACACTGTATTGGGAACACCATCTAGAAATCGCAAGGTTCTCCATCGGCTAAATGTTGTGGTTACACCCACAAAGAGGAGCCGGTCTCACTGACTTCTGGATTAATTGCGTGATCAAGATATCCAATTTTTGTTTGCCCGGAGCGTCAGATGTCAATCCTCTGTATTAGACAATACCCTGCATATTTGCGGTTGCAAAATCATGACCGTAGTCATAATTTGTTAATTATTAGTGAGCTGTTCTTGTACATTTTCACGTTTCTCATTCAAACATTCTAACTGTAGGTGTGGAGAGTTTGAGAATCCTCACAGAACCAACAATATGGGGCATCTAACCTGCTGTGTCTGTCGTGCTTTCTCTCTCTCTCTTGCCCTGACAATCAGCTCTTTTATTACCTCCTCTTAGGTGACCTGCTGGTCCATGTGTGATGAGAGAGAGATGGACGGAGAGTGAAAAGAAAGAGAGAGAGAAAGGGAGGGCGAGAGAGTATGTCCCCAGTGACAGACATCTCCAAAATGATCTTTTGTCTTTGAGCCCCTCAGCTTCTCAGCTAATAAGGAACCCCCTATGGTGATGGTAGGTTATTCTGTTTGTCTAGTTACCGGGCTAGGCCTCTACAATGTATATAGACCAGTTAGATGTGGAGCCTATGTGTATATATTGTTTGTTACCTCAGATTTGACTGTTGACTTTGTAATGTGAGTTTTCTGTAGAAAAAGTATATTGGATTTACTTGAACTGGCTTCATGTAGTAACAAATACATCCTACAATTTATTCAACTAGAACTCAAAATTAGCATGGCTGAGGTTTCCTGTCAGTCCAGTGATGTATGGCGTCCTTCTGACAACCCAAAGAAGCCTGGCCAGCCTTGAGACTGGATCCAGTATTATGAAACTACAGCCAGGAGACATTAATCTTGTTCCTGTCCCTCTGTTCAGAATATGGTCCATTAATAATTCATTAGGGCTGGTGGACTTTAAGAGGGTTTCCGTCTCTGCTACATTCTCCCTCTCTTTACACGCTTGGACTAAGACACAATAGAAAAATATCCTGAGTTGCCATGCATTGCACTGACGTACACGTAGCATTACATAAGACCCAGAGTAGCTTGTGATTGGTGCTGCTGTTGGTGTTGAGGGTAGACAGGCCATGAAAGAAAAGGTAGAGAAAGTGAAAGCTATCAAGAGTGGGGTTGGGGAGAGAGAGAGAGGGTGGAAGAGGGATTGGGTTACTGGAAGAGAGAAAGACTATCTTGGGATTCATACAAGGCAGCAATGTTTTCTAAGACACAGAACCAACAGGCAGGGAAATTATCCTCACTCACACTCCTTTAGATTTGGGGCGTTTGAACAAACAAGCTTCATTCACTGTATCAGTCAACTTTAGAGTAAACACACATTCTCACATTAGGATCCCATGTGTGTAGATGATTAGACTGCTGTGCAAAGTCTGAGGATGGCTTACCTGAATTTGCCAAACGAAATTCACCATTGTGTTCTATCAATGCTCCCAAATTGAAATTTAATATCCTTCGTTGCCTGCAATTTCCTGAGTCCTCAAGCCCAGGTCCACCAACACCCAGGCAACATCTCAGGCCATGAATGAAAATCTCTTTCCCATCACTGCTTGCCACCTCCGAGGAGGAAGATTAGGAAGATTAGATTCACCTTAAATAGATTTTTTATGGCAGGCAGAAACAATGCTATCTGGGAGTCACTCTATATGCTATTCATTCTACCAAACACCTGACACAAAGCACTTGTCTTTCCAGTGTGCGTGAAGCATGGCATTGTGCACTGTTGATTGAATCTTGCACTGAAAGTAATGGCACATGTTATGGCCACTGACATAAAAGGATGGAGACCAATACAACCTCGTACCCTCTTTCAGAAAGCGCTCGTCCACTTAGTCTGCCCTTGGACCATGAAGCATTTATATCCATGGAGAAATGTGTTCCTGTTGCACACACAGAGCAGCTCTAAAAGTATACGGTATCCAATACATACTGTATGCTTGTCCGTGCTCATTTGAGACAGAGACCTTTAAGAGGTAGCATGACAAGATGGAGCAAGACAATTTGAGCATATTTGAGGTAGGTAGGGTGGAACCTTGTGGAACACCCATTCCAACAATTGTCAGACTGAAAAAGAGAAGATCAATAAATATCTGTGAGTTGGCCTTGCTCAAAAGATGAGAACACATCACTTGCAAATTTTAAAAGAGCACTGGGTGGGGAATAGTTAGTGTGGACTTGTTTAGCTGTTCTTGTGGGGACCAGAAGTCCCTTCCAGATAAGTAAAACAAGGAACATTTTAATTTGGGGATATTTTCTTGGTCCTGACAAGTTCAAGTGCCAATGGAATTGGGACTCCCCACAAGAACAGGAACACAAACTTGTGTGTGTGTAAGCATGTGTGCATGTGTGAGTGTGTTATGGTAAAATTGTAAATCTTTCGTGTGTTCAGCCATTTGATTCATACCCAATGATACAGAAACACAGTAGCAGCAGCTGCAGCAGAGGAAACACCGTACAGTATAAAGTCATTATATCAGCCTATTACATCAGCAAAAACGAATTCTATGGCATGCCGGGTGTTGTTGAAATTTATATTGTTGAGTTTATTTACTACATGCTGGTTCCATTAAAGTAAAAGAGAGCCACAGCGCCAGTGTTCGGTTGATACAGAAGGCAGAGTGGGCGCTCCCCTCTGCTCACTCCAGCCCAGGGAGGTACCACTGTGCCAGTAATGGTGATGAGAGCATAACACCTCTTCTCTCTGCGTGGGTTTCTGTTGTCCAGGTCACCTCAGATAACAGGAGCCCTTGGCATCCTGGTAAGGGGGGGGAAGGTAAGGGGGTGGGGCGGGGGGGGGCGGAGGGCCGGTAGACAAGAGCCAGGGAGACGTGATCATAGAATTCTCGCATCAGCTTAGGTGGCTGGAATATTCCCTCCTTCTCATGCTCACCTCTACACAGTTGAGAAAATGCCCCTGGCATTAGTGAGAGCCAGGGGTAATGACAGCTCCTGCCTCTCTCTGTCAGACTCCACAAAGCCAGATAGACACGTAGAGGAGGGAGATGGTGAGGGAGTGTGTGTGTCAGAGAGAGAGAGAGAGAGAGAGAGAGAGAGAGAGAGAGAGAGAGAGAGAGAGAGAGAGAGAGAGAGAGAGAGAGAGAGAGAGAGAAAGAGAGAAAGAGAGAAAGAGAGAAAGAGAGAAAGAGAGAAAGAGAGAGAGCCTGCCTGTGACTGTCTTGCAGATCAACATTGTTAAGGCAGTACACACCAGCTGAGTAAGAGTGAGTCCATGTAGCCAAATACCTGGAACCATGTAAAAAATATGAATGTTACAGGGTCCAGCCTGCCTGACCATTGTCCAACTAATTGCCTGCATGAAAATAACAGCTTGTTCCAGTCTCTGCTATGTATGACCATGAACATAGAGTGAAGTTCCTTCAAGCATTGACTAACAGTAGTTTACCACACTCTCTTCCACTTTAAATATAGTGTGTGCATAATGCAAATGGTCACTTACAGTGAGTACTTTTTGTATATTTTAAAGCCAGGATGTGAGTAGAATAATGGCATGACCTTTTGCTTGTCCTTACAACAGTCTTAATAGCAATGCAGAACAGTACAAACAATCCCCCACAAACAGGCAGTTGTATAAGCATGTACTCTATGATAATTCACACCCACGTAGCAGTGTAGCCTCATCCAGGTAACCCAGAGGTGAAAGCCATCCTCACACAGAATCACGATTCAGTGCTCCCAAAGAGTTCATTACCTCCCGCTGCAACCTTATTACATCACATTTTTCTTTCAAGTTGCTCAATGTCTTGCTTTTAAGTATCTTTACTGTTCACTTAATTAGAGGAGTGCCACCTCTGAGAGAGGCATGGGCACATGTGAGGCTTTAAACCAATACCACATCAGGATGGATACTTTAATTGCTTTACACTCTTTAATAATTTCACTGTTGAGAACATTCTAAAACGACAACAACAATGAGTTGGCGTACATTTTGCCATAACATAACTTAACATAATCATTGTTAAAATAACAAGAATTTACAATAACTGAACACAATTTCGGCTGACACAATTAATTCTGCTAATGTGAAAACTAAATCTTGATTAAAACTTTTTATAACGCTTTGTCCGACCCATGACAATTTGTAATTAAAACAGCTGATTTCAACAAGTCTAAAGTTTTCTGCAATTAATCAAAGCAGCACTAAACCAGGACACAATGGCTGACTGCTCGTTGTCCCACATACTGAGAAGTGACCTGCTTCAAGGACTTCATAATTCTGTGTGTAGCAAGTAGTTTGGGTCAGACCGTGAACATGAGAGGCACAAGGGTGGAACGCTGAAACAGCCGTGCTCAGCTGAAAATCGACGGGGTTATTATTAGGAGTGTTACAAAATTCAAATGAGTTTGTCTTCCAACGGGGAGGTGATTCACTCTCATCTTGCCCATTTTACCCTCTGATGTACTTGCATGTGCGTGTGTGTGTGTGTGCTCTGTGTACGTGTGAAGAGAGTCAAAGACTCAAGAGAAAGAGAAACAGATAATTTTTCAAACGATCTTCAGCATCAGGGTGGAAGGGTGCCGAACAAGCATCTCAGTACCAGTTGCATTTCTCAGTTTACATGAAGGACAGTAGGTTGTTTCAAGGTCCAATGCTTTTCTTACAGGGAACTGACTTTCAACGTTCACACAAAAGGCACTTTTATGCCACAACAATGAGAAAACTCTCAAAACATACATGAAAACCACCTATAAATGTGCAATACCATTGTTACAGTTAGAGACATACAAAAATCAATCAGAGCAAGGTACTACCTTTACATTTTGCAATTGTGAAACACAGGCATTGACAGACACTATTCATAGACGTCGCCTTCATGCCCTCAATGCATTCATGAGTGTACCAACAGCTGCTCTTGTGTAACCGTCTTAGCATACATTTCAGAGCATATCCATTTGATATACTTTGATAAAATATGAACAAAATTATTCTGTGTGTAATTTGTCTGAGGCCATCAAAGGAAAAGAAGACAACATTTATTATACATGTCAATTGGAGCATTGTGCCTCAAATTTTATTAATGACATCAGTTCTAGAATATTTAAACTTTGGGATTTTCAGTGTTGGGAAACACCCTGCCAAGTGATTTGTTTTAAAACTACAATTTCTTTCCACTTCCTAATTTAATTTTGTACTGTTATGTGCTAAAATGATGCATTACTTAAATACTGCAATGTATTTAGACTTGCACACTGTAGGCCTCACCAAAACGACTCTTCAGTTTTTAGTTAAGGTCAACACTGGCCACCTTGAGCTTGTGACCTCATCAGCGCGTGACACAAAAGAACAGGAATGACAGCCTTTTCATTATTGCCCAGCCATTGTGCTTTTGGGAGAAATCAATTATAAAAACACGACTAACAGAAAAGATAACGTCTGTGTCCTCTATTGTAGCGGCCGGAGCTAACTTTTTTGTAAAGGGTCTCTGACCAGTCCAACATCACCTCAGTGCAATTTGCTCCCCATCTCAAATCCCATTGCCGTTTGGAATTGGATTTACCTGACTCATTCGCGCTGTGAATGGACTCTCCTCCCAGAAAAAAAGAGATTCTGTGTGAAATTGCCTGAGGAGTCTGGAGGGTTTGGGAGCGTGGGTTTGTCTGACTCTCCGCCATTAACCCTTGACGAGGAAGAATGTCCTCATTACGGGAGAACAGGCTGGGGAGGTGCCAGGGCAGGGTGTAGGAGAAAGTAACGACTTGGACTGGAACATTGGAAAGGGAAGGTGTTCACTACCTATACATAACACTCCCCCTTCCCATGGCACACCCTCCTCCCGCAAACAAATTCCCCAGCCTGCACCTCCACAATCTCCAACACGTTACATCAGCACTCATCAGCGTGAGGTGGGGCTCCTCTGAGATGTTTGTTTGTTGTTTTCACACCAGCCAGATTGTCAATCTGTTCACAGCAACACACAAAACCTGGTATAAATGGGAGATGATTTGTTGGCAGACTTCCTGAAATGCTCAATCCACAGGGAAAGGTAATTGCCAGTAGAACAGATAATTCTATAATCTTCGAAGAGGTAGCTTCCAGTTGGTCCACGGGGACAGTGCTGTCAGCTTAATCAACATGTCACCCATCAACAGTGACATTGTGTGAGGACAACAGCCCAAAACAGAACACTTCCCAACTCTTATAGTCATGGCAATGGCTGGATTTAAACTCCTTCATAAACATTTGATTGAACCAATATCAACAGCATGTAGTGAAATAAAATAACTTTTAAAAAGGATCTGTTATAAAAGCTTAATCCTTTAACGAGGCATTGGTCCAGCTCAGTCGTTTGTTTGCATGTAACCAACCAAACCTTGAAGGTTATATTTTCTCAACATGACTAATTTCCTTCAACCTCAAAGGCTCCACTCAGTACTGTCACAGTTTTATACTCGTCATTTCTTGTTGAGTTACCTTGAGCTTTTCAGACTTATTTAACCATGAAAAACAATTCAAAGTTTTTCAAATCCAAGAAATAGCAATTCAAGTGTAAAGTCCATCTATCATTCAATACTTTTCATGATATTTTAAATAATTTGTATTAACATGATTGAGTCTATCTATATGTGTTTTGGACAAACTCAAGGCCATCACATCCTCACAGACACGCGTGCACATGAACACACGTGTGCACATATGCACGCACACAAAACAGATGTTGGAACTGATGCCCCACATATGAAGTGTAAATGCTAGTTGAAATAGGTTTAGTGCACTCTGGAACCAGATAAATGGATGTAATCTTGTTCTGATAGGGCTCCTCGACAGGAAATGGCTGCTGACACCTGAGACCCTGCAACACGTCAAGCCTCCATCGAGGTCGGCAGGCTCAGCCTATACATCTCCATTTTAGATGACAGGAAACGAATCTGAAGCCTCACGTAGAAGAAGGCCAATGACAATGAGGGTGTGTGGAGAAAGAGTGGGGGGACAGGAAAGGGGGGATAGGAAGAAAAGAGGTATAGGGAAGACAGGAAGGCTTGGTTCAGGAAGATCAGAGGACCCTATATAGACTGACCAATCGTTTGAGGTGGATGGAGTGACATGCCAGTCTTTATAGAAGATGCAGCAATAAATGAGACTTGTGATATTAACCTAATACAATGATTCTGTTTATGAATGTACACGTCCTCAATGGCAGTAGTTATTCAATCATCAAGAAAGGTTTATAAATAGCATGACTCCTTCTCATGGCTAACTCACCAGTGTGAGTAAGTGGACACTGGACAGGGATCCTGATTCCTTTCCAGTATGTGTCTGTGAGGAACCAAATAAAGGTGACATGATGTTTTCCTGCCTTCTCAAATCCCCCTCTCCTGTAGTGTAATCCATGAGGATAGCAGATCGGGGGTTTAGGGGTACATCGTGACATGTCAGCCTTTCTATGATGATTTATACGTTTCATTAAAATGTTAAATCCCCCAGCTTATTCATGTTACCTCCATGGTGAATTGAACATGACACACGTATGCATATTCCTGTTACTGCACAGTTTATCTCTACCGTTCCACACACACGTGATGGATGCTCATATACATAAGCTCAAACACAACTTATTTCTCTAGTGTTTTCAGCTCAGCAAGCACTGAGGGACACCCTTCCATACACTGATCCTCAGATCCTTACTGGTGATGTTCTGTATCCCCCTAGCTCATCTACCGGACAAGACAGGGCTTCCAGCGCAAATAATGATACACAACCATTACTCAATCATAGCCTCAACAACAACAGATAAGTGACACAAGATATACATCATTTTACAGTCCTAATTGCTGCATTGCGTCCAAAGGGCATTGCGTATAAATCACATGCTCCGCCACAAAGACTTTGGAATGGGATGTCAGAGATGACATCTGAATAATATTTCTCACATTTCACAGCCCCAAACCCTACAGTAACTTTGAGATAACAATGTCAACCACACTCAGTGATGTCATTCTCTCCCTCTCTCTACAATTCACGAGAGGTTCTTTGGGCATGACCGGAGCCAGAGCAGGGGGGTGAAGTTACGACATCCATTATCTGACATTGATGTACAGGAAAAAAACCCTGCTTCACCTTCCCTTTGGTTCAGATGTAAGGGAAGTGGCGTGTGAAGGTATATAATTAATGAGCCCACAAGTGGCTCGGGGTTTTATTTTAATGACAATCTAGTGTGTATTAAAAGGCAGAAAACCTTTTAATCGTATAATTGATAGTACGCACTGTAGGTTCTCAGTAGAGGAGCTTCGATGAGCTATTTGTAAATGATGAAACGTTAATGCAGCTCAGTGTGGGGACGACACCTGACGGACTGCAGTGGATAGCGTCTCCCGCAGGTAAAACGAAGGTTAGCTTTGTGCTCATTTGCAAGACTGGTAGCAGCAGAGTGTATGAAAGGGAAGGTTGTGGACTCCATCCCTGTGACTTACCCCTAGGCTCAACTCAGGCCTTTAATCCATAACAACAAGCACCAGTCTGACACTGTCAAATGTAGCTTTGCAAATGTGCAGAACCTTTAATTGCCATTTTATATGCTGCAAATGGAGCTGGCATGACGGATCATGTCAAAGTAAGCCTGTGGGCCAGTGCTTTGTTAATTTGCAAGACACGGAAGCATCCACAGGCAGGATGAGCTCATGCCTAATGATTCATATTTCCCAGGTAGCAGCCCATGATGTATTTCAGTACACAGCGCAAACAGTTTAAGGGAATTCACAGACGTCTGGTTCCCCACCTCATTTGAAATGGACATGAGAGAGTCAAGACTGAGATCAAACTGAATATTCAAGTATAGCTATGAAGGAGGTATGAATTCTTCTTTTGTGTGAAAAGGGTTTGTTTTTAATCATGTTCAATCAAACACATTGACATTTAAACCTCATTGGAGAACCTGTTTTGTCAACATTGTTACACTATTATTTATGAAGCATGGCCGACGAGCCAGACATTAGCTCTATTCTTATCTCTTTCCAAAATTACTTTCTGTCAAGAGGACTATATTGTTATTTTCACAATACGCTTGACTCAGTCCTTAAAAGGATCCTATTGTTCTCTTGTTAATCCTTTAAATCAGCACATGACTCATATCTGAGAGATGGTGTCTTCTGCCCAAACATTTCAATCTAAACACTGGGTCCTCTACTAAAACCTCATGGTATTTAAATATCCACTAAAAATGACTCATTGTCTGCCATAACATGATGAAATATCCAACAGTGATTTTGAATATTAGAAGATGGCAAAAACACCAGGCAGTGAATAACACTGAGGGATATAAGGATCATTATACTGAACACGAGACATGCTGAAGAGAACATGGAGAGCTCTGTAGCAGTGGAGTTGTAGTTGTTGTTAATTGTACTGTGAGAGTATTCATTCTGTCACAATGATCTGTCAAGTGCTGATAATTAAGTAAAATAAAACATAGTAGGCACGTAAGATAAAGAACATGTCCACCGTTGTGGCAACGCAAAACAGTTTTAAATATAAGAGCGGTTAAAAAACTCACTCGTCAGTAGGGGAGATAACTGCTGCATGTTATTCTTGAATTCTTGCCAGAGCTGATGGGCCAGAATCTGTCAAACATAATATCATTAATCCATTCGGAATGTGGAGCATTTTTAGGGGCCATGCAGAGGCACCTTTAACCTTTCTGGTTTCAGGAATTTGTACGGTTATGAAGATCTCAGTTCAAGACCATGGCAAGCTGTTCCATTCCTAGAGAAGAGGGGGTTCCTTAACCCATGGCCCAGACGCAGGCATCTCTGATCTCTATTTTGGACATCCCATTGGTCTCAGGCGCTCCCAGGCGACAGCCGCATAATAAATGCTCACAATTTAATTACTGTTGGGAAGTAACAGGGTCAGGGGTTATGCATTCCTTAGGGAATAGTATGTATCTGTATGTGCGTGCTTGTGTGGTGCTGTACTGTATGTCAACAGTGTGACCTGAATATGTGGGGGTTCATGTGGAGAAAACCTCTACTTCCAGTATCAACAATAAGTGTGGTTTGCACACATTCTCAATGATGATCACTCTGACTTTCTCCTTGGGTCTCTCTACCACTGCAGAGTACAGGAATGGCTCTCCTCATTTTAGACAAGATAAGCGTACCACACTAAAGACCAGCTCTTAGTACAGTACTAATTATTTCCCTTATCATCAAAAATATTCACCACAGAGTAACAATTCCCAAATGTGCATACATAAATGTATTGTATACTATACAGCCTGAAACATTCCATAGGTACATGGAATTTTTTTTACATTCTTAATAAAAAAATTCTTAAAACACAGTTTTCCATTTTGCAACTTTTCAAATACTGTTGGACATTTTCACTCAGTTCAATACAGAAGAATGAGAAGCTGTGAAACCTCATTCCTGGGTCTTGTTATCTCCTAAAGAGAAAGCCTGTTGAAATGTTGCGGTGACCATGGTCCTGTAGAGAAAATTCTGGACATTCTTCCAAGTTGTTGACCTTAACCATATTATGCAGTAACACGTTTCTTGAGTTAAAATGATTGTCAACTTAAAATGGATAAAAGATCTTAACGTGAGATTTTAATTATGTTAACATGCATGCATTTTCCTTCCTTTTCTAAGTGACACATATGCAGCATACATATATACAGTATGTATATGTAAATGTATATAATTTATCATAGTTGCTGTATCTTGCTAGGCGAAGCCACATTTTCATTCTGAAAAGAAAAACATTGGTTGAGATATGAATAAATCCTGCTATGTAATTTGACTATCAAGATGCTTAAATAAATCACCCAGTGGCCTTTTATGGGCCACATTCACAGGCAATCCGACTGAGTGCCAATGCAATAAATTAAGGGGAACAATACTAGGTGTCTGGCTATGGTAATTGGCTTTGCTGTCCGTAGTTCTATTTTTCTATTCAGGCAGTTGTTATTCGTAATCATAAAATACAATGACTACACATAATGATATTTTCAGGGGGGCAGACAGCGAGAAGCGTTTTAATACATTTTTTGTAAGATTTAGCTGGTTTGCCTTCAGCAATGTAGCCCGCTTCTTTACAGAGTTGTATTAAATGCCGTCTTGTCTTGCAATTCACAGTTGCCTTGCAGTTCAACAGAGGAAGAATTACATATGAGTGAATCGTGATGTAAAGCTTCCTGTCCTGAGAGCATAATCTACTGACTGGACACACAAATAAACTGTATATCAGAGCCGTGTGTGCTGATGCGCCTCAGGCCGTTAAGAAGATAAATCAATACCACTGACAAAAGAGTGGAGTGTAAACTTCCTTCAACAACAGCTTTAATTAACTAGGTCTGCATCAAAATGAAAAATAAAGTTTCTTGTGAATTGTACCCATTCAACAGTTACTCAGTTAATCAGTATGACTGCATATTCACCATGTACAGTATGAAGAAAACAAATATGAGACCATGAATAATTCATGTGTCTCTTAAAGCGAAAGTATGCGGATACCTATCGATCTTTTCACAGATGAACCTTACATTATCAGTTGTGTGTTGGGGATCCTTTTTGCCATTCACTACTCCAATGGCGACAGATGGCCTCTGAGTGTACACTGTGTCGTATACAATTGATATTTGACCTTTCCCCTCCATAACATTTCCCTTGACCTCAACCAAGGTCAAGACCAAACTAAATACAGTTGGTCAAAATGGATGGAAATCTCTACATTCAAAAGGAAATGATTTCTGACACAGCAGGGAATGATTAAAGAAATGGAGTTCCCCGCCAAGCCCAATCTATGGCTGTCAAACTAACGGTATTTTCTCTTTTTGTTGATTCAACATTCACCAAAGGCTTAGTAGCCTTCGCTCCCACTGTGTAGCCTTATCCTCCTAAAGCATCTGTTTTGGAAGCCGGAGGCTTAGGGAGAGCTTAATAAAAAGTCCTGAAGTTGTTCCCATCAGGGTGCCAAGCGGAAGTGTCAGAGAAGGTTCTAGCGTTGATGCTTGTATGCTGTGGATCTCCTCTATCAGAAACTCATCTATTGGATGCTGAGATGACAAGTTCACCAACATTGTTGCTCCCTGTTATCCAGGAGGGTTTTGTTGTGTCCTTTTTAGAACATTGAAAGAGCCTCAGGTGTCGACAACCTGTGGCAAAGATCGCTGTACTTTATGTTCATAGCTTCCACGCAGTGAGTCTATGCTTTCTGGTACAGTATGCAAGGTGTATGTAAAGACTGTTGTCATGCTAGGAGCTGAAATTGACTTTCAAGTACCTTTTACGTTGCACCCACCAGTGGTTTTCTATTAATGATCGAACTATAAAAAAATCTAACTACAACATTTGTAGCAAATCGTCATACACTGCCAAATGTTTCTCCCCCAGGCACTTCCAATCTGACACACTGCTATCAAATCAACACTGAAAATGCATGTGGTTTAGTAGGAAAAAGTGAGCTCATTCATCGTGTGCCCTCCCCCATCTCATTGACATAGCCTCTTTTAAAGAGCTCTCATTCTCTCATTCTACTGCCAGGCTTTTCATGCAGGAGACAGATACAATGTTCCTTCCAAGGCGCTACTGGGCCGGTTCTCACGCTTTCTCTGTCTCCCCTCTGAGAAAGGGCTCCTATCCTGGGCCCTCTCTTTTTATGTCCACTGAAGGAGGAGGGTGGTGGGGCTGTGGGTGGGCCACGTTCACAGTCCAGTCACCTCCCTTAGATTCAGCACGGCTCCCGGACCATTTTCTCGGGAGTCAGATGGCTGAGCGGTGAGGGAGTCGGGCTAGTAATCTGAAGGTTGCCAGTTCGATTCCCGGCCGTGTCAATTGACGTTGTGTCCTTGGGCAAGGCACTTCATCCTACTTGCCTCAGGGGGGAATGTCCCTGTACTTACTGTAAGTCGCTCTGGATAAGAGCGTCTGCTAAATGACTAAATGTAAATGTCTCAAACTCTGTTCCTTGTCCCCTCTCACTCTGAAGTGAGTGGAGTCACAGACTGCAGCTCTGACGTGAATGTAACATACTGTACACGCTGTATACCCTGCTACCACCTCCACAGCCTTCAGAAGACAAACTCTCGCTCATCTGCATCTCTGGCTGTGGACGACAGGAGGAAATGGAGATTAAGACGCTCACTGGTAGAGCCCTCAAGGCAGCAACACTCCCTGTCAAGTTTTCTCTCTCTTTTCTTCTCACTTTTTAACATTTTCTTTCTTTTGGTCTCTCTCTATCAGCTGTCTTTATCTGTCATTTCATCCGTCTTTCTGGATTGTTTTTTTCTTTCAGGTTGTCAACAAACATGGAAACCTTTCATTTACAGCATGTGCAATCATGTAATCAACCACTTCAGGAAAACCGAATATAAAATTATCTTCATCTTTTCTATCATTTTTGTCTGGGTAGATTATAGTACCTCAATAAGAAACACTGAACTGACCTTTGAAGCTAAGGGGGTGGGCTTTTTTTTTGTTACAGAATATCTTGATATTGTCACGGCCACAGCCGTGCCCCCCCCCGGTTTCAGTTTTTTGCCCTGCCCTAGTGTTTATCTGTCATTGTCTTCACCTGTTCTCGTTAGCGTTATTGTGTCCACCTGTGTGTCGTTTGGTTCTGTGTATTTAGGTTTCTGTTTTGTGTCCAGTCTTCGTCTTGTCCTTACCATACCTCTCTGTGTGAGTACCCTATCTGTTCCCAGTTTTTGAGAATAAACCCTTGTTTCAACCATGCCTCGCATCTCTCATGCATTTGGGTCCTACCCCTCCTCACACCCTGACAGATATAATGTTTTCTCAAAGCCTGTGGGTCTGTGTGTTTCTGTGTGTGGATGGCAAAGATTGTTTCATAGCATGGGAACACACTCATCAACTATGGGGACCAACTCAAAGAAAGTCATTATGTTTTCTGTCCATTTTTCTATTATTGTGTGTCTATTATCGTCTACCACCATGCTTATTCCCAGCTGCAGTAACAGCTCTACGTGGCTCAGACTGTCAACCAGATCAAACCGCTAAGAGGATGCTTGGAGAGGAACCCAGTACTGAATACAATACCTGCAAGACGTGAACAGCCATTATGATCCTCCAGCTCCACCTTGACTCTCTCTTTCTCTCTCTCTCTCACACACACTTTGTCCTTCTGATTAATATGACAACATCTGTCTCGAGTATTTAGGTGAAGTGAGAATTCACAGTTTCTCCAGGAGGTCTGCCAGCAAAATGTCTCTCTGTTAGGATTTGGACTAGTGAACATTTAACAACCGCTGACCGCAAGTTAACGCCTAAAAGAGAACCGAGACAGATGACTTCCTCACATACTGTTTCTGTTTACATCTCTTTGTCTATTCCCTTTTCTGCTCATATGCCTTTTTTTACAGGTGAGGATTTCCTCAAATCCTCAAGATATTTTGTGAACTATGTTTAGGAATCACTTATGCCAAACGTTAACTGTCAGACTTACTCTATAATACACGGTCACATCTCCCCTTAACTATACTCTACTGCTACATCTGTAAATATATGTTCATCATCAGGATCATTTTGAAGAGGAAAACACAATGATGCACTGGTGTCATCCTTGTCAACACGGGTATCTAGAAAACACTAAAAGCGTTCAATTGTCAATGAACACGAAGACACGCTCCTATTCTACACAACCTGAGGGAAAAATCAATACCTTCCATCTTAGTCCCTCCACTCCTCCATCCACCATTTCTTTCATTTTTATTTCACGCTCAGCTCTGAGATTGTATTGCTTGGACTGACTGCCTCCAGTCCTGTAGCCTCACTATACCAAAGGTCCCCCATGCCATTAGACTTTCATGAGGAAGCCAACTACAAAATATACAGGCGATGCATTTATGTCCCTTCTGCAATAACATTTACTCTGCATCAAACATAGCAATGTCAAAAGTGCAACTGAGAGGCGTTTTAATGGCAAACAGGGTTTCCATCGAGATATGTTCCAGTTTCTCACACCTAGCATTACTCCTGTTGGTGTGAGATTGAAATGTATCTATCACTTAATATTCTTTATGTGTGTCACACTTGTGTTTGCTGTTTCTGTCACAAATAACCATAATTTCCTCAACGGAAAAAAGCAAGGAAACATCAACAAATAACTATATTAATTTGAGTAGCTGCTTAATGTGTCATTGAGATCATGTTGATACACATGAACTTTAAAATGTGTAACTGTTGTCAAAGTCTTCCACTACCACTAAATGCCTGGTGAATTAATTTCCTTATAAGGTGTTTATTGTCAATTATTGTTTTTGTATTGATGTCTGGTCATACGCTGTATGTGTCAGGATCAGTGCTGAAACAAGTCATACTACATACTACTATAATTTTCTATCTTCTCAGTAATTCTTTCACTTGCCAGCTATGTGATTTAAGGAAGCAGATTTTCCTAAAGAAACCCAATCTGGGTCAGAAGCCAGTGACCAAGGGTGTTTCCACCAGAAATCACTGATCGGGAACCACATGAGAGTTTGGTTTCATTTCACCAAAACAAAACTGGTGTCTTTTTGGAATTTCCCTTTGAAACTGCCAACAACCTAAAACCAAAATAGGTTTGCAAGGTTTTCTATTTTGGATTGTTGGTCTGGTTCAGATTGGTATAAAGTTGTATCTCATTAGAGAAACCTTCATGTGTAGTTTGCTGTTTTGTGTTTTGCATGTCCATATGCTCTCTTACCACACAAAATAACCCTTTCTACTTGTAGAAATAAGTAAAGGAGCTTTAGCTGGGAGATCTAAAGGACTGTGGTGAACACTATCCCCCTCTCTTTTACCTCAGTCTCTGGGTTTGATTTCAGGCAACTGACATCTGTAGGTGTAGAGGGAGGAGTCAGAGAACATATATGTTGTTTTTGCTGTTACACCTGGTCATTCACAGCTTGTTTGTTCCTCTAGAATTTGTGAAAACAGACATCTGTCACAGAAAACACAGAAAACTTCTTTAGACATCTTTTCATCATTATTTTCAACATCATTTTAGACATTTTTCTGGAGCTTTAATATGTGAAAGGTTTTTGTGTCATCCGATGTACTCTGACTAACATTGAAATGCTTGAATAAACTGTCTTTGATATCAGTTTACATTTATGGTTGACTTAGATCATTCCTACCAGGCACAGTAAGCAGTGGGGGTCTAGCATCATCAATTGACAGTAATTTGATGTTCATGCAATAAGAAAATGCTTATGTCAAGCGGTTTACAAACCATAGTCCACTTATCCAGTCAGCACATTAGTGAGAGATGAGGATGAGAGTAGTAGCATGTGCTTATTGGCTTGGTGTGGTGTGTAAGAACATGCTGTTGTAAAGACAGGGTGGTTTTAATCCAATCCATCACAACTACCTGACAGACTTTATCTGAAACCTGCCTTGGTTAATCTAATCAGTGACACATTAACATATAGCTAAAGATTTACACTCAAGGGACTACCCAGCATTGGAGAGAGAAGCAACATGGGAATGGGCACTCAGTGATTTTTTGTGGTATGGTCTGTGATTGAGTTTTAGCCACTTCTCACAAGGGCTTATTTCATATGTGAGCACACATCAAGTCGATGCATTGATGTGTTGTCTTGGTGGCCCACCACAGTTGTTTGAGCCCTCCAGAAGTATTGTAACTCAGTGCCAACCTACAGGTCAAAAAGCCTCACTACTGTGACAAAAAAAAAAAAGTCAATTTCAACCAAATCAAAATAACTGATTTACTGTGCAATATCTTCCTAGGAGAGAAATTACATACCATGTGCTACATGTCCGCAGAGTTTTAACTGTTTCCATTGAGATATTTGCATTGCTTTTTTAGTTAATCATGAGATGTTTTTGACTCGTGAAAAGTGATTCATTGTGCACAATTGGATGCTGTGAAATGCAATGTGCTCCCCAGAATTCTCTAGATAAGGGCATGTGCTTGCTCGATAAATACATGCTAATGCTACTGAAGTTTTCAACAGAGCAATAACGTCACCAATCACCACCTTATCAGTGAAGTGTCCACAGAGATGAATGGGCACATCTCAATAATAATATTTTTGGTGTGCTCTGAAGCTTGAGGGACCGTTGTCTAATGTGGCGTAAAAGTGTCTTTTGTGGCTCCTCCAATTCATTGTACCAGCCTGTCACTTCTAAATCAGGGAAATCATGGAGAATGCCATTGAGTGGTGGAGAGAAACGAAAGTGAAGAAAGACAGTGATGTTAGGGCATGGAGCTTTTTATAAGTTCTACTTCTAAAAGGAAAGAATCCATAGCCTCACAGAAAAAAAGCATCCTACTTCGTTTGGAATGTTGAACCTGATGATGGCTGTTGCTTGGCTGTGGTTGTCATGGTTCTGTGGGTATGTCTACAAGGTCTGCTATGTGTCATCATACCGTCACCTCCGACCTCACGCCAAAGAACAGGGCTGAAGATTGATTGGTTCAGAAATGGTGACTAAGAATCAAGGATGTATGCCACCCCTGGATATATGGTTGACATCTGCTTCACCGTCACCAAGGCTTAACCATACCGTATGCATTGTTGCCTGTTCATTATTATTAGACAATTATTACAAGATTCTGATGCATATTTTTGCATACTATACATATTGCATATTTTCATATTATATCTCTCCTCATGGCAATTACTTCAACAAACAGATCATAAAACATAGATACTTTCTTAGACAAAGATGTCAAACCTCTGTTTTGCAAACAACAATTCTGAATAACCATGCAGATACGTTTTTTTTACCCACTTTTATTATTCCAATTTATTTTTCCACCCACAGTCTGAAATAATACTAACCTATTGACTAAGCAGACAGAGTGGATCAGTAAACCGTATAGAAAAATGGTGCCCCGGCCTCCGCCTCAAAAACTCCCTTAGGTCTGTCTGAGATAAGCAGGTTATTGATACTGTAGAATTAGGCTTCCAATGGGGCCTGTGATTATGAATTCAGTTTAAATTAGTGGCATTTTCATGTTTGATATTTGTACTTTATTCAGTCAGTACATCATGAAATCTGCATTTATAATCAATGTAATCCTTTTAATTGCATTTTATTACTGTTCAGAAAGCAAACACCATGCAGGAAAACTGCATATATAAAACTAACTGCAGAGAATATTATGTAAATATTAATCCACTGTTTGTGAGTGTGGTACATTTGCTTTTTTTGTTAGCTGGATTTAAAAAGATGTCAGCTTAGCCTTTGCAGGTGGGACAGTAGGCCTGTTCTTTGTAATATATTATTATCCATGCTTGGGACTGATATGGTTGCTGGTTTTATACATTGCTTATGTTTTGCTCAGCCATTGTGGCTCTATAATCATTATCATTGACTAACACATGTTGGCCTGGATATGTTCTTCCCAGTAACCAAGGACTACCAGTGGGAAGCAAATGGTCAAATTCATCCCAGCTCAAAATGTAACACAAATAAATCCATTGCATTTCCAAGCCTCACACGAGTTGGCCTGTGTCTAAATCCACTCTTGACAATTATTATTTGGTGAATGAATCTAATTGCTCTATACTCACAGATTTCCAAATCAGCAAAATCAGCAAATGAATACTAATGATCTCAGACGAAAATGGAAGAGACGAAAAATCCAGACTTACATCACTGTTTATCTAAATTGTTCTAATCATGTTACTGAGATATCAAACCATAAACTGCTCTGTCACCATAACCGCCTCTGTCACCCTTCACAATCCATTTGCCCTGCCCCTTCACTGTTAACAAGTGTGGGAAGATATCAAATAGGAGAGATTTCTACACATGGAAATGAAGCCATCCGGCTCTGGGATCAATGAGCGTAATGATTGATGGATCTCTCATGAAGATGAATGAATGGCTTCCCAGGTGGGCTGTGGCTCAGACCCTCCTTTCCATTCACCTTGTCACCCTTGTGAAAGATCCAGACCAGTGAAGATAAGCAAAGTCACCTTGCTTCCAAGCTAATCGTGTCTGATACAATCTGAAACATTACAGTATATGGTCATACGTTATGGCCAAGTTTGGTCCTTCCGACATGTAGAGAAAATGTTGAGTTTGGGCAGTTCTTAAAGCCTGTTTCTTCTTTTACAATCTCACATCTTGCCACGGTTTAGGTGGAAAATATGTATTGCACACATTTGCCCAGGGAGATCTGTCATGGTGTGTCATGCTTCACTGTAGCTGCAAAGACATCTCTTTCATGAAACATAAGATGTATGCTTCCAGTGTGTCTCAAGTCCGCCCTCCCCCAGACTGGAGGAACATACTCAGGCCTCCTAGGGACACACTCAGACCCAGCAGAGGTTGCTGACCGGCCCTTGAGATGTAAAGAATCTGGGTTGACGTTAACACTGATTACAGCCCCCGGATGTTGAGACTGCTCCCCTGTTTCTGCCGACCTGGCGGGATGCTGATTGTCAACTCCTAGATCAGATGGATGAGAAATGGTACTCTGCTGTACACTCCTTAGGGGTCTAAATTGCTTAATCTGATGTTATTTTTGTGAGCTAATACTTTAAATTCAAGAACTTTGCAAACACAACCACAAAAATGATTTGTGTGCCTTGTCTTTGAACAGCAGTCATGACAGTGTAGAGATCTTAATCTTGAATACTTACCAGGGGAAAAACACTAATTTAATATGCTTTAATCTTCGTTTTTCAACTCTCGGTCCTCCACCAAGCACTGACATCCTGGACAAATCTTTCGCAAATGAGACAGACGACTCGTAAAACATGTTATGAGTGTTATTATAAACGTCATGAGAGGGTGAGGGGAGCAAGAGAACAGGGAGGAGAAATATGCTCAATTCAGCCCTTGAAGATTTGCGGTTTTGGTCTCAGTGACTTTAACTCACAATTTACAGTGTGCACACTGAAACTGTGTTTCCTCTCCTCAGTAATTGATGTGACATGAATTATACCTTACAGAATTCCTTCAAGTTCAAAGCATCCTCCTTGGTATAAAAAACACCCTTCATTTCAAATGCACACTGACACAACAAACAGCTATTCGCCCACTCAGGCCTTTAACATGAGACTGTTCTCTCACTGAAAGATGCTCATCCCAGTCTAGTGAATTGCCAGTTCTTTGTTGCCTTTCTTTGCAGTCCCCACTGAGAATAAATACAATTATCTCATAATGGGATCCACTTTGATAGAAGCAGTGCTCTGTCATTTTGTTGGAGGTGCCAGAGTGTTGGATGGTGAGAAACTCCAGGTTAAGTGCTTTCTTTTATCACTGCTTCTTTTTATATGCAAATGGTCCCACCCGCCCATCTATTTACTGTTGCAGGTATTCAGACAGGAACTCAGAGCATGCCAGCCCACGACTGCAGCCTAGCCATCACGCACCAACACGGGAGCTGAAGTACATCTGATTTAGGATTCAAACTCTAGCTTTGATCTTATGTTTGTTAAGCACATTCCAGTTACATTACCATGCATCCACATGCCTGAGAGGAAGTAAATGTTCTATTGGCTGTTACAAACAAACGGCCAGAAATGGGGGCCTGTAAAGATATTAATTTGTTGGAATGAGTGAGGCAGTGCTTGGGATTAGTGGTCTGTTATCCAGACAATGGCTAAGAGAAGCACTAAGGCAGTGAGCTCTATTATGTTCCAAACAAATAGGCTAAGAGAGATGATAACTACAGTCTCTCTCTTTTGTTGTTGACAATCTTACCGTCATCATTTATCATCCAGCTCCCTTCATTCACCTGCAGGGACAGGATCCTCAGGTCAGTACAAAAAGAGATAGCTTGGCTAGCCTCTCTCCAGGCTGCCTGCATTGTCATCGATGGTCTATTAAAAGAATTGGTCCATGTAGGAAAGTACAGAGAGCTTAGTAGCAGCTGGCCAGCTCAGTTAATTAAAGTGAAAGACAGTACAAAGCAGTCCAAAGGTCTCTAAGACCCTTTTTTCAGTCTGTTGGGTGTGGGTTTACACAAAGTTGAAAAGCCTCCCCTTACTTTGAGATATCTCTAACTCTAATTGACACGTCTTGATGCTCAGGATCCAGAAAATACCCTGGATTTGTCTGGATTACAGTTTGAGAGGCACAGAAACTCATGTTCGGCAACTGGATTAAATTGCTAGATTGTTGGGCTGGGCGATTGGGTTGGGCACACATGAAGGCGTGTGTTTTTGTGTGGCCAGTTAACCATATACCACCTCAGAGGTGGTAGATGGTTAACTGGCCATTGTACAAGAGCTTGGCAGTAACCCCTAATACTCCCATTCATACAGACTTGATAATACAGAACAACATGGATGAGTGGTTGGTCTGGATTGGTCAGTCTGTGTTAAATGACCCATCGGAGCCTAAACAGGTTAAGGGCTGGATTCAAACGGTGTTGGACACTGCTTTGCCTCTGAGCAAGAAGTACTGGGCTGAAAATAACCAGCTTTTCATGTCAGGTTGACGAAAGCTCATGCCATTTAAATTACACTAAGTAATGAGTAGAAATAAAAGATTCACAGGCACAGACACACACACACACACACACACACACACACTAGGCACTGGCATAATAGCTTGCCTTCAGTCACTCAATTGCTCTCACATGGTCATATCACCTTGACCTGTCTACCTCATCACCTGACACATGTCAGGGTGTCTGGTCCCCTCCTGCTCTCAGTCACGACGTCCCTCAGGAATGCAGCAGTCTGGGGAGCCCTGCCTCCCACAGCTTCAGTCTGATCTCAGGTCTTTAACAATGGGGTTTTGAATTGAAGAGTAGCATACTCATACACATTACTTTCAATATATCTAACTACAGTACCATGCTGTCACTAATTTAATCACAATGCTGCTTTTGGAAAAAGTAATCCTACAAACAAAACAGGCACACTGGTGAATTTTACTGCACACTGGTGAATATGATATTGTTCTCAGAGGAAGACATGTCATGAAAACAACAAATGAGCAATAAAGCTAGTTGCAGGGTCTTAGTTTGGCTGGTGTTCAAGTACAGTCGTTGTCTTGGTGTGATGGATAACCACCATGATTATACTGCCAACCAAGGCTGGGGCAAATTACTGAAAGATGATGACCAATTGTGCACAGTTGGCTGAGCAATCATACATTGACAATGTGATGGCACCTATTCATGTGAAAAGGCATCATTATTATGAAAATTAAGCAGTCTGTACGAAATGCAAGGCACATGGCAACAGAGCATATCTAAATACAATCTCCCCCTTTCCACCTTTCTGTTTATTACTCTTCCACAGCCTTCGCAGACTGCTTTCAACCCAGTTATTCCATGCATGACTCTCAGGAGATGGATCTTGTAGCACACATGTACTTTTATGTTGATGTTTTTTGGAAGGACAAAGCAAACGGTATGCTTTTGTGTAATATCATAATATAATAATAACAATATAGTAATAATAAGACTTCTACTTTTAAAATTCAAATTCTACTTAACTATTTTGGTTGATCTATTTAGCAGCATAAGCTAGCTGAACATTTTTTGATGATAATTAAAATTGTCACAGATGGCCTAGGAAATTAAAGACGCTGAGATAATGTCCAACTAAAACTGGATGTATAGTTTTCTTATAAGCAGAGCAAGATTCTGTGGATAGTCTAATGTGAACCCCACTGGAAGTTATCTTTGTTTAACCTTTTAAGCACTTGTGATCTGACAAAAGAACAATTACTGCTTTGTTATTTAAAATATAGACCTTAGACCAGTTCCCTGCTGTAGTGTTCTTTTGATATTAAACTTGCTAAATCTTGAATGTAATGTAATCTAAAAAAACATGTAATGCAGCCTACTACATAATGGAGTCAGTTAACTTGTCAAGGTAACCCTTTTACTCCAGTTTAATGTCAGAGGGAAATAAAAGAGAGAATACCTCTGGATGAAGCTACATCTGACAAGTTGCATTTTTCTTCACATAAAACATTCATGTAATGGATCACTTAAGTTATCGAAATACAAGAAAGCCAGGCATGCAGAATATCATTCAATTTCATGAAGATATACATCTCATAACTTACTGCTGCACAGGACATGGATATAGTGAGAAATAATGCATAATGTATCTAAAATAGCCTGAGAAAAGGAGAGTAGATTTCAAAGATATTCATTTTGGCTATTGGCTCCTATTGAACTGCAGTACTTTGTATTGCAAAACAGCTCTCGTTCAGACATGGGAAAATATATCACTGCATTGGGGTTTTTCAACATATTACTTTTGTCTGCCTTTTCGTGATGCTTAACCCCCCATCAATATTCCAGGTACCTGTTCAACAAACCCTAATAATTGTTATATCATTGGGGTGTTTTCATAACTATATGGTTACTGGGGAATAATTACATCAACATCAACCATCTAATCACCCATAAAATGCCATCCGTTCAAAATAGAATATCAGCTAGGATATCAGTTGAGAGTTGTTGAAATGGAAAATTACTGTGGGTTTTATTAAGTATTTGGCTTCAAGTTTAGTTGTTCCAATTGTTTCCCCCGTTTCCCATAGACAATACATACATGCATACTGAGTGAGTCTGAGGAGGAAGACTGTCCTGGAGACACATGGAGCTGTAGACAAGGCAAGTGACATGAAGATGTTTTTACAAGGCTTTTATCCTCAAGGATGCCGCCCCTTGACTCACATAATAACCCAAACGGGGGCAAATCTATGACTATATCAAATTTATCTCAAGGCGACGGGTCCTACAGATAAGCATGTTTCATTGTGACAGCTCTGTCTCCAGGTCATTCCACATACTGCTTCCTAATGATCACAAAGGAGGATTTCCTCACAGGGTTCCATCTCCCCCTATCATACCATCCAGTGGGATCTACCTAACAATCATCTGTCCGCCCTGGATACTACTCGCCCTCTCCCATTACTCAATCCTCCTCATCCAGGACAACATGGGGGAATGTGGACGTGATCTACATCCCTCCTAAGCAAAGGCTCTTCAAACCTCTCGGCATGTTTAGTGTCTTCAAGAGGATATTCTTTACCGTGCCATACACAGTGTGTGTGAGCCCTTGTAGTTTGATTGAGACATGTGACAGTAGCATTGGTTATGCCGGAACATTAGGTGGGTGTCCTTGGGCTCCTTGGTTCTCTCATCACTCTTCCCTGGTTGTTGTCCCTGGGCCGTGACTGCCTCTGGGTGGGCTATTCTCTGGAATGGCCCCAGCTCAGTTTCATTATTTATGGCACTGTCAATCTGACATCAGGTTGCTCCACCTGTGATATTCAGCCTGCCATAGAGAATGTCAGGAACATGTGGGGAGGATGACAGGAAATAGACTACCCCTGCATTCTGTCTTCGCTGGCTTGTAAATTGGTTGATGGTAGTGTATAATGGTGTAAGAGCTAGTGTCTTACCCAACATTGAGCGCTTGAAAAAAAACACATTACCATTGTAAAAATAATCCTTTCATAACAAATAGAACATTATTAATACATACTGGGCTTACACTGAGTTACACTTCACTAAAGCCCACTAAAACAGTTGGACCTTCACATGGGTCACATGGAAATATATAATTGAAACTACAGGAACCAAGTAGCCAATGCGCAAGAGAGTTGCTTGGAGTTTGATTGATGCTTCTGACCTGCCCATCCGTCAGTCAGTGTTCCTCTCTGTGGCAGGCCAGAGGCCATCTCCAGGGGAGGGTCATCACTGGCCAGTGGAGCGGCTTCTCACTGTACTACAGGGCATTGAAATGCACAGTCATCTCCTTTCACATGAGCTGTCAGGGACAGGCAGGGAGAGCATAGGCGGAATAGGAGACTCAGGAGGGAGAACTGAGGTCTTACACTAACACATCCTTGCTTCCCCGAGCTTGTCTCAGACACAGCTACTGTAAAATACTTATATTTTGTAAAGCAATTTAAACTTTAGACTCATGTCAGGATATATACATACATACTACAGATGAGAATGGTAGACAAAGAAATCTTTTAAAACATGAATCCATAGCAGGAATAAAATTACAGCACTAGACCAATTTTTTTGTGTATATGCCACTTAGTATTGTTTCACACTTTTGAGATTAACTGTAAAGCCACCAGCTCTGTCGGTTAATCAGTAATTCTAAACCAACACCACTCCTACATTGTGGTCTATGTTAATAAGGTAAGGAATGTCAATAAATGTTTTCAAGAATATCTATAAATAAGTGAAGCTTAACTATTGTGCTATTGTAATAACACTGAATATTGTAAATATTTGATTAAACAGGAACTGTTTATTCATGTTTGACATGAAAAATCCATCACAACGATGAAATGAAATTTGCTTGACTATTAATGAGTGATGCTTCAGCATGTACAGTGAGTACTCATCAACAACAATGTGTGTGTTTGTGTGTGAACAGACGGCATGTGAAATACCTAGCCTGTATAAAACATCTTTGAAGAAATTGATTTACCCCTTACCCCCAGCACACACAGTGCATATAGAGAGTAAGACTGACATAAGGAGAGACAAGTTAATCTGAGGAATTGCATACGTTTACAGGGGCATACAGTAAACAGTTAGGACCCTGTGAAAGCTTATATACATGTAATACTTACTGTAACTTGGCAGACTTGGTTGGTCATTTTTCTTATTACATCTAACGGTCCTGTGTTGTCCCGAATTATGTGCAACTGTGTAAGCACAGATACAGTGAACATGCAGGAAATCCCACCCTCCTAAACAAAAATGCATTATGTACTGAAGAAACCTTTGCGGTTTGAAATATCAACCTGCCCAGGGGTAAGTGGATGTTGTTTGAAGTACAGTAGAACAAAATTGCTAAAGGGCTGTAACAGGTGTCAAAGCTTTGTCCAGGATAAAAAGTGCATCATACACACTTCAAAGAACCAAATAAAGACTGTGCATGATAAAGGTGCCCGCACGGGTCATTCAGTCTTCCAAGGATTACAACCATTGACAGGTGGCACTGTGGCAGTGTGTTTAATTGGAAACAGAAAAGATTGTGGTTAAATACAATACCTGTGAGACATTTGTTATTCATAATAAAGCCAATTAATAATGCATGAAGTGATAAAAACTGAAATGTCAAAGTGATACAGACTAAAGAACCCCTGGAGTGAGAGTACCCGGCTATCCCGCCCACCATCAAAGACGGGCTGTTAAATCATTGATTCATACTGTATGTGACAAATTGTAGCTGCAAACTCTTGATGGCAGCTAAGATTAATTCCACTGTTTTTTAACATCAGAGGGATAGCTTGTGCGAAACCTTGTATGAGGTCAGAAATACTGTAGGATGGGAAGGACATCAAATTGAGAGGGACTGAAAACTTTCAACATAGAGTAAAAATATCATATTCGCTAACATTGTGAAATAGGTCCAGATGGAACTATACAGTTCTTTTGTCTGATGTGCTTTCTGTGGTTTCTGTTGCATTTACTGGTTTCGCAACAACAACTACATTTAGTAAATAAAATGTTGAGTAAAATCATTGCCTTTATGACCCATATCCAAAACATTACAATAACATTCATTTTGAGATTAGTAAATGCTTTCCAGTAAGCACAGTGGATTCAAACGTAATGCCATTTAATATGTTCACCAATAAGTGCAACAGTCAAGTCAAGAATCCTGTCCAGACCTTACATCATTAACAAGACAATATCCTGCGCTTAAGATCATTTGTTCTCATTCATTGAATTCCAACAATTCAATTATTAATTACAAATGAGTTATTGTCTTCAGAATTGGATTTTAGCTCCAGCTATTTTGAACCCAGAAAATGATTTATACTAAGCATACTTACGATTTGTCCTAAAGAAATTTCAATTGATTACAGTAATGCTTATCAAATATCTTCGTTTAGTTTCTACTGTATGCCAAAACTATGAGGGACCCATTTACAGCAGAAGGTTACAATATATATTGCATAACATGATGACTTCTGTTGTAAAACTTCACTCAAGCACTCAGCACATACATACAGATATCAGTTTAAATGCTGTGACATTTGACATTGGGTGCACTAACGTAGTCTTGTTCCCTGGATTCAACATAACACTTATGTAACTGACTTCTGGATCCAGACGTACTCTTCCCACTTGAAGAGTAGCTCCACAGAGATCTTAATCTGGATTGATGGCACAGCACATTGGTTCTAAATTTAGTTGCACAGAGAACATTCTTCTTTTCCTCTTGGCTGAGGGGCAGAGCAGTGGTTTTCAGATCTTCGATGGTCGCACACATAGAAAAGGAATCACTGGAGCTGAAACTTGCTATCCTCCCACCTTCGAAAGCACTGTCTTGTTCTCTTTCTCTCTGCATTTCTAGCTTCTCGTTTTGTGGCTAAAATCCTCAGGGAGAACCAGGAAAAAACATTCTATGTATAGATCAAGCTCGGCAACACAGTCAGAGTTATTGTAAGGAGGATTCATTGTAGCCTATGAGGAATGTCACTCAGTATCATAGATCTGATCACCCGTCTTTGTCTGATAGATTTGGCACAGATGACTACTTCCAGAAACTTGAGAGTGCTTGATCTGGAAGTGCCCCTTACGGCTCATCTCTTTATGGCTAGTGTGTGCATTGGGATCTTCACTTAAAAAGTAAGGTAAAGAAGTTGTGTGACTAGTTCTCCTAATTGCTCTCTTTCTCTCCCGCTCTGCATGAAGGAATGTTTGCAAACTAAATATTGAAAAAGATGGTAATTTAGTAGTTTTGGGTTTGTAAAAGGGTCTTCTGTTTGAAAGCGTGCATGGCTTTTATTCCCAATGTAAACTGACACATTCAGACTGATGTGATGTCTTTTTTGTTAACTCATGTCCAAAAACACACAAAAACTCAGCACAGTAATAAGGACATTAAAGTGATCTTAAATGGTCTCTTTCAGCTCTAAAGTGCCTTTCAAAAAAGAGGCCATTGGCACATCTAAATTGATTTCATTTGGATCCTATGCTGCTCTCGAATTAAGAGGATTAGAAAACACATTCAAGGCAGTTTCGCAGCATTTCTATGAAAGGCTAAGTGGCTGCACTGAACAGTTTCACTTGGCAGAGAAACTATACATCTTTCACTCAACATCTCATCAAGGTGTTAACAGTAATGTCACAAACACTTAGATGCATCTGGAATCAGAATAGGCACTTTGCCATGAAGATAGCATGATAGTTTGCGAACAGTATTGTGAAGATGGGCTAAATTGACTATACTTCCTCTGAGACAAAGATAGAGTACAATATATGGGTAGAGGATGGGCAAGTGAGAGCTGTAGCTCTTGGTAGACTGCCCCCATGGAATACAAAGTGTGGGTGTGAAGGTTAAGCTGAACCACTGGAGCTCTTGAAGACGTCATGGCAACTGCAGAGGCAAAAAGAAACACTGCTAGATTGCGTCAATCGATATATTATCCCAACAGAGTGTGTCACAGCCTCAAGGCAGTAGAGTTGCATTGCAACAATTTCATCATGAGCATATAGAAAATTAAGACAGAATTGTTGGAGGCGAAACATAACACAGAATTGTTATAATTGTCAAAGAAAGCATATTAATGATCATTTAGTATGCTGTGTTGCCTGTTAACTAACTCACAAACTATAAATACATGGTTGTCATTAACCCAAAATGGTCAGTATTTTTTAGAATTCCACAATTTCATTCTCTTAATCACTTAGGCCTATTGCAAATCTGGCAATGACAACTCATTAACCAATAAAAAAAACTCTGGGGTCAGAGGTTTACACGTGCCATCATGCTGAGAATATCAAACAATTCAGTGTGCTAATTAGGTTCACATACAATGAACCAGAGTGCCGAGAGAGGGAAGATTTGGTCCATACTGTAAACAGCAATCACTGCCTCTCTACTGCCGCCTAATGCAGGAGTCTCATCCTAGCTGCTGATATTAGACATACACTATCTACTGTGTGATTGTAATATGAGCAGCCTGGCAGAGTTGTCTAGGATATTGATCAGCATTCACCTACGTTATTGCATTGCTGTCTATTTAATCTGTGGTTAGGGCCGTGGTTAATTACCACTCCCACACCCAGATGCTTTCACAAATCTCTCAGTGTCTGATCTGTCTGCAATATGCCTCCTGGTGATGACATATTCCACTGTTGCACAAAAAAATTCTGATGTGCATATAATATGGCATATGTTCATATTATGAAAACACAGAACCCATGAAGTTCCTGTTAAATTCAGTATATAAGTTTGATGTAACAAAACTAGTTTCACCTGGGTTTCGCAGCATCTTCAACACATTATATTGATCCTATTTACAGGCTTTTGCCATTCTGACAACTTAAATGACAGTCTAGGAAGCAGCTGTGAGCCAAACCCTTACACACTTAAGTCATCAGTTTGAGGATCCTATCTGCAATTGTGATCTAGTGTGAGATCACAGTTTCACACTTGCTGGAGGAGAAACGGGAGAAGACAGCTGGCCTCAGCCCAACCAAGTTGCCAAATCAGAAAGCATCTAAACATTTTCAAACTAATCTTGAATGCCTCATCCGTGGTGAAAACAGAATTTCAAAGTCAATCTCCACAGCAATCAATCTTCTTCTAGCTGTGTTACTCCTTCTGTTGAAAACTATTGGCTGAGTAGGCAAGTAACATTTCAATTTTTCTTTCCAACCCCATGTGTCAGCTTTCTTATTTTGGCTGTGGCACTAGATGAAACCATCAAGGCGGGGATTGTTTGTGAGATTGGGGGACAGGAAGATTCTGCCAAAGCGTTCTGATATAAATGCTGGTAGGTAATCAAATATATATTTCTAAAGTTACAAAACAACAAACATGTTGCTTCAGTAAGATAAATCGGTATAGGGTGCTTAGTAACTGTTTAAAATCACAACAATAATCACAACAAACCTTAATGTGCATCTTACCAAGCCTATGGATTGACAGAATGGCCCTTGTTTTCCTGACATGGATTAAGCCTACTCCTAAAGTAACAGAAACATTTAATGACATTCTCCATTGAAAAAGGTTCTTGTCTAGGACTCGTCTTAATTCATGTCTGGTAAACTGGGCCTACATGTTCACCACTCGAATCCACAGCCCAGACAGGGCTACCTCATCACAAGAGTATAGTTTCAATCCATATCTAAAGTCATGACACTTGGACCTGCATTACCAGTCTCTTCCCATATTTCAAGAATAAACAATGCATCAATCAGTCGTCAGTGCTCAAATTCTGCAATCAAATATCTCTCCCTCTAAAGTTTCCATCTCAAGTTTCTGAGTGGCCAGATTGCTTGGGCAGCCGTCTCAAGACAGTCTTGGTGAAAAGCTCATCCACTCCATCCATCTCAGAGGAGTGACAAAAATCAATGGGCGAGACACTTATCGGGCACATGTTAATAATTCATTGTGAGCCTGTGGCAGGGGTATAATTGATCAAGGGGAGATAACCTCTGGTGATAAATATTTCAGGGTGGGAGGAACAGTCATGAGAGAGGCGACCTAGCCCTCGCGCCTGCTGTCTCTAAGCTCAACAGAACACTGAGACTCGCTGAGTCCCTACAATTGTGAAGTGATTTTCTCCCTGTGCCTCTGTGTTCTATTAATGGAGCTCCCAGAGATGATGGGTGGCTCATGCTGCGATGATCAGAGGGCCAGAGCAGGTACATGATGGAGCAGAAGTGTGCAGAGGCATTGGAATCTCAGGGCTAGAGCTTCTGCCTCAACTCTCAGACGTCCTGCCTACTGCAGATCTGAGCATGCATCATCAAAACAAGGCAGCGTGGCTTTCTGTCACAGTTGGATTTGATGTTTACACTTTCACCGACAAATCACCGTCTGTTGAGATCTTGAAGTGCTATGCGTGCGAACTGTTCTGAGAGTCATGGATCAGTCACAGGCAGGCAACTGTGTGCTGTAATACACAGAGACATCTTTGATGTGGTCTGGTACAGTGGGGCCATATCACTGATATGTCATATATCTGAATATACTGCCTAAAGTGCTTAAATACATACAGATACAAATGACAATGTTATCAATGGAGCATTAGCTCTCATTAGTTTGTTTCCAGTATGCTTAATTGTGGCCAATATGAGATGTGTCACATCCAATTATAGATGATTAATTGCGATCAGAGAATGTGTAAACAGCTGTGCGAACATGAGGAAACAAAATCAAGACATTTTCCATTGGACCTAAGATATTGCTATTTGCCTGGGGGGATAAAATATTATTTAGAAGTAATTAAAAAACATACAAACTAGGCAAACTTAATTAACATCATTTATTGTGTATAGAATTACAGACATACTGTAGCAGCAAAAAATGATCAACATTTATTGTTTTTTGCATTTGTTATTTAAAATCATATATAATAGCAGTTGGGATACTGAATATCTAAAACATATCAAACACATCACAAAAAATTTGCAATGAATGAGTGACTAACTTATTTTATATCTCGGTACAACACATTAAACCCAAGGCTGAGGCTAAGTTTGGGATTGCAGATCCTTACCTTTGCTGAATTTCCATTGTTGAAGGCTCAGTTTTAAAATTCAACACAGTTAGTATGAATAGTGCTCAAGCTTTCAAGGCCCTTATAAATTAAACAAGTAGGAAACCAACACCCTCATAATAGGCGCCTGAATAACCAAGGATTGAACTTCTTTTCATGTTTGTTTTATAATTACATTGAATTAGTAATGTTTGAGCTGCTCGAACAAGAACTCACAGTGGGGTGCCAGAGAAAGACAGACAGATCATAAAAAATGGCACCTTTGAAGAAAACATTATGTATTTATAATACATTTTTGTTCTGCTGAATGGCTTCAGACCTTGTAGGTTAAGATTGAGGTGGTAACAAAATGGTGTGTAAGATCTTATAATAAACTAACATGCATTAAAATGCACCATCAATGCTTTTGTTATCACTACACATCAAACTTTTAACTATATGTTTAGAATGGCCAAGAATGTTGGAGTCCCAAAGTCTGTATGTTCATTATGTAGCTCAGGCATGCCACGTGTTTGATTTGGTTATGGATAGAGAAAGGCATTAAATAGGCTTCATTCCGTGAGGGATCAGTGTCACAGAGAGGTGCAAACCATTGGTTGTAATGCAGCAAGAATAGAGAAAAAAATCAATGAGCAACTGTATGCTGAAACACATATATCCAATTTATTTTATGTCTTTGTTTTGGTAGCAGTATAGGCATTTATCAGTATACTACATGCATAGTTTGTTTGGATAGAGTTCAACCAGAGCCATAGATGGCTCTGAGTACTAGTCAGGTGAGTACTCTGAGTCAGATGGCTGAGCGGTGAGGGAGTCGGACTAGTAATCCGAAGGTTACCAGTTCGATTCCCGGTCATGCCAACTGACGTTGTGTCCTTGGGCAAGGCACTTCACCCTACTTGCCTCGGGGGAATGTCCTTGTACTTACTGTAAGTCGCTCTGGATAAGAGCGTCTGCTAAATGACTAAATGTAAATGTACTACTATCAATGAACATAATGTGAAGCTTAGAGCTTAAACCTTCAATAGGTAATATTATAAAATACATTCAAATATGAGAAACAGTGCCCCAATTGTCTTGACTTTTCCCCAAGTGTCTGAACTTCTATGCTTTCATCCAGATTAAGTTTGATTGACAGTGGTTTCACAAAATAAGATGAGGAGAAATGCTTGCTTTGCCAAGAGCTATTGGTTGGAACAGGACTGTTGGAACATAATTGGCTGGATAATGGGCCACTCCAAAACAATTAACGATCCTCTGGCACTGAACTGTCTGTGTTACTAAACAACTCTCAGAGGAGCTCATCAGCTTACACAAAATTTTTATAGGGGACAAAACCTTTCTTTTTTTACTGAAAAAAATCTGACTGAATTTGACCTTTAAGGGTTCGGTTTCCGGAAACAAAAAAAGCACGAGCACAACAAAAAGGGGGATGGGGGTGGGGGGTGCTTTGCTAGGAATGAACTCAAAGTCATTTTTATCAATATATCACAACTTATAACCCTCCCTCTAATTCCTCTATGGGTGTACAGTATGGACTTGGTATAACTGTCAAAATTGATTATTTTACAGATGTATCACCTGCACATGGATTCACAACTTCTGAGCCATAAAAACAGGAGATTGGGGTGAACCCATGTGCTTCTTTCAAATACCACTGAATTAATTGCATATATATTCTGAGCTCAGAGGTTGAGG
This sequence comes from Osmerus mordax, assembly GCF_038355195.1. Taxonomy (NCBI): domain Eukaryota; kingdom Metazoa; phylum Chordata; class Actinopteri; order Osmeriformes; family Osmeridae; genus Osmerus; species Osmerus mordax. Next base: position 6,649,884 of record NC_090065.1, read on the forward strand.
ATCAGACAGTCATCCTGGCACTCTTTGCCTTGAAATCCTACCTGCTGTGAGAGATCGGATTAAGTCTTAATGTGCTTCCTTTATCCTTCCTTTACTCAATTCAACTCAGTCATATATGGAACCTGAGCAAATTGTTTTATGATGAAATATAATTGTGAGATCATAATTCAGATGGAGGATGCATGTGGCGATTGCAGAATACCTGACCTTAACTGATGGTTAATGACAGAGCTCCCGTTTTAAGATTGAATTATGACTTTGCCATTTGTGTCTCAGATCCCATTTGCTGGAGCCATGGGCCATATATTAATGGAGAATTTTAATTAAATATTTCAAGTTGAAACTTTGTACAGACTTTTAAATTACTTTAATACAAATTTATTGCAGAGAAAAGCAGGGGATTCTTTTCAAATCTGTAGGACAATTAAGTCGGTATCGTTCCATGTTGGTACATCCTAGAATCACTCAAATGTACAGTTCAGTCAAGACACTCAAGTATTGATCCAACCATTTACTGCAATTGAACATGTTTGACTTTTGCAGAGTTGATCTATCTAAGGGAAAACTCCTTGCCTTGGAGCAGCCAGCAGAGCAAAAGCACACCCAATAATAAGGCAGGGAGCATAGGACATAAATCACCCTGTTGGACAGGAAATCAAATCAACCTTGTGTATAGCCTTTTTAACAAGCAACGTCACAAGGCTTCACAGAGGCCCACAGATCAGCATCAACAGCCAAGCTTGAGTCTGACGTCAGATGATGACGGGACGCACAGCCCGAATCCTCTTTCTGAACTAGTTTAGCTCATTTAGCAACTATATAATAATGGCTTCACAAATATTAGTCAATTAACAAAACTGGTAGCAGGAAACATTTTAGGTAAGGTTAAAAAGAAACGGGTTACATGATGAATGATACATAATGCCCCTAATGAAGCTTATATACAGTCTATGTTGAAAGGTGATACCTCCACTTTTTAGAAAGTGAAGATTTTGAGTTCCTGCTGTAACCAAAAATAAAGTGGTTTACCTTGTTACCTTGTCTTATTACGTCATTTACAAAGTCAATGCAAATATTCTCCTCCTGACTTTCTATCATGCTCTGGAAATGTCATGCACATTGTCATCCAGCCCCTCTGAAATTTAAGAGCACTATTAATGCTACAGAGCTTCAGCTGGCCACTCCAGGCAGTGATCTGGCCGCCTACTTTGTATGCTGTCACTGAGGTCCTGCGCACCCCTCTGACATTACCTCCGTGGATCATTTCCAACCAGACAGCAGCATCCTTTGACTGAGTGTCATTTCAAGGCTGTGCAGAGCTATTGCTATATCTCCCACTTCCAGAGGCTCTTTCCGATCGTCTTTGGGATAGTCTGTGATTGGATAAGTGGTCTAAAGCATGATCAACAGTCTCTTTTTACCAATAGTGCCTTGCAGCAAAACTGAGGGACTGTAAGTAAGACTGTCGCCCTGTGATAAAGCTGCCCCATAAAAGGATTTTTCACAGTGTAATTAATCTTATGAGTGGGAGGGGGGGGGGTGGATTTATAATGATGTTTAAGTTATAAGTGGGAATCCACAGAATTTTGACCTACGGTAAGCACATTTCATACAATGGAAATACTCTTTTAAATGTTTTATCTGACTTTGGCTGAAGAAAAAGTTTATATTTAAATGGATTACTGGACCATTCTCAAGAGTAAACTTTGTTTTAGAGGATCATCAAACAAAGCATGGGGACTGAATTCCAGTGTTACTTTTTGAGAGTATTCATTATTTAACCCAGTGAGTTCTAAAAATGCTGTCACTCAGCATCAACACTGCTTCCTTATCGGAGTTGTCACACATCTAACAGGCCTAACAGTTTTCCCTGAAGTGCAGACAGTAGCTCCACTCACCTCTCTCTGACCCCTTTGGTTCAATCGGTCATTTTGAAATAGCAGCCAGCCCTCTTTGTGTTAAAAGTGCACATTTCTGTTCATGACATATCACTGGAGGTCCCCAAAGTCCTTAATATCACCAGACCCTCTGTCCAGGTCATAGTGCTCTTCACCACACACCCAGCCGGGGGACTAACGAGTCACCCCAAAGTGTTTTTCAGTTTCTTTAACAACAGTTGGCCTGGACTGTTGGTACCACAAAGCATCACTAAAGAGCAACGTAACAGGAGAGCACTCACTGTACACCTCTCTGGTGTGTCCAAACTCAAGATATCTCTGTTTAATATCCTCTACTACATGGCTGCTTGAGCTGTCTGAGAACAAAGCAAAATACTGAAGGGCAACACTTTACATTAGGTTACATTAAGTAGATACATAGCAATATCAAGATGTAACCTTAATGTAAAGTGTTGCCTACTAGTAAGTCCAAAAATATTTAACACAGGTTAAATGTAGGCATGCAAGGTTGTTTCCAAAGCCATAATCATGTTAAGCTTCCTTCAAATTCAGTGACAGATGCACATTTTAGTTCCCATAACAGGTTTTGGCAAAACCTTTTTGCAACTTCAGGTACATCTGCTTCGCCATAACTTTGTGGCCAACATTCTGGTGCATATCTTATAGTGCTTTTGTTTTTCTGTACAGTAAGAAATAAATTGATTACCCACCTCTCTGAAGAATAATGACTGGTGGCATCTAGTATTTTATTAAGAGTATGTTGCAGGTGGATTGCTTTGAAAAGGTACAAATGGAAGACCAGTGGCAAAGATATTATTCATGAGTGGTGATGGAAACTCATTCTCCAGGAGACGCTCGTCTTTAGCAGAGATTTTTGTCAATGAACACAATTTAATAAACCACTCATGAAATATGGATGAATCTTTCAGAATGTATGAGATCAGGGTACTGTACAGACTCTTAATCTATGGGAGGGGGGTGGATTATTTACACTCCAGTCTTTATTATCTTTGGTCATTATGTAGACTTGTCTGTCTGGATCTTCTGTTATCACTCTACAGTTAATTAGAGAAGCCTTTGTAGATAATCCATAATTATTTGCCACTAATCTGAATGAACCTTTTATTGTTTATAGTATTGTTTTGAGTTAAATCAGAGGATCAACAATTTGATACAGTCTCACCTCAGAGTAAATTCCAAATTAAGAGTTAAATAACTCACATTTGCATATTTATCAAATATTGCAATAAGTCAGTTGTATCTGACATTTAATGGTTCCAAGACGCTGATTCCTTGTGCCATCACCAAGATGGCTTTGATGGTTCCATGAAAGCTGCACTTTAAATCTATAACGACGTCCTTGACTGTGCTCCAGGTCAGAAGTAGTAGGTCCAGTAGTGGAGCGCCTGTACCAACTGTACAGTGATGATGGAGGCTTCTCACTCAGTTCAAAGCAATAACTGTGAGGTTTTGATGCTAGCTCGCCTCCACTTTTCTCATAGAATAGCCAGTAGAAATCTGCTGCCACCAAGTAATAACCCCATAAACCCATGACTGTCAGTCCTCCAAGCTCCCTTTCTCTCTTTCTTTTTCTGTCCACCTATAGGCATGTTCTCCAAGGCAGTGACTGTGACCAGGGTGGAATAGATGGAGTGAATAGAGATGGAGGTGTGTGTTGAGCTTCAGGTAGGGATCTTAGAAACATGCATTTTCATTGGCTATAGGCATCTTATCCTGCATGGTTCCGAGGATAGAGAAGCTGCTAACTCAACCACATACATTAGTTGAGGCACATTAATCCTGATGGATTTAGATGCATATGTCATTGCTGTGATGTGTCCTTTATTTGACCATTAATCAAATGTACCTATACAGTATGATGGTCATTATTTTTAATGGCATATTAAGGAAGACCTGAAACCAAGCCCTTATACTGAACCTGCCTTGGAAATAGCAATAGCCTTTTGAAAATAGCACACAAGCTTCAACGACAAGCACACATGGACACAAAGACATGCAAACAATCATAGCAAATGTATATACATAAATAGAGTCATCCATCTGCAAGGATGGGATATGAAAACTAAATCTAACTGTAAGAAAAGTATTACTGATGTGGCTGGATATTTTCATGTTGTAAGTATGTGCAGTTGAAAACCCCCCCCAAAAAAAATTAAAGAGGAAAAAGCTGATTATGGAGTGCTGATAACTGCCATTCTAAAAACTCTGATTACGAGCCTACTTCCTCAGAGGCCTCCTGAGCTGTTTTTAACTGATAAAAGAACGGCACGATCTTCAGAACATTTCAACTAATTGCCCAGCTGTTGGCATTGTCTACTACGAAACACATATGTAACGGTGCTTTCTATTTCCTACAATGACAACTGCACTAAATTGTGGGTGAGTACTTCCAGTCCTTGAAAGAGCAGATTAAATCTGTTGAAGATATGTATCGGTGCCATTTCTCAACACTGTAGTGAAACAGTAATGGAGCTTTGGGCAATAATTGAGCAGTTTTGCCTTTCTCATTGATACTTCTAATGTGAAAATTCACCAACCGAAGTACGGTATTACTTCTCAGACAGTTTTTCTCATGTTGGGACTGTACTTTCTCTGTGTCAGTGTTCCCCCATTGGGGATTACAAAGATACAATAACATTGGAGAAATAAATATTATTGATTGTTCCGTGGTGCTGAATCTCGTTTTCAATTGCAATAAAAAGTTCATTTGTTCTGGTCCCAGACTTCAAACGGGGGGCAACACCTGATGCCTGCATGGTGGAAGCCTACACTATACAATGTGAAAGTGAAGAAAAAAAAGTCCAATTTTATTGATCATGTATGGGGCAGCAGCACCAACATTTATGAAGGGCCGTTTGGGAAATAATTCAGACTTTCCTTACACAAACACATGAAAAAATCTACATTCACATATGAAACGTTCACACACATTCATACTACTGAAAACTCACATCTACATATGTGAAATGATCATAACGACACATGTCAAACACATGAAATTCACGTGAAATGTTCACACACGCATTCATCCCTTGCAGGACAAACATCACAGATGTTTTGTCATCCCGATGACCACACAGTGTGAGATGCCGGTACGAACATTTTGAAGGCAAAGGAAGATGAGGCAGGTAAAGAACATTTCATTTTAACTTTAACTTGACTCTTCAAAGCAAATGTGTATCATGACATGAGAAACTAAAAATGGCAAAACAATTGTTTTACTTACCTTAGAACGTAAAATCACATTTACAGGAATTCCCTCAGGCTTAGGTATGGCAGTATAGTACAGTACGTAGTACAGAATGCTTGAAAATGTGTGTGTGTGTATGTAAAACATATGGTTTATCCTCCTGGTTGCAGTCATCAACCGCACATGGAGTGAGGAGAGAATTCTCATTGGCACTCCAGACGGTCTGGCCTGTGTAGCACTCACACCATGTCTACTAGATGAAAGATGTGTTTTGATGAGGGCTATATGAGAATTTAATGAGGCAAGATGGAGAGCATGCCTCCAGCTACAGAGGCCTAGCGATGTGTGATTCTTTAAAGGGGATTCCACATTAGCCTTTATGAGCTGTATGCTTTTTTATATGTTTCACAATGTAGTTTCAGTACATGTTTCACCGACAGCTCGTCTGACAGCTCTTACTGCTTGGTGTCTCTGGCAAAGCAGGGACACACACTTGGCTTCATGGGCCATGACCCTATGTTGAACTGTAACTGTAGCAGCCATTTGCACCCAAAACCCCAGAGACCACAGCACAAATTACAATAATCTAAAAATATTTGTGCCTGCTATCAGAAGCTACCTTAGGTAAACTCCCTGATTCATCTTTAGTTGAAACAGAAGCAGTGTTCAAAGCCATGCCTTAGGCTACACATGCTACTGAAGTAACAGAAAATTTGCTTCTCCCTCTAACCTTTGATAATGTGATACACCACAGAAACTCTTGACATCATAATGTATATATCTTTTTATTACACATCGTAATTGATTTGTTTATTTACAAATTGCACCTAAAATGATGTTATTTTTACAACCAAATATTGTTGTCAAATTGCATCACTAACTGTTACTTTAGAAGATTTTAAATATACTTTTGAGAGTACACAGATTTAAATGCAACCTTTGTAAATTTCAATCTGCTTGCCCGAGACTTGCCATTTGCTCATAATTGTCTTGGAGATGAAGCTTTTATACATTACATTTACATTTAGTCATTTAGCAGACACTCTTATCCAGAGCGACTTACAGTAAATACAGGGACATTCCCCCGAGGCAAGTAGGGTGAAGTGTCTTGCCCAAGGACACAGCGTCAGTTGGCATGACCGGGAATCGAACTGGCAACCTTCGGATTACTAGCCCGATTCAGCCACCTGACTGTCTTATACAAAACGATATAGAAATGTGAGATACAGCATTCTCATAATCACTTACATCCACCCACAGATGGGCAGGGTGTTGAGGGAAGTAATCTCCTATTGTAATGTGTTTTCCATCAGCCTTTGTGGCCTGGTCTTGATAAACTCATAAATGTTTCTCTGTGAATGCAGACCTCCTTTTGCAGCGTTCCAGTAACAGGTCTCCGAGAGGTCAATTAACCATAATGATGCAATAATGTGGTTTACTCCCAACCTAATTGGATTTCCGTAAGCCAATGGGCTCTCAGATGTCCCATATAAGAGGATGAACTATGCATATCATTTACTGGGATTCCTTTCATTTGACTAGACTGGAGCTGGAGGAGAGGAAGCTCTGACAGAAAAGGCAGTGGCAGGCATCAAAGACCCAATTGTTTGCATTTTAAGTCTCCATCATCTCTCATTCCGGTTATTGAAAATGTTCACAAATCCCAATCCACCATACTTCCTCGGCTCTTTAATATCGAATGACATGCCTTATTATCTTGTATTTTTTCAGACACTCATTACTGGGCATACATTACAATATGGAGGACAGAGTTGAGGTGGGGCTTGTCAGAGAAGAGAAACAAAAATATCATCACTAGTTTTGTTGACCATGAATCATAATCACAGGATAAACACAGGATATTAATAGTCTCCTTTAGGCAAACATGAAGTTAATGCCATTGATTGAGTAAAGTTATGGTTTTCTATAGACATAGGCACTGAGCAGTTTGGAGACAAAGCCAAAAGTCATTCATCAGTACAGCTAGTTGTCCCTTGTAAACTTCTCCAAATTAAGCTAAAGGCGTCAAACCAGAACAATGACTCACCAAGGGCAGGTCATGAGACAATGTCATAAGACTGTTTCACTGGTTAGATTCTAATAAATGAAGAGGTGGACTAGAAAAGGGGACATTAATGCAAATTCGATTGGCTGAAATATTACACACTCAAAGTTTAAGTGGCCTTTGAGGTCGATTGAGCGTTTGCTGATCTGAAGCGTGGCTGGGCTGGTCTCCATATTTCACAGCCCACTCCACCGTCGACAGACAGTGCAGGAGGTTTCATTCAGGGAAGATGTCTTTCACTCAGGCGTTCTATGCTAATGGTTGAAGTGTGTTAATCAAACATCACAGGGTGACTCATTTTAATGTAGGGTCAGTTTTGAAACTTTTTCTGTTGTTTAAAGACTCATGTGTAAAATAGAGTTTTTGTTTTTAATTAAGGAAATAGTTGCTAAACTAATCAATACTTTGTTCACTGACTAAAATAATGTTTATTAACATGCCCTGTCAATCTGCTTCATCTTATTGTTTTGATAATCAGAGTAAAGCATATTTGCTTTACTCTGATTGTCAAAACAATGGCTAGCTAACTTGAAGCTTGTGAATTAGAAGTTCTCCTTTATTTCTGACATCAGCAACTCCCTGAATATATATATATATAAAACCCATGATGTGTTTCTTATGTGGAAGAAATTGGGATTTCCTGTGTGCTTACATTATTATTAATTACTAATCAATAGAACTAGTCATTTTATACTAGTTACCATAGTATGTTCTCATGTGAGCTTGCTATTAATAAGAGTAGATTGTGTCTATGTGTCAGGGTTAATAGATGTTTGGGGTCAGGAGAAAGTACTGGGTAAACGTCCCTTGTCATGACTACAAGGAGAGCTCCAACTATGATCTCTCTAGTCTGAGAGTTGTCATGTGTTGGGAGCTGTGAATCTCTTTCTCTGAGACTGTTGTAATGTCATTACTGCCTGACTGTCACTATCTATGTTTACTTTCTTGTGCCCTATAAAAGATGGTCCTCTGGCCATCAGAGCGGCAAGAGACACGATTGAGACCTAAGCCTGGTGTTGTGTTGTCATTTATTGTCAGAGGTCTGGTTTTCTCTCCTAATCTGCAGATTGATAATACTTATTAAAATCCAGAACTCAACTGAACTTAGTTACTCCGTTTATGAAGAGATGGACTAAACACTTTCTTCATCAATTACCAGATAATATTCTCATAAAATACCGAAATTGGTGCAACCTGTTTACATTTACATTTTGTCATTTAGCAGCCGCTCTTATCCAGAGCGACTTACAGTAAGTACAGGGACATTCTCCCCAAGGCAAGTAGGGTGAAGTGCCTTGCCCAAGGACACAATGTCATTTTGCACTGCCAGGAATCGAACCAACAACCTTCTGATTAACAGCCCGACTCCCTAACCGCTCAGCCATTTGACTCCCGTTAAACACTATATTAAATATTAAATAATAATAACAACAATTAACATTGAACAGAATAAAGGAAAGAATACGTTCCTTGATTTGCAATTGGAAATGTAACATGAGTGTTGAAGGATGATTCAGATAGTCAGGCAGTTGATGCTTTCATGTATTTTCGATGTTCATGGTTTCTTCCCTGTGATGTGAGTCTGCATTTTAAATCAGCTGTCACCTTATGACGGCTATGAAGAAATCAAAAAGAAATCCCACCTTTCCTGACGAGGGGAAATGCAAGCACTGCAAAACCTCCAACTTTGGAGGTTGGAGAAGTTGTGCAAGTACAGTAATATGAACTTTAAACGTGACTTTCTTTGTATAGTGAGATTGTTCTGAAGTGTTTTGGGTGACCATATCCCTCAGTCTATCACTGCTACTGAACCTTTAAGAGAAAGTAGGCCTTTACTCAGCAATGACTGAATCATGTCTAAAATTTGTTACAGTAATGTGGGGTCATTCAAGTTACGGAACATTATTATAACCATTTCCCCCAAAAAATCTGCAGAATCTGATCTTGCCTGGTTTTATTGCATAGTTGGACAACTCTCCATGTCCGATCACCAGGACATTTGTAATCCCTATACGACGTCACCTTGTTCTGTCCAAGTATCACCTGAGCTATGACAAACACAGCAGATCCACTATCAGACCATCCGATCCTCTGGCAGGTGTCAGGGGAAACAAATTATTCTCTCAAAATGACAAGTTTAACTCTCAATTGGAACCTGTCAGATAAAGCCAGCACTTCAGAAGCTCAGCATGAGTTGTTATTGTACATTATAGCTGCCTCTTGGGGATTGAGTACAACTGCATGAAAACAAACAGTTGGGAAATGTTGAGGACATAGGACACAATGAGCAGTATTCTGGGATATGAATTGTACTTTCATTAAAGGAAGAGATGAATAACATACATTTGCTAACCTCTGAACACTTAAGATGGTAGCATTCACAGAATCTGATCAGAATTTGTGTGTAAATACTAATAAGTAATGCAGGTAAAATACCTCAACTTCCCCCACGGATTGCTACTGTACATCTTGAACTGCTTTCAGAGCCCTTGTGCAGAGCAGAAAAACAGATGGTAGTCAAAGTAAAGCTTGAACAGGAGCGTCGGAAGGGCCGTAGGGACAGAGAAGTGTGAAGTTGAGCAGGGAGGTCAGTCCACACGGAACAGGGAAGGAGAAGCCCAGCATGTTGGGAGTGCCAGGCCCCTTCCTTCGTTGCACGAGGAGACCTGATGATGAGAGCGAAGCGACTGAGCTGATACGCATGGGTGAATTATGCCCTGAAGGTAAGCAAGACCTGTCCTGTTGGCATTAGGCGTCAGGAATTTGTGCCCAATCCTTGCGGCTACCGGCAGCCAGTGGAGCGATCTGCAGATTTTGTCGCACCCTATATCAGTAACATAGCAATCACACTCAATCACACTTAATAAAACAGCAAGCACCCTTAACTGGTTTCCCAATAGACCAGTGCAAAAAAAAGAAAAGAAGCAAAATAAAACATTATCAAGACCCAGTTGAAATCACTTCATAGCCTACATATCTTGATACAATCCAGTTTTGAATTGACAAGACATCCACTTTTGCCATACATCAGTAGCCAGTAAAACATGTATTTGACAAGGATTTGTGAAAGGTTACTGACATTCTTATTTGATACAGACACTGTATTCTTTTAGAAAAAATTACATTTTAAGGTCGAAAAATGTTTCACAGTGTTTAATGTTGGTCCTCATTTGCATACAGGATCTAATTAGTGCTTCTTGCCCTGGTTTGCTAATCAAGAAACAAGCAGCATGATGTGTTGAGCATAAAGTATGATTATTGTGGCTCATTGTAATTGTGCTTCTTGTGTTTGTTCAATGCACCCAATTAACTCTGCCACTTCAGGCATAAAGATCCTGCAAATAACATTTTTTCCGGTTGACATGTAAGTCCTCAACTTTCGACAGTATTTACTAACTTTTACAGTCAATAACAAGTACATATTTATTAATTGTAATCATAATTTGAACCAAGCCTTGATAATGTGTGTGTTTGAGCAATCACCTGTAATGAAAGAAGATATGTCAGTTTAATGGTCCTGTTAGGGATAGAGGCGGAGCCCTTGGGAGTCCCTTGAATACAAGTCTAGGCAAATTATTTGGTAAAAATGCTTAATGAGGAGGATGCAAATATGTGCTTACTATTCCATGAACATGTGCAGTCCCCTCATAATTGAATGACAACTAACAACCACAAGAGTTTTATTCTTTCCTTGTTTCATATGGAAAGAAAGTAGATGGTATGTGTCGCTTGGCAGAATTAGATTGATCATATCTATGAATATCAATGGGGTTGCAGTGAAGTAATGAGCAGGCAAGCTAAATGGATGGTTAAACCTAAATTATTAAAGACTAATTCCCCCATTTGTTACAGTGCTAGTTGCCTCTGTTTCACTGTCAGCTTTCTGCCAGTTCAGCATTTGGGCAATTGAAGACACTGTAGGTTAACATGTGAGAAGCCAACCAGGTCACTGCCACCTGTACCTCTCCCATTAACTACATTCTTATAAAAAATAATGTTTCAGGGACACTACATTACAGACACATTAATAAGGATGTAACTTTTGTAATTGTAATAACTGCATGTACAACTTACATAATTACATATATTGTAGCATGTGCATATCAAATATACCTTTAGCATGGCAGTACAGCAAATCATCTTCTCAGAATCTCTGTTTTTCTCTGAAAATGTGCCTGCAATGCCACACCTAACCTGAACCGACACACTTGGACATAGATTCTAATTGCAACCTGGCCTCTTTGACTCTCCTGTGTGCTGCTGTGTTTCTAATATATGCTGTGTTCAAACTCAATGTTGTTATTTTATTTATTTACATGGAACCTTTGTTCTGAAAGATCAATAAGAATTCCCTTGACAAGAAACACAGGCATGTGTACCTTCATCTCTTCTTGCTCATTCTTCAAACCCCCAAATTTTTTTTTGAAGCCATTGATATTTATACTTTAAACTCTGAAATAGAAAGAATTGACTTTGTTAACTGTGTATAACTTTTGAAAACTCAAGAAACATTGTTATGGACTTATTTTAATTTTACCGAAGGTATCTTTTAAATACATTCTTACTAATAATGCATATGCCTGAGAATAATGTCTACATTTAATTCTAATTCAATGCCAAATTATAGTTGGACTGGCGGTCACCAAACCATTAGCACTACCGATGTTAAAAGCAGAAAATAAATGAGAAATTAATAAACTATAGTTTCCAGTGCAAGCTATAGTTTGCAGTGCACACTCAACCATTTCCTCGCCTAATCCAATCATATCCTAATTCTACCTTTCCTGTTGTCTGGTTAACTACATACAAAACAACAGAACAGAAGACTGAGCTGACAGGATATCTCTCTCCATGATCCTCCTTGTAAGGAGGGTCGACCAGCCTTCACCCACAATCCAATTTTCACCTCAGTTCCCCTGGGAACTGTGATGCAAACCATAGCAAATGTTAAGTTAAAAGTTAAATAGGCCTGCTCTGATGGGAGATTCCAGTCTTTGGCCTTTTGTTACTCCGTCAGGTCCACTGCCCAATGTTCCTCTACTGATCCCTCAGCATCAGTGCTCACAATGAAGCCCCTGGTGTATTGACAACACCCAACCTCAGAGTCTGGAAGAAAAAGGCGCTAAAGAGGATGGAGGAAGTATTACAAAGCCATAGCTTGATGTAGGCCTACACTGCTCCACAGAATGACTTCTCTCTGTTATGTTATTCCAGTCTTTGTTGGTGCTAAGTTTGTTAAATTCTATTTTTTATAAAGTACATGCACTCACATGTTGAGATATGTCTTTGTTTTTATTGCTGACACATTTAATAAAGAAGATTGCATAAAGAAATAAATACAAATCTTTTATTGCATGTATCTTAAGCTTCTCAGTGGTATATTTTAACATAAAAGTGTGTCTATCATTCCTCAGAATACCGTTTTAATTTCCGTTCTTCCATTTTAGTGCCCCCAGTAATTATCTCTGTTACCCTCTCAACAAGATTAAGACAAGTGGCATTCATGATTAGGAAGTTATGAAATGTGCATCAAGGAATTATGAATAGGAAAGGAAGAACAGATTTACAAAGCAATGTTTGCGATGAATATTTAAAAATGACAATAAATTCAGGATTAAATTACAGTTTGAAAAGGTTTGTAGCACTCTACCAGTATTTGTTTTTAACCGAAAATGTCATGTTACACTGAACAGCTTCAGGAATATGAAATCCAGAAAAAAAACATGGAACTTACCCGCTAAAGTGCTGTATTACACTATCTCTCCAAGCATGCATGAAGGCTGTCTTGTGAGGGAAAAGGAGAATGCAATCTTTGAGCACTGACCCTATATCTTTTGCTGTCTTGCAATCCTGAAAGCACACTTTTTGGGGGTGAATAATTACATAAGTTAGCTGTCAATAATGCAGCATTCATTTACCCTCTGTTGCATGAATGACCTAGGACTCCATAGAACACCATGGAAGCTGCCCTGAATGAGTTGTTTTTGGGGTCACAATCTGTTATCGGATGAAGTAGTGAGTCTTTTATCAGGACAGTGCTTCTCACCGAGTCAGTGGACAGCTGTGTAGCATTTTCCTGTCACTTTTTAACAGTATGGACAAGACGGCAGGATGGATCATGTTGGCAAGAAAATTATCACAGAACACATCAAGGTGAGGGGAGGGGTGGGGGGTTAAAAAGCAGTAGAGATTAGTGTGTACTTTGCACATGTAAAGGATTTATAAATGGACACCTGTCTCCAATTATTTTACTCTCAGATTACCTAATAGATCTTCTGTTGGTCGTCTCAAGATAATGTTATAAAAATGTTTTGGGATTAAGAGTACAGTAACTCTATTGTAGACTGTATATACTATATTGGAGTTATTTCTTGCGGCTGGAACATTAGGCCAAGCCTGTGAAACAGTTGTAGTCTACATCTGAGGTGTCATTCCTCAAACACAAATGATGTTATGAAAGACAGGAGGGTTGACTTAGTGTGCCTCAGGCCCCCTGTTGACCTGCATTATAAAATAAGTCGGCTGCAACATAGTGTGGGAGATACTTCAGAGAAAGCCCCTTGGGTTTGGTAAAATGGAAGTGCATAATAATGACTACCTCTTAGGAGCATGGCTATGTGAAAGCTATTTTTATGGTAACACCTCTCATTGTTATCCTGACCCAGTTAACTACCACATAGTAGGTGAATAATAGTTAAGATATATTTTTTTCAATATTTTTTTTGTTATTGAAATGTGATACACGGATCATGTGTACATAGAACTACAATATATTAAAATGTGTCTATTTGGTGGACACATTTCAGGGGCGTCAAGGAGTTGCCTGTGATGGCTGACAACTGAATAGTGCATCTTATAACCAATTGCAATTGGTTAAATCCAAAGAGGATAGAGTTGGCATTTATTTATAAATTATTTGTCCAAATGGCACCTCTTTTGGCATGTTTGTGTGTATGTCAGAATGTGCAGTGTTCAACCTCCCCTCTTCCCACATCCTTTTGTCTTTGACATCACCTTTTTAAAGATTCATAAACCCAAGCAATTTACATAAACGTTAAAGCCACTGATTAGTAGTTATACAACCGACTCCGACCTACTGTATATCAGCCTACAGGGACTCTGAGTGAGTAAGGTCACAGAGCCATGTTTTCAACAACACTAGACGGAAACAAGATATCAAAAAGAGAATGTTGGTTTCTCTTCTGTTGCAGCAAAATGTTGAATGGATTTATCAGCAACATTTGTAAAGAGATTAGAAATCATCAAGAATGGAAACCTCTGTCACTGCTCTACCTGTGTTGTCCATTTGAGCTGTATTTATGACATTGCATAGGGCTGATACACTGGATGAACATTGTGATTTATTACTGTAATTTGCATGACACTATTGTTTATAATATATGAAAATTATTAAACTGTTATCAAACCCAAAAGGTCTGCATTGCTTTCACTAATGCAGCTAAAGTTTGCTCTGATATATATTCATATATAGTTAGATTTATACATCTGGGGAAACACGTATAAACAACAGCAACCATGGTGCTGAAAAGAACACATAAAGGCTTCAAAGGCACATCAAAGGCAAGTCATGAAATTGAACTATGCGTTGTTATTCAATTGGGGTCATTAAGGCAACATTTGCATTTAAATAGATGCATTAAAAAATGACGTGCCAATGGCTCATTGTGTGTTCATTCATTTTGGGCCATCATAATTAATGTGTGTTTTCAAGCAAACCTGAGAGCCTAATTGTTTCATGTTGTGGTCTTGGTTTATGAAGGAAACATGTTTGGTCATATTTATACTGACCTGAACATGGTGAACAGGCATTTAAGTATGTAATTCAAAAGACTGAAAAACTGTAAAAGAAAATCATTGTCTAATTACAACTAGCAGGCTATACTGTGGCCAAGTCTTTTATACCCACTATTCTCCTGTCTTTTCTCATATTACATTCCACACCTCTCTTATTATCCCTCACTCTTTCACCTCAACTTGTACAGGTTTAGCTGTCATTGGGAATAATGTTGTAGTTTAACCATGCGGGGGGGTGGGTATGAATTTTGCAGGGTGGTTGGAGCCTACTACGGCCCAGGCGACATCCCAGAAGCTCAGCTGGAATCCGACGTATCATGAGCAAAGAGGCCGACATGTTCCATAGGCTGTTTGAGACGACCTCTGCAGTCAAACACTGTCTCTGGATTCTTAAGACAAGGAAAAATATATACGTCTTCCCCATGCCTCCAAGGTAGCAAGGGCCCTTGGGTCTATGATAAAGGCTCGAACTAGGGAGAGACAGGTATTCCCAGCCAGGTCTCACGACCAAGAACCTCCAGGTGCAACATAAAAGAAACAAAGTATATGCTGTTTGAACAAAGCTGCCAGGTGGTACTGCATACAACGTTGCCACCACTCCAAGACTGACACAGGGTGGGTCAACAGAGCACAGATACGTCCCTCATCTCATCCATTAGTTCCTGTAATGATGGCCATTATCAGACAGGGGGCAAATGTAGGGTAGTCTCTCTCGGGTTCCCACTGGGCTACTGTGGCATCTCAGAGGTACCAAGCAGTATGTTCTGTTTTTGTTTTTCTAGATGGAGTGAGAGGTGAGCAAGGTGACCATATGGCGGGTATTTATCAAGCGACCGGCCTGCAGAGTGATTGAATGTGAGCTGAAGGTGAGGCAGCAGACAGCCGAGGAGAGGGAGCTTGAGGTCTGGCACTTGGCGCTTCATCATCTCCCTCCCAGGAAGGTCAGCCGCCCAATGAATCACTGGCACACCCAAACCCACGGCTTCTTCTCTGTCAGCTTTACTGCACCTCAGCACGGTGAAGCGAGCCAGCGCTCTTGTGTCTCTCTGGGGCCTCGTCTGTTATCGTACATGTATCTCTTCAGGGAGTCAGATGGCTGAGCGGTAGGGAATCAGGCTAGTAATCTGAAGGTTGCCAGTTCGATTCCCGACTGTGCCAAATGTGTCCTTGGGCAAGGCACTTCACCCTACTTGCCTTAGGGGAAATGTCTCTGTACTTACTGTAAGTCGCTCTGGATAAGAGTGTCTGCTTAATGACATTTACTGTGACCTGTTAGAGTGGGTTATCATGGACACATTGACAATGGTCTGACCTTCAGCAACTGTTGCTCCAGTGACTCTCCCTGTCGTCACTGGAGACCTGCATTCCATCACCATGGCAGCGTAACTAAGGGGAGGGAAGAGTGATTACAAACTGTGATGATGGGGCCAGCCTGTTCCTCCTTGAAAAATGTACACTATGAAAAGAAATCGAAATTGTCACAAAATGTCCATATGTTTTTTACTGAAACAAGAGTACACTGTTGAAGAAAAATATGTCTGCACTTGGAATAATAAAGTAAATAATGTAGATATGTTGTATTTATATCTAGTTTTACTTCAATCACTCCTTATAGAATCAGTAACTAGATTTGACTGTCAAACATAATACTTAAGCATATAATACTTGCCGTAAACATTGAGTGAGAGACAGTTCCTATTCTGAAGGATCTGTAGCCTCACTACAGATCTCCCTAGTGTGCTGTAAAAGTAAACAAGATATTGTGTCAGCAAAGTGCTTGTGCTGTTGAAATAAACCTAACCCTACCTAACTCTAACCAGAAGAGATGAATGCCTAAACATACAGTGAGCAAACTATTGCTAAGCATTTTTTTATACGTTAGGGAATTGTCTTAATTGGGCATTTATAAACACATATTAGTTACGGGTCTGTTTCATCTGGAAATGTATAGGGAAAACCACATTTAGTTTAAGTATTTATGGTTTTTCTGTAATGCTTTTGTAGTCTATCAAACGTTGTAGTCTTAATACTTGATATGACTATACAATGTTGGTCTAACTGTTGTATCACCAAAATGCGTTGAAAAAACTCTAACAGCTCAGAATTGTATGGTTTTGTGAGATAAGAATGACTGGTTCGGTCTCAATCACATTATCTGAGTCTCACATAAGGCACTTCTCCTAGCAGGTGGTAAAAGCTGCACTTACCTCTTCATCAGCCTTCCAGCACCACTATCTGAGCCCCTCAGGGCGCGTGTTCACTCTCTCTCACTCTCTCTCTCTCTCACACACACACACACACATACACACACACACACACACACCAATACACTCACACACACACATGCTCACACATGCACACTCATAGCTGTAACATATTGCTGCCTCCTTTTATCCAGCACAGTGCTGTACCCTGAGGATTAGGGCTTTGTTCTTAGTCAAAGCAAATGACTAACCCCACTCTTGTAGGTGTGTGTAGAAACACGCACAAGCACATAAGCACAAAAACTCACACGCAAACACTCATTCCATGGCAGCCTATTGACTTCCCATCTCCTACTGAACAACGCAGTAAAACGGATTCTTAAGGCAAAGTTGGAATTAGGAAAACCACACCACAACAAGAGAACAACATATCATTCACTCTACTGGATCCCCTAACAGCAGAAAATTGCATTTATTAGGAATGTTCCATGACCTACACTTTGGGATATCTCAGTCCAGGAATCCCTAGTGGTTGGAGTGTTAGCAGAGAAAACAGCCACCCAGTCATGCTGCTGTCACTCACAGGATATGTGAGCTGAAGGAAAGCATGGTTTCACAGTCAACAAGGCTTATGTTTAGACTACGTTTCCTTTTTGTATTTATTTTGGTATATTATTATTGTCAGAATATGCATTAAGCTTGACCAGTGGTACAGTACAGAAACCGATGCTTTAAAAAATTAAATTTGGGGGACAAACCTCCAATTGGACCCTGTGTGTGCATACCGTACAATGGTTATGCTCATGCTCAGTACATGCACACACCAGGCTCAGTGAACATTCAAAAATCTGCCTGTGAGGCGGGAAATAGCGGTGTAACCAGCCAGAAACTGGGTAGGAGCCAGGCAGGAGCTTTGCATCTGAGCAGAGGTGTGCAGAACCGTCTCCTCTGAAGAACAAGACAGCAGACAATGCAGAAAGTGCTTTCCCTTGTTGGATGACCACTGTACAGAATAACTGGTAAATGTGATTCTACAGTGATAATGAGCATAGGGAGGCCTTAGACTTTGTAGCCAAGTAATTACCATTTTGGATGGCTTTGAATGGAACATGTTTTGGAGTGAACCGAGGAACTCGAATATTATAAAGATGAAGACCTAATTTGTTCACTTATTAACCAGGTTTTGTAAATAGAAACTTGAATCATCCTTGACCATTTCAGATTGGCATTTCACTTTGACTAGAAAGCCTCTGGCTACCATATTCTACCTGGTATTTAGGAGGATTAAGTGAGCCAATGTTGGTTGGAAATCTGAGTTTGAAAGAAAGTGAGAGAGACACACTGGCTATTGACTCCCTTAAATATATCTGAAAGGGTGAAAACAAGTGTAGGGTCCATACAGCAGGCTTCATTCTGTATAATAGAAAGCAGACCCGTAGGCTAGGTCTACTCCAGCAACTCACACAAACAAAATATAAAGTGACAGTTATAATACCACTATTGATGCCAGTCCGCCCACTGATTGACGGAGCAGATTTGATTTTGCTGCCCCCAAGTGGCTTGGCAGCCAATAGTAGGATTGAGAGATTTGGAGGTATGTCCATTTAAAAATCATCACTGATTTCCTTCACATTCTAAAAAATGCAAATGCATTTTTTAAAGCAGTCTCTGATATACTGTAAAGTTAGTGACCCTTAACGTGTAATGAGTTCAGTTGCCTTCAATTTCAAACAGATGAACACTGCAGGTCTACCCTCACAGGCTTGATGGTCAGATAGAATGGCCTCATCATGCCAGAGCATCCTATGTTCCGACATGTTTTCTTTCCGGGGGAGGAAGACAAACGGAGCAGCAGAAGGTGAATAGGGGGAACTTCAAAGGCATTCTGTGCATCTGAAAAGGATGAATTACATATAAAACTACATGGTAGAAAGGGAAAGGTTTTCTCCCCCCTGTATTCAGAAAGAGTGCAGCTGTTCAGGTATTCTGCCAGCAACACACAAAACCTGACTCGCCCAAAAAAGCTTTTCCAACAATCAGCCAGAGCTCTGGGACTCACGGAACCAGACTGAGGTGCTGGTTTATTTATGAAATCATAATAATGCTTTATGGAAGGGAGCAGAAAATCCAATCCCCTCACTACTGAATGGGTTCAGAGAGTAGATATATTAAAGAAGAGATAAGTGCCAGGAGAACTTTCTGAATACTAAAGATTCTGACCGCAGCACAGCACTGCATGTGCAAATTGGTAATTAATCATTTTTTATGAATACATTTTCATTTCCATGTTTGCTGTGTCACAAAATGAAGTAAATTATGCTTATGCATCTAAACAATTTAAAATGTCACTTTACAGTTCAATAAAAGCTTCACAATAAAGTTTGTTAGCATGGTTAGTATAGTGTCTCCCCTCACCAATCATGGATCAATCAACAAATGTCCATCAAAATAAAACAATGTGTACTTCTTGTTATTTGTATTAAGATATATTTTGTTAATCCATAGTATTAAGAGTTTACTTGTCATTCAAATCAGGGTCACCATGACATTTATTTCACCCATCAATGTGTTTTGATGAGCATGATCAAAATGACCAGAGACTATTTTCTTGATCCCTGGAAACGTTCAGATCAAGGACTTAGTTGTTCATTCTGAACAAACTAATATGAACACCATAGTAACAGCTCACATAATTGCTCTGGCTCTCACACTTATAAGAAACCATCATTAGGTTGCTGTGAGGCCACTCTGTTGATGAGACAATTAAATCCATCATATTCTAAGCTATTTTACACCCCAAGCAAACCGGACAATATTTTGGAATGAATCATCATGATTACTGGATGTGATGGCCTTCAAAAGGTTTACTGAAAACTGAACTGTTAATGGAACACAGTAGGGTTGCCAACTTTCTCAACCCCAAATGAGGGACACTTTCTTCCAGGTGCGCACACGCACATGCGCGCGCACCAACAGCTGAAAAACAATAACAGAAATCGCAAGTTTTCATTAGCCATACCATGATAAACCTACTAATTTCAGTGTAATTTTGGCAAACCACTAATAGCTACTCGCTTGGATGTATTGTTCAAAGTAATAGTCAAGGCAATTATTACAAGTTTCTCCTTTTGACACACAATAACGCTCACCTCACCAGTGGCCAGTTCACACAGTCACCAACAAGCAACAACCGTGTCCCATAGCAACGTTTGCGTGAGTTTTGGCGCGTTTACAGTAGCCTATTACTGTCCGGTGAGGCTGTGATTGGAATACGGGACTGGAGCTGTCCCTGACGGGACAAATCAAAATCACCCATAATTCGGGATGTCCTGGACAATTCAGGACGGTTGGCAACCCTAGAACACAGTGTCTCAAGAGTGTGTTCACCCGAGAATATTTTGCAGTCTAAATCCTTCATAAATATGTTTCCCAGGCTTTGGCCTGGAACTCAGTTAGTTGTTTGACGTGCTGGAGAAAACACCACAAATCAGGATTCTAAGAACCTCTCTGCTTGAAGAGGTGTTTGTGTAATGTAGCATGAAGGCTTCAAATTGCTCATGAGGTCTGCTTATTATCCTCTCTGTTCTGTGTTGTACTACTAAGCAGGCCTTGTACACAAATCTCTTCTACTGTAGCTCCTGCTTGGAACCACAAGTCTCTCCAATCCATCCTTATACCTTACACTCCACAAGCTAAATGATGAGACTGCTACATTCTTCATTGAAGAACAACTGTTGGATAGCCAGTTCAGGCCAGGGTTCCTGGTGAAGAGTTGTTTGTAACATAGCAACCCTTGGACACGTAAAATGTCTGGGAGATGTAGCTACAGGTCATAACAATGCCTGCTTTTACATAAACATATTTCTATTAGGGTGATTACACATTTGTTCCATAATAATGTCAAGCTTCCAACAAAGTAAAATAATAAGCATAATTTATTAGCGTTTCAGAAACTAGGTTGTTGTTGGAGTGTAATTGTGGGCCCGGCCCGTGTAAGCTGTCAATGGGATTCCTGCTACACATCAAAAGATTCAAAGTTCCCCTAATGTCATCATTTTTATAAGAATGCAAAAATACTTTGCAGGGATTCATATTTTGTTAAACATGGTTTTCCCTCCTAAAAAGTAAAATGTATTAACAGATTTCTTAAAAATCTAATAGCACATCTACTCTTTCTCCCTCATTTAGAATTTCTGGATTTATAAACATTCAAATTGCAAATATCACTCGCCAACAGCACCGCTGGGTGGGCTAGGTTGATCGGTGAAAGAGCGTTGCACATCAAGATGGCTATAGGAAACATCGGAGATTCAGCCATGTATGTTTGACTGAGATGGAGAGTCTGTTGTGCACCAAATCGGCGACTAACAAATCAGAATGGTAGGGTAGCATCTCTTAAATTTTTTAATGTTTGTTAGCTTGTAAAAACAGTTGCTGACACTATTAGCGGTGAACTAGGCTAAGCTTTTAAATTCGCAGTCCTCGTTACTGACAAGTCCACTCTTCTCTGGAGCTTCAGGTTTTTTTAGACGGCATTTCCTGACAGCAATTGACTTTCAAATTTGTGACGTATTAAATCTACTTTGCCCGGGAAACATTTGAATCTCAGATTTTAGGGAAGTGCAAAGACATCTCCCATTTCAGAAGAATGAAGTGAAAACACCTCTCTATGACAATCTAATAACTGAGGCTACCAAAATATTTCACCACGGACATCAGCTATGGATAAAACATACCCACACCAACTCACAATCACATTCATAATGTGTAGGACCTACTGCATGGTGTATCCACATTTTCCATTTCAGGTAGAACTGTAATCGACATGTAGGCCCGATTGGCCTAGAAGATGCTGATTTTTTAGTCACTTATGTTTCTTGCAACATTAAAATGCTCCACCACTGAGCCATTTCACCTTTTAATGTGTTCATTGTGTGGTTAAAACACTCAGTCTCCACTTTGTAGGATGTACTATAAAGGTAAAAAAAAGAACTGGAAAACCATTTGGGTTAAGATGGAACTATGAGTTGTCGATAGCCAGACCACCTAATCAGCCACGTAAACCTGCACAGGAACAAAAAAAATGGGCCATGGGAGAGGGTATGATCCAATGTATACTGAAATAACCCGTAATTTAATGTTTCCTTCAGTATTAAAGTTGTATAATTCATGTTAAAAAATAAATAAATAATGGAGTGTGATAGGAGGAAATATGCTGATAACGAGGAACTTGGTACAGAGACTAATGTTTTTTGAATGAGAACAGTTATTTTTCATCAGCCATCCCTGTGCTTAAACGATCATTTGCAGTTTTGATTGATGTGCCAGAGGATCATAGACCGGGTTTACACTGGATTATGAGGAGAGGGGAATGCAAATGAACTTGATAACAGCAGGATAGGAGATAGGAGCGTGAGTCACCCCTACAATCCCCTACAATTCCTCCCAAGCAGGATTGATAGGCTGGAGGTGAGTGTGTGCGCTTGTGTGGAATGAAACTAGAGGAGAATGAAACACACTGAGAGGTCAATGGTTCTGCTGTGACCTGTAAAGAAGTATATTATACCTTCAGTTAGCACCTATCTCTACATCTACGCTATACAGATAACTATTTTAATTGTTGCCAGGTGATCTGGTAAGGTGATTGAATTCCATGATTTTTTTCCAACAAAAAATGTTTGTGCCTAAAGTGCTGAAAATAATATTGGCCATGATGTCTGCTTTCCATTTGTAGCAGTGTCTAATAATCTAGTGGTCATGCTGGCCTCATACTGGAATTGCAATAGAGAACAACAGGCAGATTTCTCCGCCACATCAACTGAGGAGGAGCAGTGATTCATGGTGTTATATTTGTCTGTAAGGAGATGAGTTACTGGTAATGAATGAACCTTAAGAAGGGTTTGGCCTGAAGTATTAATCTTAGCAGAATTTATAAGGCAGAAATAGAGTCACTCTATTAGCACAAAGGAAGACATCCATTTGGTTCCACTTTACTTAACTCACATCAGAAATACTGTAATTGCTGTGAAGCAATTATATAGTTCCAGTAGGCCATTACCCACACAAAAACCACTCTTGGGCGGGAGAGGTGGGGTTGAGGTGTGTGTGGGGGGTGGGGGTAAGGGGGGGGGGTTGAAGTCTTTAAGATGGGGTGGGTTGAGAGGGAAATTAAGTTTGCAGTCTTTAAATTGGGGTGGACAATAGGGAAAGAAGAAGACCAAATTCGTTCACCTTTCTGCACTGGAGTGGATTATTTAGCTGCTATTGAAAATTCCACAGTCAAGTATAGGAAATTTGGCTATGAGATAAAATAAAACCTATCTGCAGACAAAGACAGTTCCCTTGATTATGAGGTCTTCATAGGTCAATATGGCAATGAGGGTTTCAGGAGTTCTGATTCCATATTGTGTTATTCCTCTGCTCCTCTGCTCCTTTTCCCCTGTGAACCAGAACGGCTCTCTCCCATGCAGGCCATCTATAGTATGTGAGTCCAGAATAGCTGCTCTCTCCCATAAAAGCCCCAGAATGGCTGCTGCTCACTCATTAAAGTTGGAATGCAGTTAATTTGTTTTCCCGTAATGCAGACTAATGCATCTGGCTCTAATGTGACCACCTGAGTCCAAGCTCTGAAGCCCAATAGTCTGGTTAACTCTAAAATGGACTCCCTATCCCGGGTCCTCTTGCCAGATTTGGCTCAGGCAAGCAAAACACAACAAAATGCTGTGATATGTTACCCATGTGTGTAGACGCCTTAACTATGATACCAGAAGACAAGAAATTAGTCATATTTCTTTTTGAACGTTTGGTTTTCATTAAAACCCCAAGCTGACAACGTGTCTATCACAGTAAGTAAGTAAGCAGGCTAATTGCTTGAAATGGAACTCTTTCTAGACATGCCTGTGTTGTGTTACTTGCTTCCCATTTCCTCACCTTGCAGAAAACGAAAATGTGTTTCTCCCTCTTCTGTTGTTGTCATGTCCTTTGTGTTGCTAACTGACGGTGCATAAATAAATAAACGAAAGCAAAATGTAAGACCAAGTGTAAATTGGCAATTATGTTCCTTTTATTTTTAGAGGGAGACAGTGAGAGTGACACTGTGTGGAATTCATTACTAGGCTGTCTTGCCTTGCCTTTTTAATAATGAGTTTAATCACTTCCCTCGGAAGTTTATCACTCCTTAAAAGAGCGTTTGCTTTTATTAACACAGAGAGTTTTCATTAAGACCCAATTATCTAGTAGAAATCAACGGAGTGTGCATGTGTGTGTGTGTGTGTGTGTGTGAGGGTAAACAGGGTTAGGGTGAGGTTGCACAATGTGCTGTCAATCCACAGGACGAAACTCGAGCCAGTGACATCAAAGTGGTGTGGTCATGGCCGGAGGTCCAATATTCTAGTCTGGATCAAAAGTCCATGGAGATTAAACTCAAAAGGCTAAAAAGGCCATTCATAATGGTCATTACAATTGTGACAACTAGCAGTAGTGACAGTGATATTAATAATATCATTTTCTATATAAAACAGCAAAAGCCACTTTTCCTACAATTACGACTGGCAACTTCAAGATAAGAAATCATTATCTCAATCTATGTATACTCAGATAACTTGCATCACTTTATAATTCTACCCAAGTAGCGCAAGTAGAGAAGCAGTTCCTCTCAAGGTCAATGGCAGAGTTACATGCAGCCTAATTGAGAATTTGATCTGGCAACCCCCAGGTGGTTAGCACAGTGCTGTTGTGAATGTTAAAGATGAACTATCAGGATTTGATCAGCACTAATATACTTAAAAATCTGTTCTTTCTACACCATTGAGAAGTCAGGAGTCCACGAGGCAGGATTTTAGTGTAGGGGAGATTTACTATCTTATCTGTATTCTAGGCAGGCTACCACATGTCTTACGTGCAGTGAATAGAATGAATAGTGAAAGGAGCCTCTCTGAACAAACCTGTGTGGAGAAAGTTATAAATCAGAAAATTGTATGAGCATGGGTAGAATTATAACCTCCAATTTCCAAACAATGGCATAGCAGCATGCAGCAGCAGCTCAGCAGTAACTATCACTCTTCACATTATAAAACTTCTTGAATCCCTGCCCAACCAGGTCACCCACCTCATCCCAGTCTGTCCTTCTGAGATAATGACCAGTTTAGTGCCATTTTCATCAATCTTTGTCTGAATATGGATTACATTTAGCAAACTTCCCTTGTGTCATGATGACCAGAGTGAATAGTCGGCTGCAAGGAGCGTGCCATCACCAAACATATTACCCATAATTCTTTTTCAGTTTCAAAATGGCTAATGTCCTCTGCAAATATTAATCTCACTTTTACCATTTGTAGCCTATTGTCGACTATTGCTTTTGGGTATTGTGCTATAATAGTGTCATCAAATGTGAAATAAGTTACCAATCGGGCAACAGTGTCTAAGATCACACATACAAACACATATGATTGTATTCACTGGGAATGTACTCACACCGAGAGTTGCAACAGTGTAACTGTGATAATAAAAAAGGTTGGAGCTGAGAATAATGGTCCATTATGATCGGAAAACTCAACTTGGCAGGGTAGAAGAAAAGGTTCCCGCTCTGAAGTAGTTTAGGCATCCACATTCAGTAAATAGGCCTGTTTATTATGTTACCATGAATCTAAGCCAGTCAGAGTCATGCTGTGTTGTGGTAACTGAGGGAGACATTATATTGGGTTTGGGAAGCAGACCTTAACACAATATCTTGAATGTGGATATGTACCTATATACCATAGTGTACATTTCAAGTATGGCATGAAAAACTTTTATATTGCTTCGTCCTAATAGCCCCCCCCAAAAATCGAAAAAAACAAAGTGAAAAGTTCTCTAACAGAAGCATACACATCATTGTCAAGTGATTACAGAAAAACTGGTTTTAATCATTGATTCAGTGGCAGCTTCACATGCAAGAGGCTTTGATGAAAAGTCGCTGTCTTTCCCTATGGCAGTTAGTTTGACGGACACTTGATACAGTTGAACAAAGACTCCACACCCCAACTCGGCTGTAAGGACCGTCTCTCTTCCTGTAAGCCGACAGGTTGCTAATGATTCCTTCTCTGCCAGGTTTCTCCCAAGGCTAGTGATTACCGAGCACTCTGCAAAGAATGACGCCTTTTACCTGGAGCCCAAACAGAGAGTCAAAATCACAACAAAGTGTTGATGTACTGCCTGAGTTATCGTGGGTGTTTTTTCCTTCTCTGCAGGAGTTGGTTTTATTATTCCGATTGGGGAGTCAGATGGAAATTGGTTTTGCTAATGAAAATAATTTCCTGTAAAAACAAATGAACTGTAAATGCAAACGACTAAGAGGCATAGGGCCTACCTGTTTTCGCTGGTACTCGAGTGGAATGAGGGTTGTTGAGCATGAATCATTTCTCCGAGTGCTCGCTCTAACTCTTTACCCAGAGTGCTGAACGGCACTAAGCCTCCATGAGAGGAATAACCTGAAATAGAGGAACGCTTCAATGTCGCCCTTTCCTATTCTCCTCCACCAGTGATTATAGAATTGATTTTATTTTCTCGTGGTGCCTGGTATAGGGGCAGTAATAACAATTTATCTTGGCTCCTTGTTCCATTATGGCTGCTGATGTTGAGAAAACAGAGGAAAGTACTGTGTTTCAATGATTTATGGGGCCAATTTGACCTGTGCTTATTAGAGAGATCTACACAATGTGATGCAGGCATTAGAAATGGACTACAGCCTTGGCTTTGCTCCATGGTGAACGTGTACATGGGTCTTCATAGACTACAGTATAAAAAAAAGAAAATATTTGAAAAGAAACCCATTCTCGACTACTTCTGCTTAGCCCCCCCCTCCTAAGGTCCTTATAGGACTTGTTCAAGAAGATTTCAACTGTACTGTACCAGAATGTGGAACCCTCCATCCTAAGACACTGCTTATCTACATGACAATCCCCCTGGAATGACAGGTGTATAGAGAATAACATTATCATGATTGAATCTGATTTGAGAAGACACCAAGAGAATTGAGCATATACCGTATTTGAGGTGTGAAGAGCAGTCAGATAGTAATCGCCATGCATGCAGGTCTCTCTGGTCCCAGATATGGCTGGAGCCTGCAGAAGATTCCTGCTCTCAGGGGAACCTGGTTATTCCTCATTGATTGGCGTTTATGGAGCCGTTTAAGCACGCCGCGTACCCTCCTCCATCAAATCTAGGTCTCTCTCCTGTGGCCAGTGATAATATTTAACTACTGACCTTATCTTCTCCCTCCCACACCTCCTTTGCCTCCTCGGCACGTGTAGCATTTGAATGCTTGACACAGCTCCAGGTGTAGCATGTTAATACATCTGCTGCTCAGCTGATTAAAGATGGATATCAGTGGGATGGTAAACACACACATGCCTTCGAGCTGCTCCGTGACTGGCTAAGCACAGGAACATTGTGAAAGTTTGTGCCCAGGCAAGCACACAGCATTTCACCTCTGAAGTCTAAAAATGGTATATTCTCCCAGCATTAAACACCAACTGAACAATGGTATATTCTCCCAGCATTAAACACCGACTGAACAATGGTATATTCTCCCAGCATTAAACACCGACTGAACTGGCTACATAATACGTTACAACCCATTTGAGAGAAAACATGCAATTATATGCAAACAGGTATTAGATCTCAGAAAAGCTTTTAGATGTGTCTAGTAGTACTTTCCAGTACAGTATTTTTTTGTTAGGAGAAAGGTTGCGTGTAGTTCAAGCATTTCCTCAGACTCTATGGGTCTTTATTTGGACCACTGCATGAGTCGACAGAGATTAATTCTGTGTCTTCTACTGCTGATCGATAGCACACCACCTGCGACCCGATCCCTATACAAGTGATTGGGCCATATTTTATGTCGACGGCTCACACAGAAACGTAAAGAAAGTAATATCATCATGTCCACATGCAAGAAAATAAGGCAGAAGAAATGTGTGCAAACTCAAAATTCAAGTTTTTTTTTTCTTCTCCAAGCCATCAGAGGCAATCATTATCTCCACAGGTGAAAGCAGCAGGAGTGGAAAGGAGCTCTGACTGTTATATCAGGTGTTGGCTTGTCGTCGTCATCGTCCCCCCGTCCCCCCCCGCTCCTCCTCCCCTCAGAGAGAAGCCATGGAGCGACTGGGACCTGAGCCTCTCCCTCTACACTTCCAAAATACAGATGAAACTGGGGAGATGGCCACCATGTGACTAGTTCCAAACTGTCTCCTTTCCCAGCCGAGCATTTCATGTTTCTCACTCAAACCGTAAAAATATGTAGAACTCCCATGGTGAGAGCTCGTAACATGGCAGGAGATGGTTAAGAATGGCCTGGGCCCATGAATACACCTCTCATCAATACACTTCGTATATATCAACAGGAAATGGTGGTTCCTATTTAGGCATTCAGTTACAGTGCTCTACCTGTTTAATACTGAAATCTTCCACTTCTCTGTGTGGGGGGGGGGGACATTATCATAATTTAAGATTACTATGCATGACTGTCACCTCAAAGACAATCACGTAGATTATAAATGCTTCAAGTGCTTATAAAGGTTTGAATGACTCAGAGATAATCAACTTTCAATTGTTTTAATTTCTTTGTTAATTTTAAATATATTGAAGAGCATTTGACTTGATTAAATAACTTGGATAGGAGTTGGCACTGTCAGCCCACACAGGTGCAGAAAGATGTGAGACAGCAAAACATAATGATTGAGAGAAGAGCAGGCTACTGTGGGGAGGGACAGGAGGACATGTCAGGAAAACAGATCAAGTTCTGGGATATCAATGAAACATGTCCAATAATCAATACCGTCAAATAAAAAAAAGAACGAAAGGTGGACAGCTATTTGTACAAGCACTGTCACAGAGGGCTTCATAGATGCCTACAGACCAGCACCTATAACCTACCTAAACCATCAAGAAATACAAGGAAAATCCTCTCCTTGGGAGTAACCGTTCAGTGAGGGATCCCCTCCTCCAGAGACGGTTGGTGATGCAAAGATCTTGCTTCTGAAAGAAATGCTGTGGGACATGACTGACATGAATCTATTATGCTGTTTAACAGTATGGTGCATCCATGACTTTGATCCACAGAAACAGTCTGCAATAAATAAGGTAGCTTACTGAACGAACAAATGTCTCCAACCTAAACTCAGCTAAATGAATGACATCATCTGCGGGAAGTAGGAGCTTCATCAGCTGCCATAAAGTTTAATAAAAGGCACAATAAAATGTGATTTTCATACGGCGGCAGTCATTACCATAAACCCTGCTTTTTACCGCTCATCCTCCTTGCGCTCTCTCTCCTCTTAGTGGCAGTAATGGTGCCAGGGGAGCTGAGAGGTGAGGGAAGAACAAGGTGAGTGGGGGGGGATATTCACAGCTCTGTTTTCATTTGATGTCATTAGAATTTCTATTCCCCCAAAAATGACTTTTTGGAATATTTCACGGCAGTTGCGTTAAGAAGCTGCAGCATGACCCACTTTTATCCCGGCAGCACTCACCCAGCACCAACTGTCTCTCTCTTTTTCTTTCTCTATCTTTATCTGGCCCTCTTCCTGATGATTTCTAAAACTCCATTGAGTTTTCTTCTATTTTCTGTGGCTGGTTTGTCAGGCAGTTGGGTGTGACAGCATGATGGTTGCTGTGGGAAGCTTGGTCATTGACTTCTAGTATCCTATGTTAACAGTGTTGTTTGCTGACAGCTGGCTACTTTCATCTTCTACTGTGCACATCTCTTTGTGGGACCTGTTTGATTGTGCCAACAATATGACATCCATGGTGACACTGACAATAGTGACAGTGAGGGAACTAAATACATGAACAGTGTTTTGTTATGCTTTGAAATGTTAATCCTGTATTTAGGGTACTTTCCTGTTAAACAAGGGCAAAAGGTTTAGCTTTACTAGTCAGGAAATGCATAAGATATTTTCATGTGTACGTGTGATTCAATACAATTCTGTGAAGAGTTCATTGTTTGTGGTGGCTGAACTCATACATACATCACAAGCAAGCATAACGTGACAGTAAGTTATGAAGGGGAAAGGTTTGATGCCCACAGTACGTAAAAGACAACACGGGGTGAAGCAAGACGAGGCCAGGGTGATGTTCTGTGATCTGTCCCCCACATCCACTCTCTCTCCAAGCAATGATGGAAATCTGTCAGCTGTCCTGTTAGGTGTTAAGAAGGGCCAGCTACTGGGCTGACACTTGTAACCTTAGAGCGTGAAATGAATGCACTCACTTTTCTTTCCTTGCAAACAAGGCTTATTACACCTGATGTACTATAAATCTGCGGCTACTTTATTTTTCAATTTCCTGCTTCAGTGAGCACCCCTATGGCAGTGAGGGACCCCCTTGTCCCCAGGAAATACCTCACATGGTGACATCACACATGAAGCGATACGGCACGGACAGAGATTGATAGAGACCGAGGAGCTCTTGCTGCTGTAGTAAGGGAAATGGGGACTCTAACCAAGAGGTCCCTCAATAACACCTGGAATCTGGTCTTTGGTCTTCAAGAATAAAAAAAGAATATGTGCTTGAACCTCAGAGGGACAGAAGGGCGCTCTGTGAAGATTCCCAGCAGGAAGTGCAGCGCTATTTGACTTCATTATAAAAAAACTAACACAGCTAATGAACACTCCACCCGTGAGGATATTCAGCATACATCCATGAACAGGAGTGAGGTCCAGTGTCCCTGGTTGCTCTCATACATCGCTTTGCATGAGCCTGCTGGCTCTGACAGGTGGTCCTCGGTTAGGTGGCAGATGCACTCTGTGACGCTGTCAGTCACAGTGACAAAGGTGACATTAGGACTGAATCCCGCCCTGCAGAAAAGGGCATCTGCACAGCATGGTCATCTTTTAATGGTGGTTATACGGGTCAGGCAGACCAACACATGCTAGCCTCACACACACACACAACCATTAAACATTGCAGAGTTATCAGTTGAAGCCAGCTAATAAATAAAATAAGCGATGGTTGACCTTCTGAACCTCATAAAAGGACCAGGAGTTGCACTACTCAACTGTGATGCAACTCTGCAACTTTCTTACATTACTCAATGTTAAATGAATGGATGGCACATGTTGGATTGTCCACGTTTCTTCTGTGTGCTTGACAGATCTAAAATGGACAGTGTGGGGGAAGGCCCCAGGATAAAAATGGAAAAGGCTAGTGCAACTCAACACAATTATTTCTTCTGAGTGATGCGGAGACAACAATCATACGTTTCTCCCTCCTGTCCCTTTCTTCATGATGCATTACATATACAGCTAGTACAGCTGACCTCTGACTGACCTTTTAGACAGAATTATTTATCTGAACCTGAGTCTATATTAGCGCAGATAGGTGTGGGAGAATATTACACAACAATGTCATAGGAATTATGTGTGAATTCCTACATTCTGTAACGTTATAATGTTCGTTGGCTTGGGGGACATGTTCAATGGTGTGTATGAGGACATGGCCAGAGGCAGCCGATCTAAAGGTTATGAGAAAAGGAAAACATATGGACCACAAGTACAACATGGCAACAGGAGCACAACAACATTCTGTATTCTGAAGGTTATTTTGACCAACCATTTTTCATAAATCATTGAACAAACAACTTAGGTCAAGAAAGTCTATTCTTTGGTGTTTCATGAATGCAAAGAGACAGACTCAAAGAGTCAAAAGAACTCATGGGAGGATATCCAAAGTACTTTCTTTTTGATCTTGATTAATAATTTATGATATAATGTATAAAACATTATTTGTGTATTATTGACTGTTAATAGTAGTTGCTTTTGGGAGATAAATATTTTTCGGAAATAACACATTTTCTGGTTAAATACCTAAGGCTTTTGTGACTTGTTAATTATTAATCACATATCACAGTCTGAAGGATGACATCTTGATTTTGACATGACAGATAGTATAGTCCCAATGCTCTACCGATAAAAAACATGCAATGTCTCCTCAGATACATTACTTAAAACCCTAGGGCTGTAGAACAAGTACTATAAAAAAGCAAATCAGAGGGCTAAATATGGAACTTGCAAATATATTCATATGTTTCTTCCATGCCAACACTGTTTCCGTTTAGATTTAATCCTGGATCTCATGATGGACTAAGGAACAATTTACCCACAGGGATCTCAGCTTTACAAATACAGGCCAACCTAGAACATATCACATGCAGCCCCAAAGGAAAGCTGATGAAATGTTGATATGATCCAGAGGAACACTGTCCCCACATAATCTAATACAAATTTCCATATCCCATTCCAAGAGACAAAACACATTTGAACGAAGGAAAGAAATTATATGTGTGAGGTTAGATATGGAGTTGGGAATGGAATAATCGGAGACGTGTGACTAGGCAACCTCCAGAGGGAAGAAGGTGACTGAGATGCAGTGCAGCAAGAGAGGGAGATTGGCAAGATCTTATCACTAGAAGCCTAGAAGATGTCATATTAATAATCTTGCTCTCCGTTCTCTTGGACACAATGGTAAAGGTTAATGTATGGGAACAGTCATAATTCTGTGTTGCGTTTAGAAACTAAAATAGGACATTTTATCATTATGTGCAGTCTGCAATTAGATATCCAAGCTGTATTGTAGGATTTCAAGGTGACATTGGCTGTGTCACACATATCAATATACAACACATGAAGCTAAAATATGATACTACAAAAAAAATATGGTTAATGTTCTCTGAAATGAAAAAAGTCGCAAGCCACAAACCATTTGCAGAGGCAAAGAAAGCTCTTGTAAGGGCAGAAACCATCTTCACACAAGCTCTAAAAAGTTACCCTTGATGAGAGAAATCTCTTTCAAAAAACAAATGACTTCAAAAATAACACAGCAGCGATTTACATCATATACATTTCTGTGTTTTTACTTTTCAAAACACTCATCTTCAGTATTTTACATCAAATGATTTATTTTGTGTAGTGCAGTGCTGTGCTGATATAATATGGCTGTTACTATAGAGCAAACTCTACGTCACATGTTACCATTTTCTCAGCCCCCAGATTAGCCTCCAGTCAGTTCAAATGATAGGTTTACCCCATCAGCCTGTTAATTTCCCCTTTGCTGGGGTAGGAACTAGAACACTGTCGTTGTTGGAACCGCAGCCCTAGTCTTCCTCCTCTGTCCCAGGTGTCATCAATCAGGAGAGTGTGGAGGACTAATGGAGTCTCTGTGGCCATTAGAGATGAGAGAGAACCACTGATATATGACGCAGCACAGTGCAAACAACTCCTAGGCCATACTCATCACACTCCTATCCATCAACAATCTTAGATTATGTCACATGTAAGTATTTGATGACCTACGGTGCTGTGATTGATTGGCATGGCCTGGGTCGGTTTCATTCAATCAATGGGAGACTGGCCATTGTTCTCAATCCATTTGGTTTCCTGGATTGTACAACTCCAGAGAGTATAATTGGATAATTAGACAGTTAAATAGATATATTTCCTGTTTTGCTCATTCGGAAACATTTATCTGCTATATCTGGGAATGCTTGTTCAATTAGACCCCATTAATGTAAGTAATTGGTCATTCTGTGTCTCAGGAGTCCTGTCCTGTAGCTGTTAACCCAGTCCCCTTTTTCATCCTTAACACCATTAGCATTGCTGGTGGGCAGCCTCATACTTTAAGGACTCCAGGGTAGAATTTCAAATGTGTCACGAATGAGTCAATTATCCCCAATGACCAAACATATTTGTACCTAAATTGGAAATGTGAGCCAAAGTAATCTTTCTTTTTTTTTTCTTCTTAGAAATAAAAATACAATCTAATGTAGCTTCATATGCTATAACAACAAGGATACGAGCCTTCTTATCCCAAAGGATAGCGTTGTACTCTTTGGACAAAGCATGTCCTTCTAATCAAATTTGATACATTTCTGAGAATGAATGAGTTTTTCAGTGCTTTGTAATTCATTTCTGTACACCATTCAGCAAAGCAGATACAATTCACTAAAGGCCTTTGTTGAAGTTCCTTGCTATAGATGATGTTGTAAATCTGTTTTCATGCATGGTATGTTAATACTTGTAGTAGTGAAGTAATATCTATTCAGAGACACATTTGAAAGAAGAGGAAGATGAGCTGAGCTAACAGTGAGTCTGTACACACTGCTGGCGCCACCAACAAACCTGACCAGGGTTTATACTTAAGGCCATCTGGCAGGAAGAAAGGGGCAGTGCCAGCCCTGAACAGGCCAAAAGGACTAGAGGGGTCAGTTGTAGTGAGAAGTGCTGTGGCCATTGAAGGTCCCATTAAGGGTACACACGCCCTCAGTGATGCAGGCACTATGACTGTGGGGTTTGCGGTTAGTCACACGTCCATGCAGACATCGTTCATTTTCAAACTGGCAGATGACCTCTGGTCTGCTCTAAGAACATCTCGTCCCTTATGAGTTATTTGTATATGAACATTTTACGTGTCCTTAATTCCTTTTTAATTTACGGTCGTCAGTTCACGATGCGTACATATATGGACGCTTTTACAGGCAAAACGGTGGCCTTGAGATTTGTTTTTGACATTTCCAACCATATAACTTTTTTAATTCACCAATTTAGCATTGGTGATTAGATTACCCAAGAATTGATAGTCATACTAATTACAGTCCCCTTCCACTTTATCTCTCTATTCTGTTGTTAAATTACTTATATGGATATTCTTATGGGATCGTGGCAAGAGCTATTTGCTGATACAGTGGAGCCATCCTGAACGAGACATTTAGTACCCAGAACATACAGGGCACTACAGCAGCCTACTGAGGAGCTCTTACGCAGGGCCATCATCATACTCTGTTTATGTGCCAAGAGTTCTCATTTCTCCCTTCCTCACCCTCCTGCTAATCTGCAGTATTTACACGGCCACAGCTCTAACACAACGATTAATTAAAATTGTGCCGCCTTCCCCTAATGCAGACACTGGCAGTTGTCTGGACAACCCAGCTTGAATTGTCACAACAACTCCCCCTTGTTCACAGCTTCAAATAGCCACGTTTACCCTGGCCTGTCACTTGAAGCACTCAACTCACTGGTAACTGTGGTAAAGTGGAGGGACCCACAACAGTCAGATGGCACAGATAGCAATTTCCTCTCATGTGAACATGGATTGACAGGTTAAAGATAATTGTGCAAGACAAAAAATACCTTTTTCCAACCTGAACTAATACTGTGGCTTTTGTGAGGCAAACTGTTCATTGTGGCATTCGAAGCTTTCATGAGTTCATCAAGTTGAGATGCTGGGAACAGGAGGCAAAAGGTTGTAGTCTTGAGATAAAGGATGACTGAATAGCAACCATTCTGATGAAAGCAGTCTTCCAAATATGAGTCTATCTCGAAAAAAGAAAGAGGTAAGGTAAACTCAGTGTGTGCCTTTCAAGTGAGCACTGAGCCAAGAGGGTTGGTGTCTGAAACCCTACCTCTGATTGAAAACTTAATTAAAATGCCTGAACGTAACATTTATTACTAATTGGGTTTTGATTGGAAAGTACTTATTTGTCATTAAGTGATTTAATTGCATTGAACAAATTATATTGCCTAAACACATTTCTTTATCATGTTTGCTCACTGCCTGCAGAAAGTCAAGCCTAAAGCAAAGCATATTTTCAGTTCACAGAATTTTGAATGAAAGGAAACAAGACGGCCACACATTTGGGTTCCTGGAATGGTTGTGGTGGAAATCACTTGAGTGATTTTAATCACATTATTTATTTCATCTTATCTTTATAAGCCAGTTCAGAGTCCTCCTTTGATCTTACAGTGCAACAGTGCCATCTAGCAATGTATGGAGGCACTACCACAAGTAGTTTTTTTTTTTTTTCCTTCAGTTTCTGTGGCATCGTCGACAGATGACGGAAACACAAAGGGGAATATCTCCCCCTCTAATATTGTGGAAGACTTCATACATCTTAGGTTTACCTCACTGTGAACGGGACAGTATAGCCACGCTAGAACAGAGCGCTTGAGCGTTCCAGAGCTGGCACCTACACCAAGGATTGGCTGCAGCTGCTAGTCCTTCTGATGGAGCTCATCTCCCACAGCTCTCTCCAGCGTTGAGTGTTGGCCAAGACTATTACAGCTACAGTATGATCTGATTCCCTGACAACTGCCTTTGGCACTGAGGAATGATGAAGGACAAACAGAACATGCTGCCTATCTGCTCCCTACTGATACCTAAACAACACTAATGCAGTGTAAAATAATTCAACTACTCCGGTAAATAGGCCTCCTATTACTAGAAATATGTAATCCGTCATGCTTTCCCACTTCAACAAGCGAACATCTAACCTCCTGGCTGTCATTAAAACATAAACAGAACATACAGTAGTTCCTGGCACTACATGGATCTGTCCTTGTAATGTGTCCAGTCTGCCTATTGTAGTAAAGGCTACCCAAACACCAACAAGTCCTGGGTGGCTGTCTCACTCATGTCTTACCAATGAAGGCATTTGTAGTTGAGATCAATGTGCCTGCTCTGTCTATCCAGCTCCATGGCAACTGGTGTCCAGCGTGTCTTATCATCATAAAACATGTATGCCCTCTCTCCAAACAGTGTCCTAACAAGCCACTTGCGCTCATTTGATAGCGGTCATTAAAATTTAGTGAATGAGGCTAAGAATGGCCCAGCTATCAAGTTCCTCATGCAGGCAGCAGATTAATTTTTCAACGTTCTATTACGTTTCAACGTTCCATCGGCTGGCGCCTCTGCAGACGTCCCGTGACTATGTGTTCGGACACTGATGTGCCGTTTCTCTGATGTTGCAACTGAATACAAAGCCTTTCTTAAACCAATAGAACAGTAACATGACTTTCTGGATGGTTGTACTTGTTCAGCTGCTGTTATTTATTGGCAAGTCGGTCTCAAAAAAAGGTAAGTTGATGTATTTTAGGAGTACTGCGTTGGGTTATACATTTCAGTGGTTAGATTGTGTGATTTTATTTGAACTGGTTAATGCCCCTTAGTCTATATACATTTGTGTTTTGTGTCAGGCACACTTTTAGAACATACCTCTTCTTTGTTTTGATTAAATTGCCAATAAATATTAGTACCTCAACAGTATCTGTTTTATATTGGGATGCAGGGCTTGCAATACAACACAGCCACAATGTACAACCTCTTACAAGCTACGTCAGGCCATGTTGTGATATTGGTAAACAGTACATTATAGACTCATTTCTTCAATCATTTCTTAAAAGTGTAGGTGTCAAATGTGGTGGAATCCTCTCAGCTTCCTCTGGCAACATATCAAGCCCCAACTTCCCTGGACTGTACCCCTACGACATTGAGTGTGCCTGGCTGATTGTGGTCGCAGAGGGCTCCTCTGTCCTCCTCACTTTCCAGCACTTTGAGCTGGAGTACCATGTCAGCTGCGCCTATGATTACATCAAAATCTACAATGGCGTCTCTGAGGATGAGGGGAACCTCCTGGGGACATTCTGTGGTGAAGTCTCCCCACCCCAGTTCACATCGTCATGGAACGTCATGTCCATTATCTTCCACTCAGACCGCCACGTGGCCCACAGGGGGTTCTCTGTGGGCTACAGAAAAGGTGGATATGCATGTTGGGAATTGTCTAATTTCCCTGGAGTGCTACAGAGTTAAAAAAATATATATAACACATCACTTAATAATATAACTAATTGAGTGCGCTACAGCAGGGGAGCCTTCTTATTTGAAAGTTTGTTTAATATTGAAGTACTATGCATCTTAATGTGGGACTTGTATACAACCTCAGTCAGTTGCTGTGTTACCACAGTAACCACATCCCACCTCTCTCTATAGATATGTGTGGTGGAGTTTTAACTGGCCTGTCGGGAATCATCTCCAGCCCGGGCTACCCTCAGGAATACACCAACAATGCAAATTGCTCCTGGACCATTCACGTATCCAATCGCAGTGTGGTCACGCTGGTCTTCCTGGACTTCCAGCTTGAGAACAATGAGGGTTGCAATTTTGATTTTGTGGCCCTCTTTGATGGTCCCACCATCACCCATCGTCATCTGGGGAACTACTGTGGAGGAGACAAACCTCCAAATATGGTCACCACCTCCAACCAACTGCTTGTGGTCTTTAATTCCGACTTCAACATTGGTGGAAGGGGGTTCAAAGCTTACTACTACTCAGGTAAGAGGTTTAACACTAAGATATGTATCTCCACACCTAAATGACAATGTTCTTGAGTTACTTACAAACTATTTATTTATTGTCATGGATTTATAAACTGAATGTCCATTGTCAGGTGAATGCCAGCAGGTCCTTTCTGAAGTGAACGACAACTTTACCAGCCCAAACTACCCCAGCATCTACCCCAACAACATCAACTGCCACTGGATCATTACCTTGGCAGAGGGCTACCGGATCAAACTATCTTTCCCTGTCATAGAGTTAGAGGAAAGGAACAGCCTAACAGACGAGTGTGACTACGATTCTGTTGTGGTGTTTGACGGGAATAGCCAAACAGACCCAATTCTAGGCCACTGGTGTGGTTCTGAACACCCTCCCTATCTGATCTCCAAGGGCAACCAGCTGCTGGTTGTCCTCAGTACCGACAGAAATT
This sequence comes from Osmerus mordax, assembly GCF_038355195.1. NCBI lineage: Eukaryota > Metazoa > Chordata > Actinopteri > Osmeriformes > Osmeridae > Osmerus > Osmerus mordax. Next base: position 6,688,648 of record NC_090065.1, read on the forward strand.
ATGCTTATAAAGGGTTCTCTGCCTCCTATATTGGAGGTGAGTGTCTAATCCATGACTGTCCCCATTTGCTCTCATAATGTATCCTGTCTTGACCTCCTTTCAACATGTAAAGACTACCTGAGGGTAAAACATGATATTTTCTTATGGCTGTTAACTGCACATCTTGTTTTACTTCTCAACCCAAGTGGTACCAGTGAACATTAGCTGCACAAGAACAGAATTTTCCATCCAGATAGCCCAGCAGTCTGTGCCTCAGCTGAGCCGTGAGAATATCTACCTTGGTAACCCCTCCTGCACTGCCCAGTTGACAGCAACTACCTACAAGATACTTGCCCGCTTTGTCAATTGTGGCACAGCAGGTAAGGTAAGTTTCACATTCCTCTCTCACCACTTTTCACTACTTTATCACATTGTTACACATTATTGCGGCCTTTATATTATTGGGATTTAAAAAGAACACCAGTTCAACTCTAGCTTCGGATCCATTTCAGTCACAAAACAAATTCTTTATCAATACTGATAATACCGAAATACTGTAGAACTTTTGCACTTCGGATGATGATCTTCTGCTGTACGTTCTGCACTATTTGTACGTCCCTTTGGAAGGAAATGTCTACTAAATGAATAAAATGTAAATAACACAATGGCTTCTACCCTTGCAGAAACGCCGGAACATCACCATGCTGGTAAACACACTATACATCGACTTCTCTGAGGGGAAGCAGCAGAATGTCCAGGAGTACGAGGTGCAGTGCGATGCCCAGAAGAAACAGGCCACCGTGTCCATCATATCTACGGAAGAGCGCAACCGCTACAACGAGCTGGCTCGCCAGGCGGAGAGCGCCAGCAGCGGGGGGGTGGGGGCGACCAACTCTGAGCCTCACGACCCCAGTGACATCGTCTTCATCAGCATCTGTGTGCTGGCTGTCATTCTTATGGTGATCGCCATTGTGTGGCTAGTGCTGCTTTAGTGTATTCCTTCTCCTCCCCCCTGTCCAAGATCTAAGCCAGAACATTGTAGAGCGTAATATTTTCATTAAGAAGTGTAATTTTTTTTAAACTAAAATGTACAAGACATCCGAATGTTATGTATGGCACATATTCCTTCATCCACATTCTTGGCATGACAGCATACAAATGCAAGTATAACTGACACTAATATTTATCAACACTCATCTCATAAAAAATAAGAAATTAAAAACAAGTATGTGCTCTGACTTCTCGAATGTTTAAAAGGGTGACTTCCTTATGCAAGTGGCTTCAACGTTGTCTTATGCTGGCCTTTTGGCACAAGCATTATTTCTTGTGGTTGGTGACCAGCTGGTTGACTGAGATCTTGCTGTCCTTTACCTCATTTCTGATCTCAGGCTTGTGTTTGAAAGCAAAGACCAATGCTCTCACAGTCCGTCTGTATGAGCCGCTGACCAGCCGCGAGCTCTGGTGGAACACCTCTCTCTCTATGTTGTCAACGAGCCCACAATCAACCTGAAAGGGTTACATCAAGTTAAGATCACCACATCTTGCATCAAAGGATGAATACTGGGCACTAAATGGACATTTAGTGAAGGGTTTGCATCAACAGTGTAAGGATTATACTCTGCTGCAGCAATTTTCTCACCTTTACATCCAGTGTTTCGGCCATAAGTCTCCTTGCATTGTTTCTGAGTGTTTCAGACTGTTTGTCACTGCGGACCTCAATAGAAGGTTTGTTGGCATTCTCTTCTATAAATGTCCTCCACTGAGTGTAGACCTCTTTAGCCAATGAGCTCACCTCTGGATCAGCATGCTTGCGCATTTTGTTAACAGTGTGACCTGATGGAGAAGCTTCATCAGACCTTGTTTCTACAGAACTGCGATGTCAACTACAGTAAGTGCAGTGTTTGAAGGAATTGACCAATGTGGAATATTAGAAACAAAACAGCCTACCTATTTTTGTTGACTTCAGAATCTCCTTTGACGGCATCTTCTTGTTTAACTCAGTCAGGGCAAGCACCAGATTCTCCTTGGTCTGTTTTGACAGCTGCAACATTGCCTTGTACCGCTCAAAGTCCTCTATAACAACCACTCTCTGGTTTGGAGACATGGTGAAGGAGTAGGCTTTTGAATTTCACGACATATTATCTCAGGTGCAATGGTACATCTAAAAAAGTTGTTCCCTTCCCCAATCTCCCGTCAGGTCTATAAAATTACTTTGGACCAGGTCGATGTAGAATTGTCTAACCCTGTACCAATTCTCTGTGAAGGAGCGAGAACTAGTAAGGGGAGACTGTAAGCATTGTTGAACAAATTACCCTCTAGGCCTTTGAATACACATCAAGTCGTTATGAGAATGAACATTTTACAGCTAAAATACTGTTCATAAATCTTACCTTGAGAGACTCAATAGTTGCTTGTCGATAAACCTTTTCTTTGTCTTTTGTGTCTTTGGTTGTTTTCCTGTTGGGTAGTCGCACGACAAACTTGTCCATTTCCATTCAATTCACACTCTGTATATTTTCGGTTTAAATGTACTCCTTACTAACACCGTGTTCCTAGTTTGTGGATTATGTATACAGTCATTGAATTTTTTTTTGACCCAATGCGCTGTTGGCTTGCAAGACTTCCGTACAATTAAAATATTTCGTTCTGTAAGCCAGGACCGCACAGTGATGGACGGGTGGCCGCTGTTGCGTGCGGGCAGATACTAGTTGAGGCTACTGTGACCGAGCCATTATCAACTATATTGTGTGTTTACTTCATGTGCATTGGGATAGTTGGTTATGCAATATAAATGTTCCAACTCACGACCAGACCATACATTGATTTCAGAGGTCTGCTCCGCTCTTCCTGAAAGATGATGTAGCACAAAACGAGTAGACCTAACAAAACGAACAAGGAAGAAGACTCGCGACTGGCACTGTTTGTTTAGATTTTCAGCGAGGCAAAAATGGGGAGCTTTAGGATCTTCGAATGCATTGCGATGTTGTGCTTGGTGCTTGTGTGTACTACTGCGTCTGAAGATGTGTTTGATGGCGTTTTGGGAAATACTGCATCTTGCCACAAAACATGTCAAATGACATACAGTTTGCACACTTATCCCCGAGTGAGTTACGTTAATCAAGCTAGCTTTAGCTAGGCTAGTAGCCTGGCTGACTGGTTTAGCAAACTACTAATGCTAGCTACTAGCTAAGTGTTGTTTTGATGGCGAGGTACTAAGCTAGCCAGTACTTCGTATTTAAATAACGTTAATCCACCTAAACCATTAGCTTGTATACAAATGTTTTATAATGTACTTTCCGAGTTTGTGTTTGATAGTCTACAACATTCGACAGCAAACAAATTATGGTGAAGAAAAATTATTACTCGCTCAATGGCCAGCTACTGTACTGTAGCTAACAATGTTTGTTTTTTGTTTTTGCAGGAGGAGGAACTATACGCTTGTCAGAGGGGTTGCCGTCTGTTCTCCATTTGCCAATTTGTTGGCGACAGCGACGAACTGAATCAAACCAAAGCCGAGTGTGATTCAAGTAAGACTGTCTGAATGAAACATTATGTGAATTAAACATTAGTCTGTGTTTTGTGATCAAATAATTATACATGAGGTTGAAACCAGACCATAAAACATATATTATGACAATAACAATATTTTGACAGTAAATTATTCTTGTTAATAAATTGGTCTGGCAATATGTGAATTTGTTAATCCCCAGTAACAAGGCTATCCGTGACATTATTATTGTTCAAATGAATGAGTTCTGTTGTTTACTGTTTTTCACAGCTTGTCGTGAAGCTTACACCAAGTCAGATGAGCAATATGCATGCCACTTGGGTTGCCAGAATCAACTCCCATTTGCTGAACAAAGACAAGAGCAGGTAACAGTTACAGTCTGTTTCAGATTATCCACCACATTATTAACGGATTAGAATGTCAACAAACTTGACACAAGATGGAGTCCAATTTCTCCGTGTTTGGTTGCCTTATAGTTGCTGGCCATGATGCCAAGGATCCACCTGTTGTACCCCCTGACATTGGTCAGAGGATTCTGGGATGATGTCATGAGCCAAGCCCAGAACTTCATTACCTCATCATGGACATTCTACCTCCAAGCAGATGATGGCAAAGTAGTCATATTTCAGGTAATGTACTATCTGTGGCTAGTGTGTCATGTCATGCAAAACAAGAAATATCCCACAACTGAACTGTTTTCTATTAATCCAGTTGTACATTTGGCCTGCATTGGACATTAATACATTTGTTAAATAATTCTATAGAAAATTTTTAGCATTTATTTAAGGAATTTAGTTTGCATTCTGGTTCACAGTCAGAACCACAGTTCCAGTTTGCTCCCCAGTTTGAGCTGCAGAAAGAGGAGGACAAAGGAGAATCACCTCAGACCCGTAAGCCCTCCTGTGTTGTCTTATACCCATATCAAAAAATAAATAAATTGGAATCAAGACAATACAATTGTAATCACAGTAATCGACACATGAACAGTGATAGAAACAACCTGTCTTTCTTGCTCCTAATGAAGCTTTGAGCAACCTTGTATACAAGGACTACCACCGCAGCTTCATCCAGGAGAGGGACAGGGATATGTTCATAGGCCGGAGTGCCTCAGAGGATGACTACAACCTCTTCAGCTGCCTCTCAAGGTTTGTTGGCTAAGATGTTGTTAGTACCTAGTACTCTACTCAAGGATTTGTAGAAACAGGTGGACTAGAAGCAGTCTTAAATAGGATGTGTACTAATATTTGATTCCTAAATGGTTGTGCTTTTTATTTGGTATTTTAGGAACCCTTGGCTGCCTGGATGGATTCTGACCACAACCCTGATACTGTCTGTTCTGGTCCTGATTTGGATATGCTGTGCTACAGTGGCGACAGCTGTGGACCAATATGTACCTGCAGAGGTCAGTCTATAGCCAAATCCAAAACTATCAAATAAACTGAGTATTAAAACGCAACATGAAACCAAAGGCTGAAACCCAATCAAATCCTACTTCCCCGTCTCTGACTTTAGAAGCTGAGCATCTATGGAGATATGGAGTATGCCAAGGAAGAGAAGCTGACTCCTTACCCAGCATCCTCTCTGGTGATCATTAGCTCCCTAGGGGGTGAGGAAGAAGCCGGACCTCTTCCCTCCAAAGTGAATCTGGATCAGTCCAACATCTAGGGGTTAAATCTCTCATGTAGTCTTACTTTTTTTTGCACTACACCCTCTGTCTAAATTGTCTAAATAACTGCTTCCAGCTTATTTCTAATGGCTGTCCTTGTACTTGTCCTGCTCTCAAAATGTGGAATATGGAGTGGTGGTAATTTCTGTATATTGGAATAAGCTAATTGAGGCAGTAAACTTTACATTTAATGAGGACAAAAGTAGCTTTTAAGGAATTATTTCTTTAATTTGTGGTGTTTTCACATACCTTGGTGTGCTATATTATTGAATAATGTTGTGTTGATGAACTATTTTCGACTTGGGAGTTCGGGTTTCAAATAATTGGGTATGCGGTGGGCTTTGCTTTTAATTCTGTCTCCATTTGTGTTTTAGTGTTTTATTTAGTGGACACAGGGGTTTCTAATTGTGATATACAACAACTTCAATTAGTTTGAGACTTGACAGCGCATAGGTATTTGTCAGTTCACTATTCTGTACTATGGATAAATTAATCTGAATAAATAAATTGTTGAGTTGAATTGGTAGAAATTGTTTCTTGTTTCCTGTTCAAATGTGTGTATTATGAAGCTGTACCCTAAGCTCAACGGTCAAACTTGTAAGACGTTAACAATGGTCTTATGGGCATGTCTAAGCTGGCAAAGGGGAGACTGTTTGTAAATGGTTACCAAGTAACTATCACTGAGCCTCCCAATCATGTAAACTTAGGAGCTAACGAGTTTAGCCAAAGAGAAGTAAAACATATTTCAAAGATGGAATGAATGCTTATTTAAAGACATTAAGAAACTATGAAATCAAACAGGACCCATCCACAGGTAATTTAAGTTTAAAAAATGTTTTCTGTAAAAGCAGCATATAGCTAAACTAAGATAAATTGCCAGCAATCAAATCGAATGCATATAACCTGTTGCTCCTTTGCTGTATTAGCAAAATAACGTGTTTCATTCCCTTCTTTTTAAAGCAGAGACCTTTTGTTGACGATTCCTTCGAATCAGCAGAGGAGGGTGAGGACACTTACTAATTACAACACTGTCAAACGTAGACAATCTCCTTACCTTTACATTTTTGTGAATAATTATGTTATTGGGCCCTAGTGACAGGTTCCATTTTAACATGAAAAATACCCATTGCTTAATTAGCAGAACTTTAAGTTGCTTTTAAAAGTGTTCTGTAGTTGGATGTTCTCCCCCTGCTCTGTAGATTGCTGTGGAGATTGTGATGGTTGCCAGTGTTGTAGCAGAAGAGCTATCTGTATCTCCTCTGTTGTACTACTGGTTCTTGCCCTGGCAGTGGTGGGTGTCATTCTCACTTTAATCTTTGGCATTCCAAAACGTCCTCCTGGTAAGATATGGGGTTGAGATATGGAGCAAAACACAAGCTTAGTGTGTTAGCACAAGTTTAATTTTAAGTGTTAGAATTGGTGTTCACCTTTGATTAAGTTAAATGATTAGTTGAATGCCCTGCAGTGAATCGTGCCTGCAGGACAGCAGACAACAGGACAGGGTTCTTGTGCGATGACCGAGTGACTTGCATCCCACCCTCTGATCTGTGTGACGGGGCTGTGAACTGTCAGAGTGGCGCTGACGAAGACAAAGACATGTGCAGTAAATCACCATTTTCACAATTTCTATGTCTGTTTCTCCTCAAAAACCAGGAGCTACCTTCAACTTCTGAATCACATCCTGGCAAGTATGCTCTTTGATGATGAATGCTTTTCAGGGGATCTACCTGACAGCCTTCCAGCAGGTCTAGTGTTTCGATGTGGAAACCCTCAGTTTTGGATCTTCATTGACAAAAAATGTAATCACATCAATGACTGTGGAGACTGCTCAGATGAGATTGGAGTCTGTGAGTTTACTTTTACCTCTAATGGTGGTCATTATTAATATATTATAGTTTACATAAATCCTATAAAATGAAATGTTATACTTACTGGTCCATCCTCTCCTATAGATGCTGGATGTCCACCCACCTGTAGGGTAGGATGGTGGTTCTGTACCCCAGTGGAATTCCAGTACTGCAATTGCATTCCTCGTAGTTTATGCCAAAATGGCCAGCAGAACTGCTATGATTGGTCTGATGAGTACATCTGTCCTAAACCCAGCTAGCCACTATGCTCCTGGTTCATTCAAGACAAATTCAAGATTCATTTTCATTGAAGAATTTTATTTCTAAAAGTGCATGAAATTACCCAAACATTTGGTCAAACCCTAAGAACCTTGGGTTGGAAATGCTATTACACAAGTTTGTATAAAATATGTGAGTATGTAAGGCTGTTGGATGTATGCATTAGTAGCTGTTTAACAGCTTCAAGTCCTCCTCAGAGAGTGCTGAAGGGGAGAAACGTTTTGCCGAGGGGCAGTAGGGGCCACTCTCCCCAAGCTCCGGTTTACGCTGCCTTTTGTTAGTCTTCTGCAACAAGGGCTTTGTGTGGCTATTTATGTTTCCTGGAAGTTCAGCCCCATGTGTGTGGGCGTGTGTTGCTTTATGAAAATGAAGCCTCTCCGTCGATTCCTTGTCCTCCTTGTTCCACACCAAAGGTGATGCAGTCAGTACTCCTTGGATGAACTTTTCCCTACCAACTGGACAGCACAAATTTAGATGGCAATTGGGGTCAAACTGCAAATTTTGTCACAGCAAATATGGTCACTGTGATAGAGACTGGACAACCTTTAAAATATTAATGTCTGCTAAATGGATAAATGTAATATGACAACAGTTAAACAGTTATTTAACGTACAAAAGCGAGACGCTGCAGTACTTGAATCCTGTGCCTTCTTCTGTTTTGGCAGCTGTGTTGCACTGGTTTCCCACTGGTTTATTACCTGTCAAATGTAAAATGATTTGAAACATTTTTGTACAAAGTACACTGATTAAAATTGAACATTGTGAATGTACATTAAATACATTTGTAGACTTGCCTGTTCTGCCCACCCTTCAGTTTTACAACACATATGGTCAAATACTTGCAGTGGTTTCTCAGACAGAATCAACCCAGTTGTCTCCCACAATGTTTTCTTGAGTGATGTGCTGAGCTGTAAAAGTATTAAATATCATTGTAAATTCAAATTACGACCAAATTATAGATTATTACTAATTATAGGGTGACGCCCTGCAAACAAATGTCACCTTCATATGTGTTCCTGATAAATCAAGCCCTTGAAGCTTTGGAAGGCATGTGAGATATCCTATGGCCCTTTCTGAGATGGGGTTGTCTGTGGAAAAGAGAAACTACACAAAGTCACATAACACTGATTTGCCTGTGCACTTTACGGATGGTCAGAACCAAGATTGAAGAGGACAGTATTGCAGTCACTCACAGGACAGACCCAGTAGCTGCAGGTTGTTCAGTCCCCTCTTCATTATCCTGACAGGTGCAGTCAGTCTCTGAAGGCCCTCATCTGAGAGACTGTTACCCCCAAGGAAGAGATTAGCAAGACTTCTGAAAAAAAAGAACAGGCCTTTTAGATTATACTTTTAACCATGACAACTCACCATTGCGCCCCGCGTCTACTCTTACCTGGACAGTAAATCAGACGTGAGATGTACGAAAATGTCGTGGTTGTCTCCTAGCCTGCAGCCAAAGAGATCTAGACTTTTTAAACTACTGAACTTTTTTATTTCCTCCAGCTTTTCTGAAAGTAAAGGGAACCTGGTGGAATTCAATAAAAAAAATCAAGGTTATTATCAATTGAAAGGTGGGTGGTTTAATGATAAAAGGAAAGATTGCAATACCGCACCTATTTCGAAGACAAAGGGAGCTTAGGACAATTTCCCCATAAGCGTCGCTGAAGACTTGCAGAGCCCGGGGCGCAGTCACTGGATCTGAGAATACTTGCTTCTCTTCGGCGGCAACAAAAAGTCTGTCCCCAACTTGTTCGGGGAAACCAACAAGGCTGTCAACATGATGGATATTGTCCGCTATAAACAGCAAAGAGAGGTCATATAGGGTTTTGGCCGTGTATCTCAAACTGCCCTCTTTGTTATACGTGAAAACGAAGTGTTCTTTTTTCATTCTAAGAGGATTTGTCGGTCTATTGCATGATGATTCTTGTTTAGTCTCCGCGAGGACTATGCCGTTGACTCGACGAAGTTGGCCTCTCTCGCGAACGTAGACAGTAGCAGAATCTAAATCAACCATAATCTCAAATAGCCTACCCAGAACATATAAACCTGACGATTGACCCAAACTGGAAACCGAACCGGACCCGTTGACTCACTATTTGTCGTATTGCTTAAGGTATATATCTATCAGGGGCAGTTAGCTCTGTAGCTACGTTAAGTCTTGGGGAAAGTTTCATGCAGCCCAATGCAATACAGTCGACGCATCATTCTTGCACAGGTATACGTTTTTCAATAGAAGAAGAGCTGCGCTTAGCTACTTATCAAAATAAAGGTTTCTTATGTTTTGTTAAGACGTCTCCTCCTAACAAGCGTCGGTTTATATAGATATTTATTATAAATAACAGGAATAGGTTACTACACAATTGTACAATTATATGTATCTTAAATATATCCGCAAGAGGACGCAGTTGTTTTATTGTAGACTTTCATTTTGAAAATAAAATTAGCCGGAACAGGAACAGGAACGGAACAGTTTGCATTTGTTTACATATTTGGACTTGCCTACTTGAGGTTGTGTTCGTTCAAACGTTTGTCAAATTTAGGGAGTAAGTTGGTAAAATGATTTATTAACTAACGGGTTGTAAAAATGTCACCACGTTAAAAATTGTAGATTGTTATCCAAAATGATGGTGCGAAGGTCGATTCTTAGTTTACGTAGCTACATACTGTACTGAAAAGCCTGCATTTTTCTTTGCTTTCTAGTCTACTGTATTTGTAGCTGGTGTTTTGCTCAAACAGCAAAAAGTCACCATCTAATTGTAGTGTACTACTAGCTATATCATATCATATGCTCTAAACTAAGCCAAAGAAAGTTATAGCTATAAATTAGCCCTAACGTTACGTTGTGAAACTTGATAACATGATGTACTGTATCCAAATACAGGTGCTACTCTGGAAATCTGATCACCCTAGCCTCCAGAATGGCCACGACCAGTGATTTTCACTTGCAATTTCAAGGCGAGTGGACACTGTGCTACTTTGACTGACCTGGTTGGTTACTTTGGATGAGTGATTTGAAAGTGGTATTTGACCATGTGTTACATTTGATCTTTGGTATATATTGAGTTTGTTCTTCTTGCTTATATCCAATCAATTAGAGTTTGATGATGCTGAAAACCTGCTGGGAGGTAATAGGGATGCAACAACAATCAGCATTGATGATGCTGGTCACAAACCTCAGCAGCAAAAAAGGCATGCTGGCATGCCTTTTGAGAATGATGAAGACACACTGGCAAATGATGACAAGACTGAAGTGAGGCTAGTTTTAGAATGTACTTAAATCATCCTATGTCAAAGATCTTCATAACATTTGTAAACATGATTTGAAAATGTCACACAGCAATAACTTTGTTCACTTTTAATGTTTGTCTCCTCAGCTACTGTCAGGTCAGAAGAAAAGTGCTCCTTTCTGGACATTTGATTACTACCAAACATTTTTTGATGTTGAAACTCATCAGGTAGTGATCTAGGCATACCACACAAATGTGTTTCCTTTTAGGTCAATGCAATAGGGTCAACATGTATTTATATAGTCTAAATACATTTGTGTAAAGTGCATGCAGTTGTTCATAGTCCATCCTTAGTTCCTTGTAATAAAAAGAAGATATTCTTCTAGGTGAAGGATAGAATCATTGGGTCCTTACTGCCATGGCCTGGAAAAAACTTTGTTCGCCTGTACATTCGCAACAACCCTGATCTCTATGGTTAGTAGCAATTTTATTGTTTAAATCCTTGACCCATTTTAAGACATGCAGTCATGAATGCCTGCACTGTATGTACAAGTATTAACTTTGTTCTATTTATAATTATTTAAATGTATGTGTGTGCTTTTAGGGCCATTCTGGATTTGTGCGACTCTGGTATTTGCCATTGCTATAAGTGGAAATATCTCAAATTTCCTGGTCCATTTGGGTCAACCAAAGTATAAATATGTGCCAGAGTTTCGGAAAGGTAAGTATTTAAATTTATTTTTTCATTAGGCTCACATTTTTCAAAAATATGTCACACAAGTGTGGTTAATAACATAAATGTGTTTGATTTTCCAGTGACCATAGCTGCGACAGCTATATATAGTTATGCTTGGTTGGTACCTCTTGCTCTCTGGGGTCTCCTGATGTGGCGAAACACTAAAGTCATGAACTTGGTGTCCTACTCCTTTCTGGAGATTGTCTGTGTGTATGGATATTCTCTTTCCATTTACATACCTGCAGTGGTAAGTGCTTGAATGAGCTCCTGTTGAAAATACTGCAACAATTTCAGTTAATTTAGGTTTACTGTGTTTTTGTGCTTGTCATGTTTTGTATCGAGATTACAAATGAGGTGTACATTTTTTATACAATAGAATAGAGGGAGTTCATGAACTGGTTTGTCCTATTTTGCTGATGTCAGGTACTGTGGATCATACCATATGACGGGGTGAGGTGGTGCTCTATTGTGGTGGCCCTGTGTCTCTCTGGCTCTGTTCTGGCTTTGACGTTTTGGCCTGCAGTCAGGGATGACCACCCCAGGGTTGCCATAGCGATCATGTCAGCCATTGTGGCTCTGCATACACTGCTGGCGGTTGGTTGTAAGGTAATGTTACTTTCAGTGTTGCATTCAGAGATTAAACTAATTGGTCCACCAAATAATACAGTGTAATGGCTTTGAGGAAATCCATACCAAACCATGCCCGTATCCTGATTTGACAACCCCCATCTTGATTGACCTAATTTTCTTCACCTGGTTGCCCTCATTGACATAAGCAATTACATGATAATGCAATGATCTAATTTTGTTCCGGGCCAAATTACCTCAGTTAGTGGGCAACGGCATTGACCCAGCTAGCTGTGTTTGATATTAGACGCTATACTAGACTGCCATTTTTGGAGTGATCTTCCTATGCGTGTGAAAGGATTATACCCAGGGGTGTCAAGTTATTAGTTTACCTTTGGGAGGCTGGCTGCTCAATGGAAACAATGACCCTGGCTGTCTGCTGGCATGGAAGGAAGCCATTTGGTACACTCCCATGTGTGGTGGCAGCCAGCTATCAGGGTATTGGATGTCTGCTTACATATACATAGATGATTAGTCTACATAGTGTTGTGGTCAGGGATGTGGAGGTAGAACAAAAGGTGGTTGAAACTTGTGTGAACTTGTGGAAATGATTTGCTGTTCAAATGATTGATCAACATTTTTGTTCTAGGCTTACTTCTTTAGCACACCAGAAGCTGAAGGCCCTGCTGATATCTCCAAGACTTTACTGGTCACACTGGCACACTAAATCTGTGTGCTGTCTAAAGGTTTTTGTGAACAGATGTTTGTTTTTTTTACACATTTACACATTATCTTAACACCATCAGTCAGTATCTACATTTTATATAAATGAATGTAGACATTCGACTTAAAGTCCTTTTCTGTCTCTAGTATAATGTATTTTCACAATGACCTGTTCAACATCTGATACCAGGCTTCCTCTAGGCTACATGATTTCTCCTTCCCAAAGCAAGTGTGATTCTTTTTCAATTGCAGGTTCTCCTGTTGCCTTATTAGAGAGAATCTGAGTGCTGTGGCAATGAAGTCATGGGTCATCTGGATTTCACCTACACTTGGTCCCTCTGTTTAAGTCCTCAAGAAACAGTGTACAAACATGGTCCAGTTGGCATGACCTCTGAAATTAAACACTGGTAGAAAATGTTATTTCGTATGAGATGGACTTTAAACTGCCTTAAGATATACAGCTCTGGAAAAATTGAGACAATTGAGTGAGGAACAGAAGGATAACATTTAATAGGCCATTCAAAATTTTACCCATCTGTTCCTCACAAAAAATTGTCCTTCTCAACTTTTTTTTAAATGAAAGAAAAAGGTGCAGTGGTCTCAAATTCAATGTCGTCATCTAAATATTTTAATGTTAAATATTTATTTGAATGTGATATAGAAAAAGCACTGTGTAATGAAGAATGAGATGTATAAAACAACCTTTTTATTTACATTGTTATGGGGTCAAGGCTATTGAATCTTGGTTATGTGCATATAGACACAATGAAACTAATGCTTAGTGTATGCTTTATTGGGTATTATATTAATACAGTTTATATACATAACTACTGCTTTTCTTATCCTGTTCAGTATGTAAGTATTTTCAATGTAATGCCAAAGTTCAGTTTCAAACTAGAATTATGTCTTTATCGGGTGGGCTTTTTATTATAATTTAAATGTAATGCTATGATTGATACATGTGGGAATTTGTCGATTAATGCATTCATGTTTCCTATTTAACGGCGGGAACATTGTTCTTGTAGGACCAAATTGCATGGGAATATAAATCTGGTGTAGAAAGATGGTAACTAAAATAATATAATGGGGGTTTTCATGGTTAATTAATAAGAGTAATTGTGAGTAAAATAGTTGCATTAGTAATGTTATGGACATTGGGGAAAGTGGATTTGTATACCCGTTGTCAGTTGTGTTGATGTAAATCGGTACATTTATACAATTTGACAGTTGAATTATTTAAAGGAGAGATTGTAACTAATAGGGACTAAAGTAATTGAAAAGTTTCAAGGTCAGCACCAGTTCTTTTTTAAAGGACTTTTGTATGTGGATGTTTTCAATATATCTGGCAACCTTTTCTGAAAAGTTGTTTTGTCTGTGGTCATTGATAAAAATCTACCGTATCATTGCATCCAAGATACCTCCAGGACAGGTACAACAAAGGTATTATTTACGATCCTTATCTCCCAACTAAGAACACAACATATTTTGAGATGTATAATGTATAAAACATCCCAGTTGGCAGGGATGTGTGTGCTTCAGGGATTTTTCCAGCATTATTAGGGATTCTAAGTATTTAGCCTAATTAACAAAATAGAAAAATTGTGTCACTTGAAACTGGTGTCAAAGGGGTGGTGTGCCCTAATTAATGGTCATTCTAGCCTCAGCCTTGAGTTACACTGAAGCTGGATCCCACTGATAACCCTCGGAGAGGAATGTCAACTGCTTCAGTCTAGCCATGTAGTTAGCTGTTTCCCTCTATAGAAGTGGATTTAACAATGTTAACTCCTGTGATTTACAGCATATAATAAAGGATCTCTGCGAGGCTCATGTGGATGAAGGTATGAGAATAACTTAAACCATGTTTTAAGTGTGATTCTTAGAAACGGTAAAACCAGTATGGCTACTTCAAATGGGAAAGGTGAGAAAGTGTCCAAATTTGAGACTTTGAAACTTTTGGAAAAATGCCGAAAAGAAAGAGACGATGCAATCCTCAGAGAGAATGCTCTTCGGGAAAAACTGAGACAATACGAATCCAGAATGCGTTCAACAGAGGCACTTAAACAGAAACTGAAGACCTTGACACTGGATAATAAAGAGCTGCGGAAAATGGTGAAGACACTCCGGCAGGAGATAGGACTTGAGGCCAGTCCCAAATTCAACGGGAAATCCACAAAGGACATAATTAATGATTTTCATGAGAAGGAACGTCAATGCAGTTCCTTGGTTGAAAAAACTGGAAAATTGAGTTTGACTATTGATGATTTAACATCGGAATTGGCAAACACTGTTACCTCTAAAACTCTATTGGAAGATCAGGTGCAATCATTGCAGCAAAATCTAAAGGACATGACAAACAACCAGCGACGTTTACTGAAATTGTGGGAGGACAAGAAGTCTCAAAGAGAGCAGCTCACTCTACCCGCAATTGCTCAAAGACCCGGACAGAAACCAATAGCCCATAAATCAATCCAGACACAGACAGAGATGTCAATCAACCCTGCTCAGAAGCTTCCAATCAACGCATTTGAAACCAAACCATTCCGCCGCGATACAGAGAAAAAATCAAGTTTAGAAAAGATAGAAAAAAGAGGTTTACCAACATTTGGAAATGGCTTTGGAAATGGAAATCATCATCGGGACAAGACTGCTTTTGTTCATGATGACACTAAATGAATCAAAAATGTATGGACTTACAGAGACCAGATGTTTAAATGATTAACAGGTTACAGTAATCTATAGTAGGCCTATAGTTAATCTAATTTGTTGTAAAACACGACCAATAGGGATTAAAATGACTGACGAACGAACAACGAAATTAACTGAATATTGATTTATGCCATAGAAATGTCAGTCCACTGAAACTATTACTGCAGATTACCGTTTTGTAAATGTATTTTTTGTGTTTCAGTGTAGGACTCTGTTTTTTATTAGCATAAAGATCAGCTAAATAAATAGTTAATTGTTTCGTGGACCTTTTTTTATACAAATAACAAATTTGTTGAATTAACATATCTAATAACATCAATTTTTATAGAAATTACATACTTTCGTTTAGTCGTGTACCGACTGTGACTGAGTTTTAGGACCAGGTTTCCAAGAAGTTTCACTAGAATCCAGGCAATATGAGGGGCAAACCTAAAATCGGGGTCTGACGGGGTCCTTGAGTGCATGTGGCGCGCGTTATGGGAAAGTGTCCTGCGAGCAGGAGAATGGAACTTGTTTAGGTTCGCCTTTATCCTAACACCATGTTTTCTGTTGACCAAAGCTGGTTTGTGCGTAAGGTAAGTTCAACTGGTCGTAAATAAAACCACACATTAAGTGGTATTGCAAGCTAACGAGGTATTTAGCAAACTGCTGAGCTGAAAATGTTGAGCTACCAGCTGACCGTAGCTAACACTAGCTAGCTAACTTTGGCGGTGGCTAATTTGAATTTGACTTTTTACTACTAGCTATCTAGACATACTGTCGAAAACACTTAATTGACGATCACATGTACTGATGAAGTATTAAAAGTGTATGGTTGCAGGTTATATATTGGAGAGCAGCGGCCAGTGTAGCCTGGGCTGTGGTGCTGCTGCCACCAACCACAACTGTATTTGTGGTTCTGAGCAGATTCAGCCTACTCCACCCTATTCAGTGGATATCAGGTAAGTAACCAGAACAACTCACTCATGCACACCGAACTGATAGACATGCATAGTTTACACAATGCTCACAGTGCATTCTAATGACAAACATTTTTATTTGATCTCCAGATTGCCTGGACCTATTGACTAGTACAAGTGCTATCTTCTCCTTCATTCTGCTGTGTGGTGTGATCCTGGTTGTTGGCTTCTTCAACCTGGAATATTACACGGGTGAGTGACAGCCTAGAGAAACTGTAAAACACAGAAGAGTGGATTTGAGAGGCCCTGCTACGAGGCCTACTTTTTAAATTGACATGGTATTAGAGCTTGTGTACTTTTACTCTCTACCAGTTGTCCCATCTATTGCCTGCTCCAAGATTGCCTTGTTGGGCCAGCTGCTCCATCCTCGGCAGTTTGTACACTCCCTGGTCCACTGTATATTGGGAATAATAGTGTCTTGGTGCTGTGCTGTCACCATTGGGGGGAGATACCGGACATTGGGATACCCTTGCACACAGGGAGAAGGGTAAGTTATCGAAAACAATGGAACCCACATTATCCTTTGTGTTCACAATCAGTGTGAACACAAAGTCTAAATCAATATTTCTATGATTTGGTCTCTCTGGTTTTGGTAGGTCCTCTCAGATGTGCCTGAATGAGTACCACCTCTTCCTGCTTCTTGCTGGCACCTTCATTGGATACAGTCATAGCCTTGTGGGTGTGGTCCATAACATGAACTACGTATCTTTCCACACTGTTCAGGTAATCCCCCTCTGTCAACTGTGTCATATACATGGTTGCATAACAGCCATTGATTTAATCATTTTGTTTGGACGGCACTGGCCATGAATATTTTTCTCATGTTTTATTTATATTTTCCAGCAATACAAATATCTCTGCTTTAAGGGAACACTACCTTCAATAATAAAGTGCAGTGCCACTCAGGCCCTTTACTCAGTCCGGAACTTCATTGCCCTCTATTTCTTTTTGGGTAAGTGTTCTTTGCTTCTCTCTGGGAATATTTTTTTTTTTTTTGTGGATAATTGAATCAATGGTTAAGTTGTGTTCTTGTCACTATATGACAGGATATGCCCCAAAAGCATGGATCTGTAAAACACTGGATCTTCAAATAAACAGGTCAGTTCTTGTATGTTATTACACGCCAGATTACAATGACATCAACAAAATCTGTATTCATTTTATTTTGAATCTGCTGCACATTATTTTGTCTCTGCTCCCAGCTCTGTCCACTCTCTGGATACAGTGGCTGGTCTCCTGGACCTCTCTCTGCTGTACCACCTGTGGATCAGCGGCACCTTCCTCCTCTTCACCTGGTACATCACAGTGCTGCTCTTCAGGATCTTCATCACAGAGGTAGCTACTAGTCTGCCCGTCTCATATTTCCGAAGACTTACTTTCTGTTCTGGTGTTAGTTTGTTTCCTGCATCTTTACTTTCCGTTGGTAAATGCAACAGTAAAGGACACCGCTTTTCATATTGTGAACATCTTCCTCAATATGCTTTTGGTTATAAGTGTCTTAATTGACTCACAGGTGTACAGCTTTCCAGTACAGTCAACCTTTGCTGAGGAGGTAAATCAGTGCCTACCTAAAGTCATCATCGGCAAGCAACCGATGATATTAAAGGTAACCACAATTTTACTTTGTTCAGTGCAAAATTAAGTTCCATTGACGTTACTATGATCTTATTCTATATGTGTATGATGTGTTTGTCTGCTGTCAGTTTCTGTTTTGAATGTCTGTTGTCTTTTCCAGTTTTTAGCTCTGCAGGACTTGGCACTTTTGTCCCAACACTCACCTTCACGACGTTCAGAGGTCTTCAGTCTCAGCCAGCCAGGTCTGTCCACTTACCTTGCTCAAAATCCTGATGGATTGCTAATAAATACCCCCCATTTGACTACCATGGTTGTGTGACTGTCCTAGGTGGCCATCCTCATAACTGGAATGCCCTCAGTAAAGAGTGTCTCTCTCTGCTGGCTGACCTGACCCAGAGGCTGGTTGCCCATCATGAGACTGTAGCCACCAATGGCAGGGCCAAGACGCAGTCAAGTGGCAGCTCCACCAAGTCCACCTCATCAGAAAGCTCCGGTACAGGCCAATACAGACATAACTGATGTATGAGATATCTGAATGATAGAACGATGAACTTACAGGCATGGCTATTCTTTCAATAAAAAAAACAAAACCTAGTGACGTCGGGTACAGAAGATTTGAAGACCCCTCGTTCCAACGCTCTCATCCGAACCCCCGGCTCTGTCTTCATGGGCTCCTCCATGGGGCGTCTGCGGGGACCTCTTACCGCCCCGTTCACCCCTGACCTGGACAGTCCCTTCTCCTCCCCTGCACTGCGGCACCTGGCAGCCTCCAGGGTGCCTTCATCCCCCTGGTTTGGGACGGTCCAGAGCCCCCACATCGTGAGGAGGTGTCCCAAGCTCTGGTCTGCCTCCACGGGTATGTCTGCAGGGCTTCTTGGACATGACTGATGCTGTGTGGAGGTCCTGGGCTGGAGCTGCAGTGTAGCCGATGGCCTTTGTGGTTATGGCAGTATGCTGCAGCACGCTCTGGACCGAGATTATAACAGTGGTGGCCCAAATAAGCCTGCCCTGGCAGTTACAGGTGTGAGCATGTATCCAGCTGCTTTTTGCTCATGTATGATGCTGCAGACAAACATTAGTCTTTTAATGAATACCTGGTAACGGAAGCCTTTGCTTTCTACTGTTACATAATTGTGTATTCATTTTGTATTAGATGGTTGTGTATTAGGGTCATGTTTGTTTTGCTCATCTTGATGTATGACTGTACCCAGACTCCCAGACACACGACAGTCCTCCCGCATCCCCGGCTCCAGCCCCCAGCCCCACACAGACTGAGAAGAAGCCCAGCTTCCTGGCCCAGTTCCTCCAGAACAGGAAGGACCAGGTACTGTCCACTTATCACACTCCAGCTACATGATGGATGATGATCTAACATTCATTCCTTGGGGGGAAAAAAATCAGAAAATAGACAAAGCTTCATGTTTTAAACTCAATTGTCCCATTCAGGTTACAAATTTCTTGGCAAGACGTGGGTTGATTATGTATTTGTTGAACAAGGTAAGATTGTGTGTGCATGCATCGTCCGACCGGGAGTGGCTCACTGCATGCTCATTTAATTGACTTTAATAACTCACAGAAAATCGACTTTGAGTTGGTGATTAGTTTACATATGTAGTAAAGCATCGACTTAGTAGCTGTCTGATGTGGTTACTAATGAGGTCATGATTCTTCCTCAAAGGAATCTCTGCTATTAACCATAGATCTCAGACTACCAATTTATAGAACACGAACCTTTTAGATTTACCAAACATATTGCCTAGGATGGTTTGAGATGGAGGTCTTTTGCTTGTTGGATGAATAAGCTCCAGTAACGCTGTACCAGTCACTTGTTCTTGTAGTAAACCAGCATGACAAACTTGGTAGTGTTCTCTCAGTAGGACTAGACTCATTCTAACATTGTCTTTGTGTATGTAGTGCATGCCACCCTTGTAGATGTAGTGCATGGTTTACATCCCTGTCACGTATTACCAGTTTCCTGTGCATCCAAGGATTCCTGTCCATCTGATTACACTCATTGCCTGCTGTAGAGAAATGCTGGTACAAAATAAAAAACATTGATTGGTAGGCCTGCCTGAGTTACGTATTTGAGTTCTAACACACTTAAGATGAAATCCTACCTTGAAGTAACTCAGGCTTGTTATGAAAGTCTCTCCTGATGGATAAATGAGGTTGAGGGATGACTGGCTTGTTTGTGCACCCTCTATCTCCCCTGCAGCTCCCAGAGGCCACTAGTCAAGCCCTCTTCGCTGACAGCCAATCACACATTTGGGCACTAGAAGGTCTGTTGATATCATGTGTATTCAGTGCATGCTGATAACATTTCCACGTTGTCCATCAACGATGGTGGGATCATTCATAAATGTGCTTGTTGGAAAGATGAACCTGTGTCTTATTGAGTGGCAACTGCTATTCTGTTTCTTTCCCTCATCCTTCTCTTCCAGGCCTGTCTCACTTGGTGGTAGCCTCGTACTCGGAGGACAGGTTTGGAGTGGTGCAGACTTCCCTACCCAGCATTCTGAGCAGCATGCTGCTCTTACAAGAGGTAAGCTGCTGGGGTTTACTAACTCTGAAAGCTTGTGTTCGAAGTTGTTCATGTCACATTGAGCTCTATGCCAGTATTATAGACTTTGCTTCACTTCTCTCCAGGCGGTGGACAGGCACTTTAAGCTGCCCCATGCATCCAGTAAGGCAGCCAGGTCCACCTGCAGCATAGGAGACTCAAGCTATAAAACCTTACGCTTTGCTCTCAGGGCCACCCTCAAGACTGCCATCTACAGGATAACCACCACTTTCAGGGAACACCTTAAGTAAGGCTGCCTTTCTTCTATGGACAAAATGGCTGTCCTGGACTTGTTTGAATATAATCCCAAGTGTTTCTATATGTTGGATGCTTGTATTTCAGTTTAACCTGCAGTGTGAATGAGATATGATTTCTTAATTTGTTTTTGTCTTCAGTGCTGTACAGTTGTCTGCAGAGCATCGGAAGAGACTGCAGCATTTCCTGGAGTACAAAGAATAAAGTATGCTGTGGATGCTGTTCCCCTTGGACTTCTATGAAGTTTGTTGTGTTGGTTATGCAATGTGCCGGCCCTCCATTTTATGATTGTTCTATTTGTTAGACTGGTGAAAAGTTGATTTTGTTTTAATACCTATATAAAAACAATGAATAAATAAGGGCTTTGTATTTAAAATCATGTACAGTTGCTTTTGGTTACATTCTTAAACCCATGTCCTTTTTGTATTCAACTAATGCAGAGATTGGGTAGAGAGATTAGCATTTTTTCACTCTGAAAATAGTCAACAATTTACAAAGGAGGTATACCCCATATTTGTCTGTTTTTGTTAATATGCTGTAATATAAAATATTATGCGGATGTTGAAAGTGCATACATTGCTGTCATACATGTACAACAGTTGACGTGAATGAGTCGAGTGAGATTTTTTTGTTCAGTGAAATCAAATTTGGAATGTGAACAAGATAAAGAATAAAATATTTTCAATAAATACATTTGTCTTTTGCTAGAACACTAAATCCACAGCATTGGTCAGCATGGAGATAATAAAGGCAGCAGAGGTCGCTGCCTCGCAAACTGATCCGAGTACTATTGCCAAAACTACTACACGTACCTGAGGATTTCTCTCAGCGTTGACCATGTGAGTTTTCCGAGAGATGGACAAAATACACGACTTCAACAGTGGCACACGTCAGTTGAAATGGAGTGCTAGAACTTAGTGAACGTCTTGAAAAACTTGTGTTCACGTTCTGCTCAAGACACGACCGAATAAGCAACTAATTTAATTTCCTAGTAGTGATGTAGGCTACAACGTATCCCACGCATGCATCGACATGAGTACAGGATACAACTTTTCGACACGGAGTTGAGTAGTGGTCTAAGGTGAGTACATGCACCGTAAACTATTGTGAATAAATTGATTTATCTTAATCATTCCAATACCAAGCCCAAGCAAGAATCTGTAACTATTAATTTGTTTCATGCCAGTCGATAGACAATGATCTGAACTGAAATGCACAACGTTAGTAATGGACCTTAAGACTTGATGCTTTAAATCACTTGAGTTGACTGCTTATTAGTTGTTTCACTGCAGTCTTGTCTTAGTAACGAATATTGTTTTGAAACAACCAGTTTAAATGTAAAGTGTAAATTCTAAGCCTAATGGAACGTCAAAGGCTTGTCTGTAGATCTCTGAAGAGTTTTCTCTTCATTCCATCTCTGCAACCCTGATTTATGTAATACAATTGGAATGACACAGCTATGCAGGGGGTGGAAAGATGGCGAGCTTATTGCTCTTCAGAGTAGAACGATTACTTGTTTTTCTCTTGAAATAAAACGGGGTACACAACGTACAATTTTGATATTTTTCTGTGAGAGAATGAGTCATTTCTGCCCTCAGATTTCTTAAAACAGTAAACAACTGAGTCTTGCGTTGTATTTTTATGATTTCGATCAGTACCATTGTAAAGTCTACATCTGAAAAACACGTATTTTGACTGAACCAGTAATGCAATGAGTATTTTCTTTATCTTTTTTTTCATTCTCAGCGGATCATCTGTCTTTTGAAAAATGTGTTTCCATGTGGTGCAGCAGGCTTTTTACATATTTTCCCTTAATTGTACATTACATGTTGGACAAGCCTACTAAAAGAGTAGGCCTATGTTAGGTAGTAGACTCCAAAATATTTATGTTGGCTAGAATATGGTTATTTTGCAACACCCTGGGGTGACACAACTGTGCTTTGTCTCTTGTAAGTGTAATTAAAACAAATGATCAGTGCCGAAATTCAAAACACAATCTAAAACAGATGTCGTTTTTTTAACAACTCACAAAATCATTAATGAAAAGGATCACAAATCAAATGTGCCATACAGTGTAATTCTTAATCATAATGGTGCAGGAACATGGTCTTTTCTGGATACCCCCGAAAATAGAATGTTGAATATTCATGTTTACTATTAGATTAATGAGTACAAAGGCAAGTCTTAGGTTTTTGCTTCGTTTGTAAGATTTGACTAGTTGAAAAGATGACTGCATTTGATGACAGAAATTATCATTGTCAAGTCAGTTATGTGTAACATTTAATACAGTTTTTGAGATGTCTGAATTTTTTTCTGAAAACATGATAAACACCCATCAATTGACATCAAACTAAATGGCACATTTCTGCAAATGTTGGGACACACACATAGAAAAGTAAACCATGCTCAGTGAAGAGAGCCAATGCAGAAAAGTACTAATATTTTCACTGGAAGCCATCTAACACTAACATGCAATCACAAAAAACAACAACGCTAAGAAGTTGAAGTCAAGATGAATGTGTTTTTGCTGAATAGATGAAGATGTATGGTATATTCAACTCTTATGTTTCATATTTTTCTCAGGGTAAAACTAATTTACATTTCAAAGTTTTATTTATGAACATTGAAAAGCCAGACCATTACATAGCGGCATTGATATGCTTTATGGATTGCAATATGAGTTAGCAGTAAGTCCTAGAAAGTAGCCTACAACTCAGTGGGGTGGAGTGTAGGACCCTTGGGAAGGGAACTGTGAGAGCAAACCCACATGCTGTAAAACTAGAATCATACTTTGTAGTTAAATTTCACTTAAAGTATTCTATCTTTAATCATTATTGGACTTGATATATTCTGTTACCTATAAATAACTTTGTAATCTATTTTCCCGATTCTTAAGAGGGTCATCTATCTCTCCCTCTGTCCCTACCTCCCATCATGTATAAGATTCTATAAAACCAGCTGATCACTCCTCCAGATCACAAATCCAGATTGTTATCCAATGCCTTTTTAAACCATAGCACTCCTATGACATCATGTTGAATTGAAATATGCTCCGGTGTATGACTGGGCTCAGTGGGTATAATATTACCAGTACTGTTGCCTCAAATGAGAGTGAATGTGAGTGGGCTGTGGAGTTCAATTGATTCCTAGTAGAAGATGTCATATATTGTCAAGATGTTGCCACCACCCAAATATTTACCCATTAAACATTGTGCAGTGTTAGCAACACAGCCGTAACTTGTCAAGTACATGGCTCATTTCGAACATAGCCTTATGAACTGAATGTCATTGCTTTAGAACAAGAGCTTGCCTAGCGGTTACCTTGTGGCTTTGAAACAGAATAGAATTAGAACTGGACTCAAATACTCCGACCTTTTAGGCTTTCATTTTTCTGTACCTTGTACTGTCACAGAACCAAAACATCTATCTGGAGAGTTGTATCAGAACCCTCAGATACACGTTGGACACAAATAACCTTGGGATCGGTTTTTACAGACAATCATACAACGCATCTCTTATTTCAAGGCCTTGGCAAGCAGAAGGGGCACCCAATGAAGAGTCTATAGGTCCATGCAGGCCTTGTGTGTCTGTTCCTCTGGTCTCTACGTCTTGTGGTTTGGCTCTATTCACTGTCATTTCACTGGAATTTCCTGCCATCTGTACACAGTCGACATTTCACACAGATTTGCACCTGCTTGTAAATGTTGGGGTCTGCCAGTGTAGTGAAGTTTGGATAGAGGTGTCGAGACTATGGATTGAGCCTGTGTCGAGTTTAGAAGGACACAGCAGACCAGGTCTGTATGGACAGAGGAGGTGTCCATTTATCTGTTGTTGTTGCTGTGTAATCCCTTTCTACTGTGACATTTGGGTCTGGCCTGGAACTGGCCTGCCCTCTGAGGTTTCCTGAACAGCTCGTTGTGAATGAAGTCAGACTTCTGATTAGCAGCTCTGAGCCAAACACCTAACCGTGTCTGACAGTTGGCTGATGTGTGTTTGTGTGCATGCATGCATATGTTTGTCTGTGGTCAGATATATGTGTAAGCACAGCACTGTATGTCTCATACAGTGGAGTGTGCTCATTCAGTGACTGACTGTCCCAAGTAAACCATGTCAAACAGTTCCTGATGCGGATTAATGACACACTTGATGTGGCCATGAATGACTTCCAACTCAGCACTGAAACACACTTATTGGCTCAGTAATGGCAAAGTTATGTCAGATTTATAAACATTTAGCTTTGGTGTTACAGCGGCAGAGTACATTAGCTTCAGTATGGAGTATAAATATGGCACACATTTACCAGTATGTTCTTTCAAAACTTGATTGTTTATAAATCAGTTTGTTTGACTGCCAATTAGATCATTTTCATGCAGACTTGGATACACATACTTATTTCACTGTTATGCAAAACCTTTGTTGTAGAATAAAGAGTTGTATGTCAATCAAAAAGATAGAGTACGCTTTTATTTACAACTTACTAACATGCTACTAGCTTTACAAAATTTCAGATATACTGAGAATATGTTCTTGTTCCGAAACACAGTAAACCTGAATTATGCGAGTAGATTATACATTTAAGTTGCCCAATCTAGCATTTGGCAGTGATTTTATGCTTATTGGATCTGGAATGGTTTGGGTATTCTCATCACTTCTTTTTGTAGCTTTTTTTCTCGTAGTTGTGTTGCAGTTGAACACACATTTGACAGGAATGCAAAAAAGGGGACAGATTGAAGGAGTACACATTTGGTATACATTTTGATAGTCCTGAACTGCCACAGCTGTGTTTAGCTTCTTCTTTTTTTATATACATCTTACATCACATGAAGTCTGCTGTCCAAATAGGGACTTCATGGAACACAGATTCTATCTCTTCTTTCTAGATTTGAACCAGAGCTGTCTTTTAAAAAACAGACCAAAAAAGCATTTTTTCCCATTCCTAGTCCCAATAAAATGTATTTGACCATTAAATCATAGAACCTACTGTTTAGTTGTGATTCATCTGCATTCCAGTAGACAGTAACAGTTTAGTGAACTAAAGCCAATGCATCTGTTCCAGCAACCTGAACTCCTGTTTTTACATGGTTACTCATCGCACATGCTGAGTCCGTCCTTGTACACCACAACATTACCATGAGTGTTGCTCTGTGCTTGTAGACACATTTGGTGCTCAGCGGCCTCTCTAATTAGGATCTTAACCACATTTCCCCTGGATGGCCCCAATACATGATTCTGGTGTGGGGAACTTCAGCGATTTACTGGAAGAATCATAAAAGTGTAAACCAGAGCATACCAGGAAATGATGGGAATAACCTTAAACGTAGTGCCTCTATACTCTCCTAATGTTGATGTTGTGCTATTATCCGCTTGGGTTGGGTGTATAGGCATACCAGCGTTTTACTGTTTAGCTACAGAGTCACAGCCATGGAAGGTTCCTGACCTTCATAAAATAATTGATGAACATAAAAGCGACACAGAACACACAGCATCAATGCCTTACCCCCAACTTGGCCCAATGCACAGTAGAGCTACTGTGTAAGTGACGAAGACCTCTCAGAGACCTCGCTTTCCCAGCCTCATCTCTGTTACTGTAGGCTCGGTGGAGGGTAGTTAGTGATCTGGTCCATTACCCTCTCCTCTCCAGACTGGGTCCAGCAGT
Source organism: Osmerus mordax (assembly GCF_038355195.1). Taxonomy (NCBI): domain Eukaryota; kingdom Metazoa; phylum Chordata; class Actinopteri; order Osmeriformes; family Osmeridae; genus Osmerus; species Osmerus mordax. The sequence continues at coordinate 6,714,891 of NC_090065.1, forward strand.
CTCATCTGGAGGAGGTTCCAGGCAATATGCCGTGGCACAAATGTCTGCCTGTTCCCCTGTCCGGAGTCAGGGTGGCCTCAACGGCTTCTTATAATGAACCGACCCCGTCAACCACTGGCCCTCAAAGAAAACCAAATATACACTAAGCACAGAGAGCCAAACTCAAACCCATTCTGATGGATGGCTGTTGACAAGGGTTTTCACTGTCCTGTTTGTTTGCGTAAAACTTTTGGCCCCACCTTTTGAAATGGTCACCTTGGTACATTTGCAGCAAACAGCTGTGGATGAAAGAAAGCAGGGGTCCGTAAAGGAGGGAATGTTGTGCTGTGTTGCACCGTTTCCACTCCCATCAACTCTGCATTGAAGACAGGTCATACTGGTGGAGAGGAATTTGGTTTCGAATAGGAAAAGTTCAAAGTTATAGTTAGTTATAATATATGTTATTCATCCCTGTATACCATAGGTGCATGTCCACTCTGAAGGTGAATGAGACTGTTATCAGACAACTGAAACCAATGTTTCTCAGATGAATATGGCTACCTGTTGTTTCTTCCATCCCTGTAGGACAGGGAGAGGACTAACATGGGTCCTCCGGACCTGGGTTCCCGAGATAGCCAGCTCACGCTGCCAGGCTTTGGCAGTGGGTTTGAGGACACAGAGGACCTCTCCCCGGCTCTAGTGTCTCCAGGAGGATTCTGTCCCCCGGTGCCGTCAGTTCATCCAGGGAGCCTGGGTATGTGCTGTGTCCCCAGGGCTTCCCTATCTCTAACCTCCTTAGGACTGGACCTCACCACCATCCTCTACTCGTCCTACAAGGCAGCAGGGTCCCACATCAACAGAACACTGGGAACCCCCAAACTTGAGAACTACCACCAGCCCACAACTGCTTACTTGGTTTCCACTTCCTCCTCCTTCTCTCCCTCCTTTTGTTCCCCCTCCTCCTCTCTCTCCCCTACTTCTTCACCGACGTCCATATATTTTCCCTCTTCCTCATCAGAGTTTCTGTGCTCTGGCTCCTCGATGTCCCTTATCAAAAGTGCTCCATTGCAGCAACAGCAGAAGCTTCCGGTGGAGTATCACACAATTGAGCCCCATCTGAAACAAGAGCCTGCAGATGAGTTCCCAGCCTGTGGGGGTGAGCTGTTTCAACTTGACCACCAACAAGGGGAGCTTTTCCAGTTCAACCACAATCTGGAAAAGGAACAGAGTCTTGCTGTCACTACACCCTGCAGGAACAGAACCTGTTCACCTCTCCAACCCAATAGGCTCCCAGGGCCCCCCAGGGAGGGCATCATAGATGACCAACAGGGTCTATCATGCCGCTGGATTGACTGCGGCGCCGCCTACAACCAGCAGGAGGAGCTTGTGAGGCATATCGAGAAGGCCCACATCGACCAGCGTAAAGGGGAGGAGTTTGCCTGTTTCTGGGCAGGTTGTGTCCGACGCTATAAGCCGTTCAACGCCCGCTACAAGCTGCTAATCCATATGAGGGTACACTCTGGAGAAAAGCCCAACAGGTGCATGGTGAGTCTTGCTTGTTCTAGTGCGTGTTGCTAATGTCCGGCATGACTTATCCATTTATGATGCGGGCAGGTTTAAATCCTATTAACTTCAATGGAATTATATTCTGACCTCAAGGCACAGTCCAGACAGGGCTGTTATGTTGAGGCTGTGTCTGAATGAAAGAGGGATGGTTCTTCCAAATGGTTTCCTCGTCTGATGACAGCTTTCCCTTACTCATGCATGCCAGGGGAACAAACTGGCCGTAGGCTGCAAGCTCCATAAATGGAGAATACTACCATACGCACAGAAGGATCAAGACATTAGAAGAGCAGTGGTCTGAATATCAATATCTAATACAGGTCTACATGTAGTCAGATGATTGATCTCCTCATGAACCTATCAGGACCAGATGTATATATACAGTAAACAGTATATATACTTTACTGACTCACTCCTAGCTGACTTGTTTCAACCAATATAATCATACTGTGATCCACCCTGAAGGCATCATGTTGTATTTTATATTGTACAATAATCCATTTAATGACTCATGATTCAAAACATATCCTTAGTGATTATTGTCGGGTGGAAACCATCTGTCCTGTGGTGACCTTGAGTTCTTGGCCAGACCAGACTCTGAGATAAAGGGTGGAGGCGGAGTCATTGTTTCTTTTCCCTCTCTAACGATTACACTTCAGTCACCAAGTTGTGTCACCCATTGATATTTAATATAGGGAGTGCTGGAATAAACTTTCACCCATGGACCAATTTCATATGAAATTAAATTAGTTCATTAAAGGGCCTATTCTAAGAACGACCTGTAAATATTAACTTGGAGTTTAGCCACCTGACAGATTAATAAGATTAAATAAACACTAAAAAGCATCACCACAGAAACGACTTATTAGCCTCGCTTGAATAACTTACATAAAACCATGCTGTGGAAGAGGTAATTTAATTTCAAAAAGTTGTTGAGCCAAAACCCCCAAATTAAGTCATACCGATTGCAACGACGGAAAACGAATGTGTCTTATGAATAAACTCTGTGTATTTTAATGAATTCTTCTGGTTTACCACCACATAAAGTCAGACCCCAAATCAGGTCTATTATTCAGATTATAAACAAGTGCTTAGTAGGTATTTTGTAGTTGCTCTTGAAAGACCGAACCATGTGTATCCTCGTAGTTGTCAGGATCTTTACTCTTTAGATTTAAATAAGTGTCCTATTCAGTGTGTTGGACCTGGAAAATAATAGCAAAAAATCCCACTTTCACTACACTGCACAAGCATACAGAGATAAATTATGTGATGGCACGGAAACTAAGTACATAAAACTATTAAATCTGAGGGCTTATAATAAACTGTTTAATTTTAGCAGGCAGCAATGGTTCAGCCTTTAAAACCGTAGTAGGCATGGACTGATGTAAAAAAAAATATTTATTTGAAGCCAGTAGTAGTATCAGGCAGCAAACCTGAGTGTAGTTCACCCAAAAGGTCAAGTGACAAAGATGTCTGGAAGCTCAGGAGGCGTCTCTTCCTGTTGTAGCTGTTTTGATTGAAGGCTTCGTTAGCTTGCAGGTTGTGATGAGGAACCCTTCAGCCTGATTTGCAGGCTAACAGATCCTAAACGTTGTTGAAGTCAATTGGGTGGATGACATTTATCGACTCATTGGTAAGACCAATGACGTGGTAAATCTAGGAAAGAAAAAGGTCAAATGTTTACGCAAGCCCAATATATAACTTGTTTGAATACCATTTCAGACAAATGAAATATTGTGAAACATCTTCCGTTTTTACAGTATGTGGTTGCTATTTAGTGGAGTAAGGTACTATCAGGAACAGCCCTGTATCTGTCTGTGAGCCATCTAATAGTCTTGCCTGCTGAGTATGTTATTACTTTCTTTTACTGGCGCGTGTCCAAGAGCAATGATTTTACCAAACCTACCACAGCCTTCTGGAACACTTCTCTCCTCTGTGCGTGTGTGTGTGTTTGTGTGCGTGTGTCTATCTGTGTGTGTGTGTGTCTATCTGTTTGTGTGTGTGTGTGTGTGTGTGTGTGCATTACACAGTTTGAAGGCTGTACCAAGGCTTTTTCCCGTCTGGAAAACCTGAAGATTCACCTGCGGAGCCACACAGGGGAGAAGCCCTACGTCTGCCAGCACCCCGGCTGTCTCAAGGCCTTCAGCAACTCAAGTGACCGCGCCAAGCACCAGCGCACTCACTTGGACACGGTTAGCACACTTTTAGAAGCTGCATACACCATACTATGTGTGTCCCTTGATATGTGTGCTGACACTTCGTTTCGCAACTCTCCCAATCACTCTTTCTCTGAATTTATTTCTTGCATTCCCTTCCTGTAATTCACTTTGTGACATGCAATAAGTAAAGATATCACACAGACGCATGTTGAAACATCCAGCTAGAACGTGCTGCTCTGTTTTCGCTGCTCCATCCCAGAAACCACAGGGCTTTTATTTACTGCCGCTGCAGAGCAGAGGACCTTAGGAGTAATCCAGGAAAACAGATATCCCCTTTCACTTTAATGACCAGGGATAATATGTGGCCACTGCAAGGCACTCAACTGGTGTTACGATATGTGGCATTGAGTATTTTGGTGCCCATGTGTGGGTTTTACACCAGCAAATAAAGATTTGGCAATCGACATCTGATACATTTGAATTCTTGAGTCAACATTTGGTGAAATTTTACAAAGCAACATTTTTTTAACTCATATTCAAGATTTTGAGTAAATTCTTATGTATTATGTTTGAAATCAAACTCCTCTTTTAGAGACTGACCATCTTCTTCTTTTAATTTTAATTTTGACTTGAATATTCTATTATCCTTTGTCATGACATATTAAACATGTTTTCTTGCCCTCTCTTTGTATTGTCCTCTCTTTCCACTTTTGCCCTGATTTCCCAGCTGAAAGGTACAGTATACAGTTAGCTTCACCTTCCGCTATACAGCACATTGTGTAAAATATTAACAATAAAAGGATTTGCAACTTTATACATTGGTGTGCTAAAGTAACTGGTGTATATGGAATATGCTGATTTAGCTTTGTGATACCCTGTCCCCTGTCACACACCTGTTTTTCTTTCTTTCCTTTTCCTCTATTTGTTATTGTTTGTCACTCTATCCCATAATCCTGCCCTTGTCCTGGTGACATTCAGAAGCCCTATGCGTGTCAGATCCCAGGGTGCACCAAGCGCTACACGGACCCTAGCTCTCTGAGGAAGCACGTCAAAGCGCACACTACCAAGGCACTGCAGGACCGTACACCCAAGGTACTGACACTGACACTGAGACAGAGACTGCGAGACAGACAGATACATTTATGAAAAAGAAGGGGGATGCAGGTGAATGAGACAGCGAGATTAACATGAGCACAAAGCTATGGATGGATGAAGACAAACATGTGGAAAGAAAAGAGTTGTGTATGTATGACAGTGAAAATAAACCGTTAAATTCAGCACATCATTTTTTTGCTTGTTCTTTGGATGTCAGAATAGGAGGTCTATTGTTCTACTTGATCTGGGGCTGTATGTGTTGTTCAGCACATGAGCAATGCTGAAGCCCATGGGGTATTCCTATGCCTGGCGTGTTTTAAGCAGAAACATGTGTGTTTGTATGTTGTGACATCGCTAATAAACTGTGGACTGAAGTAACCTCTGTAATGCTTGAAGAAACCTTCAAATGTCAAACAGGACTTCATCAATGCAACTACTTGCAGCTTGCGCTTCTTCAAAGAGGTGTGTCACCTCTACTAAACTAATTTTTTGGGTTAAACAAAACATTCCCTTGGAGATTTCCTTTGAGAAAACCAAATGTTTTGTAGTCTCCAGGGGATCTTCCGAAAGCTCTGAAAATTGAAATTGATTATTTTTCAAAATTCTTTGTTTTAACATTTTATTTGGCTTGCAACATACTTTAGTATTCTTTCATGATGTTCTGTCAAAATGAGAACCAGTCCCTGTTGAGTAACATGAGGGAAAAACCCTTTCCAGTGTATTTTAATGTACTGTGTGACTTGAAACCAAAGAATGTGGCATCACTGATAGCACACTTTGATACATATTAGTATTTACTCTTCATACACAGTGTGTGTTCGGGCAGGTCCAGGTGCCATCCCGACCAGAGTCCAATATTCTGAGTGAGTGTCTGGCCAGACAGCATCGCCACAGTTCCCTTCACCATTCTAATGGGAACGCAGGCTCAAGGTCCCCTCTCCCAGGCTTGGAGGAGTTCACAGGTGTGTTCTTTAGAGAGAAGCAGTGTACAGAATTATGGATATTCCAGAGTGTGTTATCTCAATCTGTCAGATCCTGAAAACCATTCATGCTTGGAAACGGTTACCATTTCACACTGATACTGTTATAATCTTCTCCCTTCTTTCTCTCTTTCCCACTTCTTCCCTCTTATGCCTCATAATACGAGAATATACCTTGTCTAATTAAAAGGCACTGATTTGTGGGCACTTTGGCTCTCTCTTAGACAGTACTGCACACTCTCCAAGAGGGTTTTGCAGCCAGACTTTTTTATTCATGTTGAATGGTTGAACCCAGCTCAAAAAGCTGTCAGGTGCATTGAGGCTGTGCTGGCAGAGGACTGACAGGAGCGTCCAGGAGAGCTGTCTATTCCTATTACCTCAAACTACTCACAGTTATACCCAAACGGCCTGTGGGGGAAAGCCTTCCTACTCCATAGAAAGAACTCTGCTTATTGAAAGAGAAACAAGCATGCCAGTGTTTAACATTAAGGATCCCTCAGAGAGAAGCCTCTGTTCTTATCAACCACAGCCAGTGTACTTCAGTCTACCATGTTACGTATGAACAGCAATATTGCCATTTGCAGTATCTAAACCGATCAGCTTTTATTTCTTCTTTCCAGTGAATTACTATAGTAATATAATCTACATTACAAGTGATGCTGCATTAGAAGTTTCAAAGCATAGTGTTTTTGCTGTTTTGATGTGTCTCGCTTGTCTTTCAGGCTTACACACTGTGTCCAGCATCTCCAATAAGAGAGCTGGTTCTGGGCCTGGTCCTCTCACTCTAGACCCATGTTATAGACTCCAGGGACTGGAGGGATGCTTTAGTGCCAACAGCCCTCAGCATGACCCATCGTCAATGGACACCCAAGGAGAATTCAAAGAGGGGTAAGCACAACTAGTATTACCAGATACAGGTAACAGTTTGCTTTCTATTCCAGCTCTATCGAGAATTCTTAATTTTTACAGAAATCATAATTTGTCTCAGTTAACAGGAATCTGACACGCACTGACAAGATGCGGGACATAAGGAACTGCTTCATTTAACAATAATATATTCATCTTCAGGACTTTTTGTTGGACATAAATGCCACTGATATGTGCTTATGCTTGCTTGAACGGGACAACAAATTTTATCATCAGAGTTTGCAGCATGACTTTTTGGGGAAACTGCTTATTGGGTAATAGGCCACATTACATGCACGGTTAACTGTGAAGCATTCTATCTAACCCAGTGAAAAGTATTATTGAGACGTTCAAAAAGACCCAGTTTAATACTTTAGGTCAACGGTCTTCAGACCGCTTACTGTGGCTTTAAATTAAGTATCTGCTTTTTTGCAGTTTTTTTGCAGTTGGAGACATTCTGCATTAAATAGTAGTATATGAAGATAAGAAATTACAGAAATGTATTATGGATTTTATACTTTTATGTAATAAGCTGGGAATTTGTACTGTACCAGACTGAACAACGGTCAGACACGGTTCTGTCATGTTTTATTGTATACGGTATGACTAAGTTACTCTGTTTACCTTGATATCTGTTGTATCACATGCAAATATGAACCAGCACCAGTTTAAATCTGTGTACAATCTGCCTATTTATATGTGTATGTAGACGCAGGATGTTCTAGAATCCCTGTGGAACCTATATGATGCCCTGCCAAAGCCAACAGCAGACAAGCACTTGTTTTTCCCCAAACGGTTTAGTAAGACATTAAACATTTGAAAGTAAATTATCTTTGCTTTACAGTGCGCCAAGCATTAGGCTCTGACCTCATAGCCCACTGTGTATTTACTCTGGCTGAAACTAGGCATTTTAAGTCCTTTTAATTATTTAATGCTGCTGGGATTCAGGGGCCCATGTTGAAATGTGTCCGTCAGCATGTATTTGTGATGTGCGGTGTTTGTGTAATCTGTGGTGGAGGGAAGTGTACCAGGGCTGGTTTTAGGCCTGGAGATCCATTAGAGGTAAAAACAGGGATGTGTCTTAGAGGCTCCTTCATACCAACACAGTGGAGTGGCTGCAGCCTTTTGATCGACATGGACATGGGTACTGGGGATACAATCTGAGATAACCATCCAATATAGTAGCATATTGGCACATAAAAAAAGTGGTGCAATCATGTCATCAACTTAGACCTATGGATCAATTACTGATTAGACTGGCCACATGATCGGAGTGTGCAGTGAGCTTCATGATGAAATGGAATATCGTGCCCAGTGACGTTGGATACAGATAAGAGACATACACACACATGCACTTTATCAACAACTCCTTAGTCCCCTTAAACTACTCACTGTCTGACAGGAGGGCCATAAACTTGCATTGGTAGTTATAGTTAAATATAACTTGGAATTTGTTAGATAGCTAAGTTTAATTTTACACAGGCCATGGAGGATTTCTCTCATTCCTACTGACGACTGTGTGGGAAGGCAGCTGGCAGTGGTTAGCTAGTGATTCACTGAGTCTTGAGTGGGGGGTGGGGTGGGGGGGGGGGGGGTCAGTTGTAAAAATATGAACAGTGTAACTGTTTCCTGAGTTTGTGCTGACAGATATTCCCGTAAGACTGCTCTCTCTATCTCTCTTTCTCTCAATTTTTCCTCACTTCTCTTCTTGTCTCTTCTTTTCTCTTCTATTTTATCCTCTGTTGTTCCGCTCTATCTCTCCTCGTTCTCTCTTTCTCGTTCACTCTCTTCTTTCTGAAATCCCTTACAACTCAGTATGGGCACCCTGACCACAAAGGATAGAATGAGCTTGCAGACCACAGAGCACATTGCTCAAAAATCATAGCAATGTGGCTGCAACATTGCAAGAATTTTAAGTGCTGGAACATATTATATTGCTTTGAGTTCAGGTCAGATCTACGTGAGCTGGATGATCATTCTGGATCAGCCATGCGGAATTCAGAGAAGGTTTGGATTCTTGGAGCTCACAGTCATAATGGCACAGTGATGCATGTTTATTTCAACAGTCTTAGTATATCAAAGCACACCTTGTTTACATAACCTCAATCAAATACTGTTTTATTCCCTAGCCAACCCACAACCATCTGTGTATTATATCAGCATTGGTGGAAAAAAGTAGAAGTTATTCAATTGAGTTTTTACTGTATTTTCCCATCTAAAACATTGCCTGTGAAATTTAAGGTGATGTCTTTGCACTTAGGGAATGGGAAATAAAACAAGCTTGGGAACCTAAATGATAGATATGTAAAGAAATCTCCAAACATTTGCTTTTTATAGCTAGTCACATCTGAGAATGGGGGAGCTCTGTGCCAGTAGACGTCAGTATCACTGACAAGTTCTGGCTTGTTTATGAACCCCACTAAAACCCTGCTTGCAGCAACCAAGGCCATCTGCACCCCAGGCACCAATACACTACAGCATCCAACAGAACTCACAAGCCCACATGAAATTATTAGTACATGCTCTTTGAAGGTGAGAAACTCAAATCGGAATACCAGACTGGCTGTTTAAGTTGCGTATCTCCTTGGAGAGCAATTCCCTTTGCCTTCATTTTTTCTACTGGACTCCACTGAGTCACACGTTTCCATGTTGAGTCAGAGTTGTGTGTGCACAGTCAGCACATTCTTCCTGTGTAGTGATGGATACTGCTCCACGGAAGTCTCCGGTACAACCCCCCTGCCCTGCTCAACATCCAGTGTGTTTTATTGGGATACATGACCAGGATCATTGCAACTTTGTATTTGGTGTTCGTCCTTTTTTTTTAGGTTGGTGCCCCTGTATGTGCCTGAGTGTTTGAGCCCTGTGAGGACCCCAGCAGACTGCCCCCCAACGCCTGACAGGTATAGAGTCTACCCCCACCACCAAGACCTGCTGTCAGAGCCCCCAGGTACTCCTACTCAGTCGACCGTAAGAGTCTAGTGCTAGCATATGTCTTGACATGCTCAACTGATGTATCACACAGATGGCATCCTTCTCCCCTCCTCTCCTATCTCTCTCGTCTTTCCCCTTCTGTCTTACCAAGGCTGTCGTTACGGGGAGGAGAAGATGGTCCCTTCTATGAACAGTGGAGCTTTTGATCAGAGCACCTATTCTGTACACCCCTCAGTGTCGCCCTCTGCAGGTTGGTCCACAGTATTCTCTACATCTTGACAAATTATATTAACAGGGGTTAACCAGACCCATTAGACTACAAATGGACTTCTTTAACCCCACTTTGCATCCAAGTGTTTTGCTTCAAACCAGCCAAAAACAAGCACTCTCACTCGCAACTAAAATGTAATGTTCTCCTTTACTTTAGGCTTTGACTTGGTGCAGGACCTCCAGGGCCAGACAGGAGGGGGCCACGCCTTCTCTCCATGCCCAGACCTCTACCAGGCAGGAGGGTTTGACCGCTGTCTCAGTCAGATATACTCTCTCTACTTAGATTCATGAAGAGGGGAGCCTATAGAATCCAACCCAGACATTGCTGTGATCTGGATGATCACACTGCCTGAACTGAGGTTTACCTTGCTTGATGGGGATCTATGGGTACTATGTGGAGAGTACCAGAGACTGGACTGAGGACTCCAAATGGCAGGGAGGATCCAGGGATGCATCTCATAGAGCCAGGCAGTGTGTATGTCTCTCCCTCTATGTCTATAGTCGCTATCTCTCTGTTTCTGTACTCCTGTAGCAATGTCGTCGTGTTTGAAAGGATTCAGGAATTGTGTGTGGCATGTCTGTGTGAGGGGGGGGGGGGGGGGTCTTTGTTTACATTTCTTTTATTGTGTACACATTTCTTTTCTTTGTTGACTGTTTAACAGTCATATCATGCAGAACATGTTTACATTTCCCAATAATCAAATAACTTGTTTTTAAAATGTAGGCCTATCATTGGTTACCACAATTTTCACCATTCTTGTGTAAAATGTATTATTTTAATTGTAATTATATTGATTGTGTCATTGTAAGTTGATGATGCAGAGTGAATGATGCAGCAGAGTGAAACAACATTTTAAATCAAGGTAGGATATTTCGGTTGTAATTAGTTGTATATACCTTCTCCTACACTGCCATCTAGAGGTTTAAAGTAAAATATGTTCTGTCCAGGCAGTTAGTTGAAATGACAATATCTGTGGGGAGTGCTTATGCAAACAAACTTAAAAATTACTTGGTTGATTTTTCATTGTTTACTTTTGCTTTTGTTGCTTTACAGTATTAATGGTTACACAAACCTTTTAGAAAAATGTGTATTATTTCATGATAAGACAAATATCTGCATTGTATTGTATGCAAAGTCCTTTCAGTTCTAGAATACAGGTATATTGTTTATGACTATGACAGCATCATGAACAGTTTTCATGCCTCTCAAACTGAAACAAAGATGGCATTCATAATGGTATTCACCCACTGGAATGTACATTGTGCTGTCACACAGAAAGACAATATGCCTGCCAACAAAACAGGACCAAGTCCAGCATTCACTCTTCTCCAACACTCACACTCTTAACATTCCTGTTTGGAAGGTAGGTAATTTCCAACGGCATCACACAGTATCCTCTTGTAGGATGTGGTAGTTGACAAGAGGTACTGTATATTAACCGTTAGTCAGAGAAATGTCACATCATCTTGGGACTCCACCCAGCACCACTGGGCATCGTAGCCCAAAAGCATCTCACAAGAAGGCACACTCTGTTCCTTCTCCTCCGTGTTGCTCGCAGAAGCCCTCAGAGTCTCCTCAGGGAGGCTGCAGTGAGCCGTCCCAGTTTCTCCTGTCTGGACTTGGCCCCCTCCTGCCACGCCTCTTCCCGTGTCCCTAGAGAAGACCGTTCTCTTAGGTTCTAATCCTGTCCACTGTGGGGCCTGTTGTAGTGGATCCTGCTGGCACAGCTGTTTGGTATTGACTGGGTGGGTGGTGGTGGTGATACAGGGGCTAGTGCTGGGCCATATCTGACCAGAACCACCTGTAGAGAAGCAGAGAGCCAAATCTGAAGGAGGTCTCTTGTCGGGGGACTTGTCAGTAGTCATGTTGAAGTAGCTGTGGCTAGAGCAGACCCTGTCAGGTTCTTGCTCTGGTTCTTTGCTGGGCTTGGTTGGATCCTGGATGCCCGTCAGGGTCGGGCTTGGGCCCTCCCCAGGGGACATGCCTGGAGCTGAATCTGCAAGGCTGCACTGGCTGCCTGTCGGGCTGCTGCTGGCCAGGGTACCCTGCTCCTCCAGCAGCCAGCGCACAGCCTCCATGCCCTCATGCACCACCACCAGCTGGCGCAGGATTTTCACGTCTGCAGCCCGCAGACACTCCTGCAGGGCGCGGGCAGGAGAGGTATACAAAACAGCAGTTAAAAATGAGATGGGATTTAGCAGAGAAGAAATTAGAGGTTTGTCACGCATGAAGGAGAATTAGTGGATGACGAGAAGGAGGAGGGGAGGGATGAGAAAGTGGGGCATGAGGGCAGAGGAATGTGGAGATAGAATGTAGAAAATGCTTGAGAGAGAATGAGAGAAAGGGCAGGGTGTGGTGTAAGAAGAACTGTCAATGACTGACATGATAAACAAACACTTGTAGGTGAAGTGGCAGTTACTAATACTACACCCTCTAAGACGCTCTGCATAAGAGCGTCTGCTAAAAGACTACATGTAATACAGTATATGCAAGCACCTGCGGTGGGATAACCCTAAGCGAAAAACATGGCAACAAAGAGCAATGGTTAGCTCCCAATAAGTTGTAAACTGTTATGATATTTAATAGCTTTCACTCACACCAGGCAAACACACCTTCAACGTACACGTTATATGTGGGCATAAAATGTGAAATAACAAAGGAAATGCTCACCATCTCGAATTTCAAATGATTGATCTTGTCATTTAAACATTCTCCCCCAGTCCCGTTTTCTTTCATTTGAAGGCATTCCGAACTCTCCTCTGTGCGACGCGCAGCATCCTTCATCCATCTCAAAATGACATTTGGCGTTTTCGTCCCAATTTTGTTTTCAAACTCTTTTAATTCAGGAAACGAGTTGTAAACGCTTTCTTCTTCCATTATAAAAACCGATCTACATGAATAACACAAATTGGACCAACTGTTGATAGGCTACAAGGGACGATACAATTCGTAAATAGTTGTCTAAGCAATGTGAATAAACATAAATGGGGAAAAGTGACATGCAACGCCAAGCCGCGTATCAATATAGCCAACAGGTCAAGCTAAAAGCACGTTTAGTAAACTTGCAAAAGACTCATGAGCGTTCCGTTCCTGAAAAATCCACGATCAACCAGCGCTCTATTGAAAACAGCTTTTCCAAATGGAGAATGTCGATGGCCAGGTGAGCAATGCAAAAAAAAGTTACTGGATGTTGCTAATTGCATAGCCTGGTTTGTACAAACATTACCCTTTGCTGTAGTCTGCCCGTGTAAATACAACAGCTCAAAGGCTGAAACTTCCACACACCCTCGGCACAAAAGTAGGAATTCAGTTTATGTCAATGGGAGGTAGTCAAAAAACATAACTCAACTAGTGCGCAATTATCGGGCGCTGACGGGCATAAACAATGTAACATGTATACAGGCCTGTGGAGATTTAATAACGGTTTACTCCTTTAATTTGTATCTACGTATCAAACCAATCCATATCACGAACATCAAAGGCGGAATGGAGAGTCACTAATGCGGTGCATTGTCATGACGTAATGACTAGTTAATTAACTGACGTCTTTCAAGGAGTCTTCAATGAGAGGGCGCGAGAGCAATGGAGAGCAAAAGGTTCCTGGGGGCTCCATTCGGGAAGCAGTCTACAAGGTTCAAAAACATTAATAAAAGTGATTTCATATTTTTAAAGAACGTCATAGTTATAGAAAAAGTAGTATGTACTAAAACTAATGATTGTAAAACTAGCAAATGTTTGCAAACCTTTACTGACTTACATTTTCTTGTAAGGTTTGATGTTTCAGTAGTGCACCCATCCACAAATAAAACTGGATCCTTCTCTGAATTCAGCCACTACAAGAAGCTGATAAATAAACAGGTAAATATAAAACATGTGGAATGATACACTTTTCAGTAAGTAAAACTGTAACCTTAGACAACCACCTGCCATCACCCAGGCATTCTAAGAATAACATAAAAAGTTAGGATTGTTGTTGGACGTGTCATAATACAAAGTCCATCCCTCTGTCAGGAGCGTGAGCAGGGACCAGGTAAGTTTGAGGTGGCCACAGGGAGCCAGAATCCACAAGTAGGGGTGCAGCATGCTAAGGGGCTTGGATGGAGCAGAGTGCAGGAGAAACCCCAGCAGACTCAAATCCCTAGCATGCTCTACAGGGACGTATGGCTGGCCAAGCATCAACTGGTGAGGGACTCTCTAATAGACACAGTTATTTATAATACTCTACCATGTTGCCCTACATGGCTGCAATGGTGCCACAGAAATGAGGGCAACCGTATTCAGACCCCATATTTTGAGGTTAGACCCAATAGTTTGTATTATGACTGTGAACTATAAGTCATGAAGTAATTTTGTGAATGGAGCTTTGTACTGTCATGTTAATCTCAGAGTGCCAGACAAAGAGCAGTTATAGAATTTCACATCGATATGCGGTTTCATCATCTAGAAAACCAAGATGGGCCCTGGGAAGTATAACATTCCAGACTTCACTGAGCTCCAGAACAGGAAGCCACACAGCGTGAGAGGAGTGTGTGACAGTAGGGAGGAGAGATTCAAAGACTACACAAAGGTACCTAAGACCACCAGCAGAGGGAGACTTGTACCAGCACACCAATGGGCGTTAACCTGTAGGGATGTACTGTAAGTGAATTAGAACCAGAATACCTTTGTCTTCCACAGAAACCAGCAGTGGGACCAGGGTCTTATGGTAAGGGAGGCATCCCTTCTGCCCTGCTTGATGAGAAGAGGAGGATGCCAGTTGGAACTTGTCCAACCATTGACTTTAGTGCTGGGGTTGAGCGCTTTCCAGAGCGCTTAGTGGTGAGTATCCACATAATCCCCAAGGATTGCTTAACTGTAGTCAAATATACTGTCATTAAATTGTAAACAACATTTGTTTTTGTCATTGTCCAGGATTCTGGCTTGTATCCTGGAACTTATAACTTTAAGAGTTTCACTGAGCTCATCCTAAACCACAAAGTCAGTAAACGAGGACCTTATGACCTGTTCAGCGCACGACGGGAAAATCCAATCATCTGTGGATATTTTTCTTCCCCGGTAACACTTAATGATAAAAGAATGCTCCATCAACAAAAGTTATAATGGAACTGCTGGTGTAGTATGCCCAAATAATAATTGATTTCATACTCAATTGAAAGTTAAAGATTCATATTAGAGCAGATTTGACCTTGACGTTTAGCCAGTCTGTATATGGGGCTCTGAAGACCACTTGATGGGCTGATTATAAATAACTGGGTTACTTTGCTGCCGTGTCCTAGAAAAATGCCCATATGAATCCAGGGACCTTTTATGAGCCTGCCAAGGACATTTGGGAGGACCTTCAGAGGCCAGAGAATAAACTCAAGGGCAAATTCAGGATTACAGATCAGTATCCCGAGCAAGCTAGAGAAGTAAACTATGCTCCCTTCTTCCACCACCATCACCTTTAATATTACAATTATATAGATAGTTACCTTATGCTATGGTGTTGAACTGTACCATCTGACCTCACAAATACACATCTACCATCAACCAACCGACCATCCCAACAGAAGCATTCTGGTCCTGGCTTGTATGAGCCGTTTCGTTTACCTAAAGTGGAGAACCGCAACCCTCCCCCATTCCTGTCCTCCACACCTCGCATCACCAAGAGGGTTGAGAGGCTGATGCAGGGCAACTATGTGAGTCATTACCTTCCTCAACTGTCCATTTTCTTTCCTTCTAGAGAAGATAATCCCCAGGTGAAGGGGTTGGATCAGAGGAGAAATGACACAGATATTTTCCTCTTTTTGCAGCTTGGCAAACAGATTACATGTGCTTACTTTGTTTGTAGTTTGTTGTAGATGTAGTGTGATGTATGATTCTATACCATGCCTTTTGTTTATGTACTGTTGATGTGGTTAAATAAAGCACATCCCGTGTCCTATCCTCCCCTCCAGACCACGGTTGGTGTTGGGTGTTACAACCTGGCTAAGAGGCAACCCCCAACGAGTCAGAGGACCTCCAACTTCGGCTACCGCTACATCTTCAAGTCTCGCACCCCCAGATACCTGCAGAACCTTGATCAGGACAACTACAACCAGTGAGACACAGCCTCAGTTCTCTCTGTGCATATCCTGTACAATTACAAAAGATTTGCAATGTGAACTGATACATCTCTTGCATTTCTTCTTGCCCATGTCTCCCACCCACTCCCACCATACTCTCTCTCTCTCTCTCTCTCTCTCTCTCTCTCTCTCTCTCTCTCTCTCTCTCTCTCTCTCTCCTCTCTCTCTCTCTCTCTCTCTCTCTCTCTCCCCCTCTCTCTCTCTCCCTCTCTCTCTCTCTCTCTCTCTCTCTCTCTCTCTCTCTCTGTCTCTCTCTCTCTCTCTCTCTCTCTGTCTCTCTCTCTCTCTCTCTCTCTCTCTCTCTCTCTCTCTCTGTCTCTCTCTCTGTGTTTCAGGGAGAAGCTGAAGCCCACGAACATCCCCACACATTGCAGGGTTT
The DNA here is from genome assembly GCF_038355195.1 of Osmerus mordax. Classification (NCBI taxonomy): domain Eukaryota; kingdom Metazoa; phylum Chordata; class Actinopteri; order Osmeriformes; family Osmeridae; genus Osmerus; species Osmerus mordax. The sequence goes on from NC_090065.1 coordinate 6,731,258, forward strand.
ACTTCCGGCCACCAGATCAGGCTGTGAAGACCACAGTGTCAGATTCCTGGAAGTAAGAGGGTTTTAGTCCCTGCTCAACCTTTAGCAGAACCTTTTGTTCATGCTGGTCCCCTCCTTTCCCCAGTTGAATGACTAAAGCATGAGGATTTTAAGGAAATAAATCATATTGAAGGACATCTGAGCAAATGGAAACTGGCATGTTGTGTTTTCAACAGCCAGTGGATGGCAGCAAAACTTTAGGACCGATTCTTGTGAACAGTAATACCGTTTTTCTTGATTGCTAAGACACATTTCTTGAAACATTCACCCATTTTCTCAAAACTGTAAACACAAAACCTCATCTTCAAATACTATTTAAAAAACCTCTAAATCCTTTTGCAAAATGAAACTTTCGCCTCAAAACAGTTTTACCTGTGCTCAAAATCAAACTTTCGCCTCAAAACAGATTTACCTGTGTTCAAAATCAAACACTGCTCTCAAATCATAAACAAAGTGATCAAAATGATATACACTATCAATCAGTCAGTAAACAATACACCAAAAAATCGCAAACACATTGTTCAAAACATATAGTTCTCAGGGAGAAGTATATTACATTTTTACGTATTTTTTTTTCTTCATATTTATCCGTCATTGTCTTTTGATGAACGAAAACATGTTCTATCATAGTAACTCAAAATTGATCAGAAATTACTACTTTGCTTTGCTCTTTGCAATTTTCTTTGTTCTTGGTACAAGTAGGAGAAAGAACAAAGAAAATTGCAAAAAATCTCACCTCACAAACTTGTCCTTTGTCTCTGTGATACTGTAATTCTTGTTCTTTGTTGATATGAACCTGCAACCAGTCAAAATCTATTGAGCAGTCAGTACTGTTACTGTAACAAATGGAAAGCACAATGTTCAGGGCTATACAATTTGTTCATTGTACAGTATAGAGCCTACAATGCACTGTACTACAGTATACAATACTGAAAGGGACAAAAATCAAAGTAGTAAACATGTGATCAATGTGCTCCTTCTTGTCTTTGGGCTCGGTCAGGCCAGAGCACTTTGTCGACATCACAAGCAATATTTTGTAATATTGTGTTTTACCATGTGAAATGATTTAAGGTATTGGCAACAGACAAGCACAATTAGCTAAATGAGTTCAGGCAACTGAGAACCTTGTTCAGCCAATGGGTTTTAGTGTTTTAGCAATTGAGAAAAACTGTAAAGATATATTTCATGCCAAGTAGGCTATTTCATGAGGAATACTGTAAGTTTAAAATGCAAATGTAAAAACAATTCTGAAAGCAGACCCACTGATTTGATCAGAGATAAATATGTTGTAATTATATAATGGTGCGATGGACATGTAATGATGTTTACTATAATGACAATTTTTCTAATTGCATTGTTATATGGCATACCATTAAAAACATTTAATGTTACGTAAAGCCTGAAGTACCATCCACTGTGATTGTGTGGCTCTAAAAAATGTGGGATACTTGAAACTTTCTTCCCCAATTTCCTCAGAATGAAACAAGCTACAGTTTGAAGGGGGTTAGTCAAAGTGGATGTAAAAGCCTGGTTGTTGGTACCACAGGGGATTATAAAATGTTGCCTTCTCACTGGCATGTTTTCAGGGCGTTTCAAGGTGACCTCAAGCTCAGCATTACATGAGGTAGAGGATACCCATAAAGATATTGCACACATATTTTTTACGAGTCAAGGAATCTGGTTTCGAGTTTTAGGAAATCGTAAAGTTAAACAAATACAAAAAAATGTGGTCTAAATGTTGATGTAATTGAAAGACCACTATTATGCACAGATAAGGTTTAACTGTTGCTGTCAGTGCAGTTAAGTTTGATTTGTGGTTCAGGAATCATAAAATGGGTGTGTTGGTTATTTGGGGAGTAACCCAGAGTTTTTGCCAAACTAGCTGAAGCATGATGAAATGAAGGGCTCTGATGTAGAAGAAACTACAACTGAATGGATACTGGAAAAGGAGGCTCTCTTTGTGTCCTGGGCTAATTTGTTAATGCTTCTTTGGATAGACAAGGGGTGAGGTGTATTTTACGTGCAGTGAGTCCAGGGTCAGATAAACATGGCATTGCAAATGAGGCCACTGGTCCAGGAAATCCTCCTGAGTCACATGATTAGTGAAAGGCCCCTCTAGCAAACAAAGACCGGGGGGGGGGGGGGGGGGGGGGGTTAGACTTTTATGGCACAATTAGGACAAAACTGTCAGCAAGCAGTTAAAGGTTCCTAGGAAATGTGAACACTCAAGTGTTGAGATTTCCATATGAAAAATACTAGGAACAAGATATTAACGGATAGTTTATATTTTGGGGTAGAAAACTCTGAAAACTGGGAGAGGTTGAGCAAAGGTGTATATCAGAAAGAGATAAGCATTTTTTATAGGCAACTTTGGAACATGAGTATTTAATTTAAGTGATGACCTGAGCCAAACATATGTTTGGAGTTAGAGGCCTGCAGAGACAGTAAATGATTATAGAAGCACATATGGCCGATACTGAGAGAATATTACAAATAGTTTTATGTTGATTGTGATGTTTATTCAATCATGGCATTTGAAAAGTTGAGCCTGTTGTCACACTTCATATACAAGATAATTAAAAAAGGCAAAGGGAAGACATCAATATTTACAGTATGGTATAACAAGAGACAGCTTTCCAACAAGACCAATTCATCGAAAAGAATAACAATCATCTCAACAGCCCTTGCAACATCAGTTTCTTTCAACATTCGTACATCAGCAGCATCTCCCTGAGTGCTTCTAAGTTCATGAGCAGAGTTGAACTGCACAATCCAAATCCTCTGAGCTTCTCTGGCCTCCATCTCTCAGACAGCTGGCTTGTCTGTGGATTCCTCTCACGTAAGTGTTGTTGACTCAATAGAGGAGCGAGGCAGGGAGCTAGTACGTCTAATCAAGTGCCTGATAGGAAAACCCACTGGACCCCAGCATGTCAGAGGTCACCAGGGCCAGCGTTCTAAGCACATTAACATTCCTGAATAAACAACCCCGGGGAATGTTATTGTGGAAACCTTAAACAGGATTTTCCTCCCAGAGCCCAGGAGAGAACGTTCCAGCACCCCTCCAGCCCCGCTGCAGAGCCCTGGCCTAGCAACCAGCCAAGGGACCTTGTCTTCATACGTGCCTTTGCTGCATCACAATTCTAAACACTTTACCCATAAAAGCACACTTCCTCCCCACATTTTATAAGAACAGGCAAGTGCATACTTTAGAAGAAAGAGTGGTTAGGTGAGTCAAAAAGTGAGACAAATGACCTTTATCCTTCTTCTGTGTTCCATTGCTTTCTGTATCCCTTTGTAAGCATGTCAACCACTCACCATGAAACTTAATTACACAGCCAGAAGGAAGATCCAAATTTACTGCTATATAATAGCAAGCCCTTCTGCAATTTGCTGTGTGTGTTTTCCCATTTGCACTGATGTTGTTATTGCCAAACTACTTACTGGAGGAGGCTCGGCTTATGGAAGGTTTGCCATGTTAGATAGTGGTAGCACTGGCAAGGATTGGTGCTGTCCAGGTAGGAGCCAGATCCAGCCATCCCACTGTGAATCATGCATTCCTGTTGGTGGAGGTCATCGTCAAGGGAGAACTCATGTTTCAGAAACGCTTTATGATTATGTGACATTTTGCTGTTGCTAGTGTGAAAGATTTATGTTTTTTTTCTAACTCCCATTGGCTTCATGAAGTTCCAATAATTGATAATACTCCAGAGGCTATCTGCCTCAGAGTTCATGATGGTTGTGCTGATGAAGTAAAGCGAATGAGGTCAAATTCCATTTGCTATTTGCCAAGAAAAACACAAGTCTGACTGAGACCGAGACTGGTACCTGAGACTAAAGTAAATCAAGCAGAAGGAAAGGTCTACATTCTCCTCTTCTCTGGTTGTTCCTCCTGCCTTTCCTCTGTCTGCCTCTCTTTTGTTTCTGCTTGAAAACATCAGTGGACCTTGAACAGAGATCTGTGGTGAACCCTTTTATGTTTCGGCTCATTCCTCGCCCAGAAAAAAATTATTGTGTTTGTACAGTGTACAGTGGCTAAAAGTGTCAGTGATGATGCTAGCCACAGATGCCCTCCTCCTAGATGCTGCCAGGATGATCAGACAGACACTTTACTGGAGGGATGCAGCTATGCTGTCAGCAAAGGGCTGGTACGGCCAGGTGACCATATGGAGAACATCAGAGCTGCACTGTTTGATGAAGTCAATGTTTGTGTTCAGTCAGCAATATATTCTTCTTGGAACCTTTCCCATGGGGCTCCTTCTTACACATATGGAGGTAATTTGTTGAAATTCCTCAGCAGAGAAAGTAAAGCAGGGGGAGAATGGCCTTGGGATTTGGTTTTGGAAGTCAAGGGAGGGGCTGGGTTGGGGTTGGGTTGGGGTCTGTGTCCACAGGGGGCTTTGCGGTTCTGTGCAAAACAGTTTCAAAGGATTTTAGTGAAATGTTACAGTGCACTGTTGCATGAGGCATAGATAGAAAATAGGAATAGAAATAAAGAGCCCAAAATTAAAGAACACATGAATGTACTTTTCTGTTGTGCATTGCTACATGCAGATTTATTGTTTCACTTCAACAGGAAGGTCGTAGCAATGTTAATGATTTCTGTTCAGACCACAGGTTACCCACCCTCTGACTCCATGCAACACCAAGTCGTCCAGTTGGTTTTAGTCACTGTGATGCAAGGATAGCCTCCATATGCAGCACTCAGCAGACACGTTTGCATTAGCCTGGACAGCTCCCCCTAAATACCCAAACAGTGTCAACACAACCTGCCATTACAATCAGCCTAACCATACTCAGTTCTCATCACACGTTTAGTAGTTAAACATTCAAGCTCATGGTCAGAAAGGGCGTGTTTTAGCTGGGTATTGACTGGAGAAAAGGCTGAGATAGAGGAGAGTTACTCTCCCCCAGTGTTTACATTCTCTACTGACGAAGGAGAGGAGACGGAATGAGTTACAGCTGCAGGCCCAGTCCATGCTGACGTCTGGGTTTATGGCAGCTTAAGTGTATATGCATGCTGATATGGGGGTGTTGGTGAGCCGATGTTGGTGATGCTGATATGGGGGTGTTGGTGAGCCGATGTTGGTGATGCTGATATGGGGGTGTTGGTACAGACCAAGTAGAAGAGTGAAGATCCACACAAAGCTTTGACAGCGGTAAACTCCTTGTGAGTGTGTGCGTGTATGTGCATACGCTTTTGTGCAGCCCAGTAATGGTACTGGAATTCACTACTCAGTGGCAGCCAAATGTGTGACCTTTCAATTTATAATTAAGAGGTCAGATATCAAGCAGGGCACTGGTGGGTGTGTCTCCTTCCCTTTCAACATCTCCCCTCTGTCAGTAAGGGGATGAATCACCTCAGCATGAACAGCTCATAATGTCAGGTGGCATCAGACCTTAAAAGGAAAACAATGATGCAAAGTAAACTCAATACATAGTTCAGTCAACTAGACTCATTGGTCTTTTACTTCCAATTTTTTCTCTGACTATCTTTAGAGATGACGACTATGGCACCTTTTGTAATTACTGTAATATGTTACACATTCCAAATTGAAAATAATTTCAATCGACTGCCAAAATGACAGCTCATACATTGTAAAAAGGCAAGTCCAACAATTGCTCAACGTCTCTCACTAAGTCTTGTTTGTTTGTGTGAGGGGAAAACTAAACAGGCACCTAATTTCTAACACGTGTGCATTATTGAAGCACAGCAATGCATACCAGGGCCCTTTACACAAACAAACAAGAAACATATATACAGTGTGTTGTCACTTCAATCAAGTTGACTTCAAAGCAACCACAAAAGTGCCACAGAGCCAAGTGCATGTGAGGAATGCTTCCAGTGCAGAGTGAAGCTGAATAACAGACTTTTTGCAAGTGCTAAGATGTTGTGGGAAAATTGAAAAACTAGCTACTAAAGAACATAAAAGGAATGTTATTATTAGAATGCTCAACACGGCTGTTGAACAGCATACTTAGTTCTCTCAAATGGGAAAAGACTCCTTCTGAAGATCACTAGAACTGTGTGCATCTCTGGGACTCTGACATTCATAGGGCAGAAAAAGTTAAGTCTAAACAAACTACAGCATGTTGCTCAAATTCCTTTTCCAACCAAAAGGTTCAAGATTGGTTTAGAATTCGAAAACTTTTCTATCTGTGAGTTACAGTTAGAGGAAATCTAACCACTGCCATAGATATTGTTTAGAAACATCAGGTTATGTTTGGTCTTGAATCTGCTCACAATTTATCACAGAGAGCTGTCCAGGTTTGGCTTGTAAAACCCCTGCTGTTGTTTAGATAGATAAAGAAGTGAGAATGAGAAAGAAACAGAGAGAGAGAGAGAGATAAAGAAAAAGGAGAGAGACAAAGAGAGAGGAAAGTGAGATAAAGTGAGATCTACGTGTAACTTCATACAACATTCACAACTCCTCCAATATTGCCCTGTTGAGACAATTAAACCATCTGGAAATGGTTGTTAGTCATAAACAGGCACGTTTTCCAGCTTATAGATGCTGTATAATCACCTAAGCACCAGGCATACTACACTGCCAAATCCACAGTAAGCTTGGCCACCACATTGGAGAGTAATGCTAAGAATAGACTATCCCCTTCAGCCCCAGCGGATATATGATTCTGAAATGTTAATGAGAGTAACTTCATCCAACCTTCCATTCAGAGTATAGAGTCTTCCAAATACATTGGAGTCCCACAGACTGTCATACGCTACCCTCCCTAATCTCTGCTCTGTAGATGCCACTCTGGCATACTCACCAATCATTCTCTGTATTATTCCAGTGTCATAAGGGACACAGGTTAAGATCTGGAATGTGCACCATTTCCCCACAGGAAGTGCAGCGGGGACCGCTGCAGAACCACAGTTCCCCACCCAGATCCCACCATCGCACGCAGGGCTGGAGAAAGGGGAACGGAGACCCTATAAACTTTGGGATGAATTCTTCTACGACTCAAAGAGTTACACTTTTGAGTTACAGTCAAAAGAAAAAGACCAATAGTTCCAAATATAGTGAGTTTTCTTTTTATTCAAAAAGCACATCATATTTGATATATCTGGCTTATATTTTCATTTTAAAAAGAGTTTTTAACATAAGTGTACTTATCTGTCTTCTAGAAAGCTATCTAATGAAACGTTGATACAGACAAGTTATTTCACCGCATGACATCTGTCAATCAATGTTTCTGTAAGCAGCACTTGGACATTTACACAGGTCTTAACATCAAATTTATAGTGGATATTTATGATATTGTACATACTTTTCTGATACATAAATTATCAAAAAATCTATAAAAATAAAACAGATTGCTTATGTAGTACAAATGGCTTGATAGGAGACTGTATATTGTCACAGGGATTTTCATCTCATTGGCACAGGTCATCTATGTGAATTCTGAAGTAGTGTGACGTTATTATTCCACAGTTTTCCTGTTTTAGTATGTGTCTGTTGAAGCAGCCTCCTATTCCCTGTCTTCAACCTGAGACATTTAAAAAACAGACACGTGCGCGTGCACATGCACGTAGGCCTACAAACACACGCACACAGACACAGACACACACATGTAAGGTAAAACATATATACATGGCATTCACTGACACTGGCACAAAAAAAGACAAGCATGCACGCACACACGCACCCCCCCCCCCCCCCACACACACACACACAATCATATCACACACACAACCACATCACACACACAGTCTCTCTGACCTAACACTTGTGAGCACTCATCTGGCACATAAAACAGACAGTCATTTCATTAAAAGGCTCTGTGGGGGCTCGTCCCAGCCAGCAGAGAGAGTCCCACGTCCAACATGTGCGCCCTCTCTGAACAGTACTCTCCATCTACTGTACCTACTCAAACCCCCTTCATACACTTCTTTACAAAATTACATTGGAAAATACCAAAAAGCTTGCTTTATACGAAGCTTTCCAAAAGCTTCACTTCAGTTAATTCAAGTGGTGACAATCAATACTGAGTTTGGATATAGTGCTGTAGCTCAAATTTACAAAAGGTTCCTCATATCGGACCAAAAAAAAACAAAGAAAAAAAAAAAACATCCTTCCTTTAATCCAGGAATTTGTTATTTTTTTGTTAGTGTGTTTGTGTGTCAGGCACACAGTAGTAGCACAGTCTCCATGCTTGGCTGCAAAAGACCAGAGAGGGCTTGTGCACCACAGTTCTACAGCACAGCTGTCTTCTCAACCTTCTCACTTCACTTCACATTCAAAAGTCAGATGAGATGGTGAGCCACATGGACGTTGACTGGATGTCTCTGCTTCTTTCCAATGTAAGCTTTTCACAGTTCCGATTTGGTCTGAACCATGACAATGCAGATATCTGTGTGCCAGTCAACATAATGGATTAGACAATCTTCTCCAGTTTTGGCCAGTCATTATAGTGATCAGTTCAAGATGTGGCGCCAGGCATAGGGACCTCTATGCCATGGTCAGATGGTTGCTCCTCTCTCTGATGTCTGCAGGTGGACTGATGTCCTTCTTCACAGGGGTGGGAGGTAGAGCACAGCTCCTACCTTTGGGCTTGAAGAGGTCTGACACAAAGAATACCTGCGTGGAGGAACAGATCATAAAAGATAACATAAAAAAAGAGAACATAAAAGATCTGAAATAAAACTCGACCCCGAAAATCACGACATCTGGAGACGACACATTGTAGACACTGTGTGTTACAGTCGTAAGGTGGGGCAGCTGTGTAACTTGCCAGATCTGGATCAAATGAACGAAATAACGGAATGTTTACGAGCGACATTTACAACTGAACCCAATGCTAAGCATGCCAAGCACGGTGGGCCACTTACGATGCAGTAGGCCACCAGGGCTCCCTGGGTGAAGCCTGCCAGGATGTCAGTGGGGTGGTGCTTGTGGTCAGAGACACGGGACAAGCCGGTGTAGAAAGACATCATGATGAGGGTGAACTGGGTGAGAGGCCGGAGGAGACGGGCACCGCGCCAGGTGAAACGCGACTGGAGGTAGAACTGGGTCAGTGTGGGAGAGAGGGGTCGGATGAATACAAAAGGACAGGTACAGGCAGGTGTGTGTGGGGGATTCAAAAGCGCTAACTCACCACCAGATACAGCATTGTGTACATGGAGAAGGATGCATGTCCTGAGAAAAAGGACTTCCTGAGGACAACAGATATCAAACAATATTGAGACCATCATCATCAATACATCCACACAGACATCTCATCAGTCCGACTGCACTGTGTACTGTAATACCTGGCCTCCTGGACTTTGCTCTCAGGGCCCTGGCACTGGTATTCTGTGATGTATCCCAGGGAACAGTTGATGGTGGAGAAGTCTGGCTTGCAAACATCTAGGAAGTGAGGCCGCATGCGCCCCACCGACACCTTGGCGATGTCTGTGAACGACTGGCTGATGGCACAGCCGAAGATGAACACGCCCACTTGCTTGTAAAGGGCGGAGATGTAGGGGTTCCCCACAAAGGACTTGGAGCCCTGGTTTAGACAGTGGATCCTGTAGCTCTCTCCTATCACAATCTGACCAGAAGGGAAGCAACATCAGTCCTACTGCTCGTTGTCAACGGTTTCATTTTCTCCACAGTACTGTGTACACTGCAGACACACTACTGCTGTTAACCTCTACTGTGTTTCCTTTCCTTGTCTTAGTGAGAGTGGCGAGCCACTCTTATGCAATAATAAAAAGGGAGACATCTGAATTGTGTGATCTTAAAATATTTGTGGAGGAAAGAAATAAGAGTACATCGGTTTGAATAGGAGTTTCTGTTTGTATACAAGTCCCATGTACAGTATATTTGAAAAGATCACAAAAAAGAGTACATGGGCACAGTAAATCGATATGGCTGAGAATGGTTTAGGATTATTGTGAAAGGGCACATGCAAAAGGTTTCAGTAAGTGGATAAATAAACCAATGTCTGAGTTCTATGATTGACATGCCGGGCATACTTAGGGGGGCCATGGATACCATAACTCACTACAGCTGTTCAAACTCAGATGCCTTCCACACCCCCTCTAGGCTGCAAGCAACTGGCAACTGGACAAGGTGTAGAAAGAAGAGTAGCTGGAGGAGGAGAGGAGAAGAGAGAAAGGATGAGTGAGAGGATGGGAGAGAAGGAGAGAGAGAGGAGAGAGAGGAAATGGGAAGAGAGTGGGGGAGAGAGGAGAGGAAAAGGGGAGGTAAGGGGTTGATAGAAATGTAGATAGAAAGAAAGACAGAAAGAAGGAAGGAAAGGGAGTCCAGGGAAGAGAGGGAGAGAGAGAGTGTGAGGAGAGGGAAGGAGAGAGAGGAGAAGAAACGAAGTGAGGAGACGAGAGAGAACAAGAAGGAGGGTGGGGGAAGGCACTTGTGGTTTTAATCAAGAGAAAAGCTGAGCTAGGCGACGTGTCTGATTTTGGTTGCCAGACTCTGTCAGTCGGGCAGTCAGACGCACATTGGGGGCACGTTTGTTTTCCACCAAGTCGGTTCACATTCTACACGGCTCTGATTTCACAAGGGATGTCAGGGGGTTTTCTTTGGTATCTCAGTTTCATCAGACATTCTTGTCAGAGGGGGCAGCACACAATCCCGGTCTCATTTCAAGAAACACATCGAGGGGAAAGTCCTTTAGGAGATTTAACAAGCTGATAGCAGGCGTGTTTTTCCTCCACCGTCGAGGCCTTTAGAGCCGGGCTGATCCAGCCCAGCTGCTTTCACGGGAGAGAGAGAATACATCTGGATCTCGTTTCGTAAGAAGATAAACTATGTGAATGAGTGAGGCAGCCCTTCAGAAGGGGTAACTGTTACTGTGTCTCTCAGACATATTCATGGGAGAAAAAGGTTGTCTCGCGGCTTGTCTCATAAAAAGCCTGTCGTTCCACAAATGATCATGCGTGTACCCATACACTCAATTAGGTTTTTTTCCTCTTTCTTCCTAGAAAGTCTCTGTAATGCCTACTCTAAGAGGTGTGGTCTTTAAGCTAGCTCCTCTCAGCCTTATCCAAGTCAGCAGAGCGTTAAATGGCCTACTGCTAGTTTCCCCAAACGAAAAAAGATAAATGCGCGCCAAAAGACCTGAGGGTGAAAACATGGAATTTAAAGTCACGTTTATAAAAATGAATCATTTGGAAAAGGGAGCTCTTCTTCTCTGCCTCCACCACAATCCTGCCCCATCTGTTACTGTGTTTGAACAAGCAACCATCGCGTCAACCATAATAACACAGGACCAGTGAGCTCTTTCTCACCAGGAAAACCCAAGTGGCCTCAACTGCCTCAACCATCTGAGTATATCTGCTCTCTCCAGGATGGAGGGAGCCCTACCATCAGCAGACCAACACTCTTCTCTCCTGGTCGTCGTCCTGGTAGACGACTCTCTAATCTGACGCAGCTTTCCTAAATACAATAACCATCTGAACCATCTTAAGATCCCCAATCAGTATTCCTCTCAACAAGAACATGCTGGAATGCTGCTGAGAAGCTTTTATCAGTGGGTCCAAACTTACTAACCTTGCTATTACAGACCCAGCGTGTAAACAAGTCAGTCTGTTTTATCGGTCAATGTGTCATGGTAAAACATGTATTAAGTAAATAGTTATATTTACATTTTAATATTAATAAAAGCAATATTTTCACATCACTGGAAGAAAACGCAAATTCTGAATTGAATGAATTTGACGACTTTACCTACAATTGAGAGGGAATGTTCTCACTGTACTTACCTTTCAACATCCCCTCATGTGATTATTAAACAGTACAACGTATGCTAACACAACATTAGTAGACACACAGGTGGTTGTGGTGATGCAAATGGGGGGAGGCACATTGCTGAAACGTGAGAAAATGGTCAGGTGAGGTGATATTAGTGAGGTGACTTACAGAGAGGATGGTAATAAGAATGCCAGCAGCACAAAGCACAGCGTCGCTAATGGTGTCTCCCCTTTTGGCCGGGTACTTGATGGACTCATCGTTGCAGTAAAACCCACGGCGGTAGGGCTGAACAGCACTAGTCTCTATGATGAGGAAAGGCAGGCCAGCTATGTGGGAAAGCAGTGAGGCAGGGAGAGGAGGAACAAGAAAGAGTGGGAGTGTAGGAGAGAGACAGAGACAGAGAGAGAGAGAGAGAGAGAGAGAGAGAGAGAGAGAGAGAGAGAGAGAGAGAGAGAGAGAGGTCAATCATAGGTTACATGGGAGAGTTCCCAGTGCACAGTACAGGCCAGTCAGGGAACATTATGACCATGCTTATTTCACCCTCTCACCATTCTAGTGATTTCACTGAATATCCAGTTACTTGTCATTGCCTTCCCAGATTTGAGCCTTATGTTGAAATCATTTGAAGTAGGCAAAGCATTTTGCATACAAACTAAATCTTAAACAAATTAGTTCCCATTGTGTTCTTTGTTCATTTATGCAAATCAACAAATCTATTAGGCAGATTGATTGATGCAGAGGTTCACTTGGTCATTGGTCATGCCAGCATATGTTCCCTGGCTATCCTCTCCAGCTGTGCCACACTGAAACTTACGGAGGCCACTGGCACAGTCATTCCCACGGTAACCAGGGCTACAGTGGGCACCGTGCTGTTTTTATAGGACAGGCTGATGCTGCTGTCGTCACAGAAGAAGCCTCTCTGGTATGGCGGGTAGGGCCACTTATGCAGAGAGACACCGATGAGCATCACTGCACACACAGACACAGAAGACCTGACGTCAGCCGTGCAGTGTCAAAAAACACCCGTACGCAGTACACACACGTACACACACGTAAACACACATACACTGCCACATATACAGAAATGAAACACACACATACACAACACACACAAGCATACACACGCATAATGACAAAGCCCCAAGAGTAACTGCCTCCAATGACTGTAACACCTAAAAAGTAAAATAAACAACATAAAAACGCTGTGGAAAGGCAGCCAAGAAGACACCTGATTTGTCATTGTTAAAAACTGTAGAGAGCCCATTAGGCTTAGAATAACACAGACCAACATCAAACAGAGTGAGTTAGCACACAAGAAAAGCTGGGAAGGAATCCATGGCCAATTACTAATGTGGAAATAACATGGAGCTACCAGCCTCTTTTTCTGGTATGCCGTCCAAAGGCCAACTTTCAGATGTCTAAAGAGTGTTTCAGTCCAATCAGTTTAGTGTCTCTTGACACGTGGAGGTCAAAATAATAATAGGAAAAAATTGTCGGAGTGAGAATGCAAGCCAAAAGACATGCTTCATTTCCTTTAGCAGAAACACCAAAAGAGAACATCAAATAAAAGTGGAAAAGTGGGACCCAAGAGACGTCTATCTCCAACTGACAGCATTTATGAAACACCCTTTAAAGATCACGTCAAAGCAGTGTTTAACTGATGTGGGACCTTTGATGTCCCCCCCTTGAGTAATTCTGAAATGCAAACACAGACAAAAATAAACATCTGCTCTACTCTCCCTCTCTGGCTCTCTGGTGTATTGAGGAGGTCAGCTCAGGATGCTGGTGGGTGCTGCTGAGGGGAACATGGGGATACTTGGGGGATATTGATGTCTTCAAATCAAATGTCAACAAGAGCCTGTGTTGATTGGCTCGCTATGTGTCCCCTCCCATTCCAGCTCTGAACTGGCTGGCCTTTGAAGGCCCAGCTGGGATGGGTTCAGGTTACAGGCGGAGAGCTCTTCCTGATGGAAAAGACAGACCAACGCGCCCCTTCATTCACATGCCAAAGAATTCATATTTTTTACGTGACTGTTTTCATACCGACAAGCCATACAAACACCCCTGACTGAGCAACAATATGCTCGGGGGCTGATGTTAAGAAGGAGGGTCAGCCATATCAGAATTCAAGCTCGGGCAAAATCCTATAAGTGCACCCAATCCTTCATGTCTGATCAGTTTCGACCCAGGCTTGCCCCTGCGGAGGGAGGGGCCCTGTGCTCACACACAGCTCTGGCCTTGGCAGCTCTCCTCCGGCCTGCCTGCTTGGCTGCTGATGTAGGCCAGTGGAAAAAGACTGATCTGGAGGCTCAGCACTGGATGTGCAAAGCGTTAACCCTGGAGTCCTGACCTTACCGAGCAGCCTTTAAACATGATGACAGTCTGCGAGCCAACACAGGGGCCAGGAGCACCAGAAAGGGAGGGAGAGGGTACAAGGGGCTGATCCCTTTGAGAAAGCCTGTAGCAGCTGATGGGGAGCAAATTCTCCCAGCGTAACTGGAGACGTGGCGTGGTCTGTTTTTCCCTGAGAATCAGCTTGCCCTTCTGCCCTGACCTCCCTCTCACGCCATCCCGTCAGCGCAGCATCAGCATTCTGCAAGGCATCTTGGGATTTCCCTTCTTTGCCTCTTCCTCTCTTCCCGCTCCTCAGCGTGCGGGGGGGGGGGCGATGCCCCCCTGCCAACAACAACACAGGCCAGGACGCGTATGTCTAACGCATTAGCTCACTTGAGCCCAAAGAAAACAGAGATGGTAAACATTCCTAATCCTACATGGCTGGAGTGAGAAGGGAGTTTTCTTTTTCGCCAGTATCACATTATTGGTGGTTTCATCCTGTTCAGAGTGTTTTTCTTAACGCGTGCTGAGAAGGACCAGTAGAACCAAACAGATGTGATGAGTTGGTGAGGAAACACAGAGTGTGTGCTTTCTCTAACTGAAAATAGCAGCAGTCAAGTTATCCTCAGGTTCAAAATCTTGAAACGTGCCATTCGTCTTGCCTTTAGTGTTTAGGGTCTTCATTCCACTATGGAAATTACAATCATTGCCGCGGGCAAATAGAACCTAGTATGGAATTATATTCCACTATGATTAGAGGTATTTGTCAAAACACTCACTACTAAAATAAACAGACACACATTTTCCACTTGCTGGCATTGCCCTCTCTCTCTGGCATATAAATGTATACACATTGAAGGGAGTCGCACTGTATACACAGATGCAGTTGTTTTTACTTGCACCCTTGTGTGCATGGCAGTAGCTCCCACACAAACTGCTCCCTGTCTATCTGGTCTGCTGCAAACTCTGTTCCTATGCCCTCATGGTTCCCCTGCTCGGATTAAGGGGAGGGAGAAAGGTGAAAATCTCATGCACAGAATTATGCTTGTTAAAAAATCATTTTAAACATTATGCCATCTATTTATTTATGTACCACAGAAAAAAACTATAAAGTTTGCCTGATTAAGCTCTCTAAAGCTCTCTGGTGAGAATGGAAATGCTAAATAGGGACATTATGTGGAGACCAGCTCCTAAACATTAAGCCCACCTGCAACGACTTACTAGTAAACTAATCCCCCAACACTTAGCCCAGGAACAGAAAAAACAGCCCTAATACCAGCACAGTGGAAAAGGCCAGAGCTACATGAATCAGTTCAATCAATATTAGGAAACAGATCTGCAGGATTCTCTTGGTCCTGATGATTGGTGGTGTCTCGGCATGGAGGGATTGCTGTGAGAACCCAGTCTGGGAGAATAGGACGCTAGTAATTACTCTAGCATGCACCCACTATTTCCTCCTTGAGGTCACTCCCTTCAGACCACATCTTTAGCCAGCAAAACACTGTGGGTTTGTTGACAGGCATTTGCTGTGGGAAGGTACACATACGTACGGTGAAACACCCTCTGCGTGGAAAACATGCTTTTTAATCAAAACACCAGTTTTGGAAACCTTCTTAAGATCTGCATTTTAATCTTTGATATTTAAATGTGTTGATCAAAATACGTACAAGCAGTGTGTTTCTTATAGACATCAACTGGGAGAAGCTTAAGGACCTGTCACATTATGAGAATACACTAACTTAATTACAACATGGCCTTTATGAAAATAATTCACTGTATATACCATATGTGGCATGGTGACAAAGACAACGATATCAAAAAGTGAGCATTCATATGATACAACACAGAAGCATTGAAATGAATTATGACAAGCCATCTGGGGACTTCAGTCCAAGTAGAAGAATGAGTGCAGAAACACACAAACCAGAATACAGAACTTTGGCTGAACATATGGTTGACCTTTTAACCACTTTCCTTTAATTACTCCACACACACATTTTGCCAGATGTGTCTTCAAGTGAATTCCTGGCTTGATCGTCAGGAAAGAATGTTAGACATTCTGGAAAATATTAAAAGAGCCAAAACAGAATTACAGGTATGGGTGGAGACCCAAGAAATATTCTTTCTTGGGGCAATTTACCAATTACCTTTCTCCTTTGTCAGAGGATTATTGTTGCACAGGGGACGAAAGTATTTAACAATAATGTGAAGGCTACAATCGTGTATGTAAATATTCTAAATGTTATCTGAATAATAGGAAAACAAAATAATTACATTATATTTTCTGTTAACATTCATTTTCTTCAATTTCATGACTTGTGAATGTTTCTGTCCAATATGATAACCTGATGATAATCATTACCATCCACATATCAGGATAAGTTGTATGCTAACAAACCCAATTAACTTCAATAATTATTTCTGATCATTCAGTACCTTTATGTGCCTTCTCCAAGGTGTAATCATGCCTGAACATTTAACACGCATCGTTTTAGTAGTGTAGGCACTTACCTAAAAACAAACAAAATAGATCCACACCGACCAGTAACTTTCTCCTGGTGTTGTTTTTGCAGTTATTATTCAAGGTAGAACTTCCTCCATTCCTGCTTTCGGGTGCCATCGTTTTTTCATATATTAAACAGCGTTGCATTTATAAGGATGTGACTACTTTAAGGGGGGGAAAAGGAAAAAAATCAAGCAATGATTAACGCTGTCATGAAGCTCGCGTAACTAGCTGGGCTGATAAAACTGAATAAAATATGTTGTTTGCTAAGGGGTGATTCAGTCAAAAGACTGGTCGTCAAACGATTTTGTGCTTTCCTCAAATACCGTTAGCGCGTTTACTCTAAGCTCATCAGGTCCGTTTGTTCTGCTCACTCCTCTAGTCTTCCAAGATGTACTTCCCCACTCCTCTTTAGCCTGCCTCCGCCTTCCTTAACGAACGCCTTCCATATTCCACTCTGAAACTCCACATAAGCCTACACCGTAGCTCTGGCTTCATGATTAACATCTTAAAATGGTGCAACACAAGTTATTCGTCATATCCAAATTACAGAAGTACATTTTACCCAATAATAACATTCACAGCTGAACAAGAAAAAAAACGATTACGGTTTTAGTTGATTAAACAAATTTATTGAAATCGACACTTAAGTACTAGAGAGCTCAGAAAATGTTATCAATCCAACAATCCACAAAACATGTAGGCTAACAATTCCACCAAGGTGCTAGTGAATGGTGACGAAACACTGGTCCTTATACAGTATAGTGCAGGTAAATCTCATCTTGCATGAACAGGGACCCACTACTGGAGGCAAGACAACTGTGTAGAACAGTACAACTGAAAATACTACTAGGATAACTTCACCAAACATCCAGAAACACACAAAACAAATCTTTAACACTGGAGAAAACCACAGGTTTACAGTTCACAATAGCTAATATTACTCCCAAAGACATCATGTCAAGTACATCACAGGTAGGACTACAAAGTTACTATCAATCACACAGAACATTCTGGAAAGACCTTCCTCATAGCGTTGTGAACATCTTATCTTACCAAAGAAAGTGTTCATCTTTAATGATAAAGAAGCATCTATACATCACTGGGGTACTATACATTACTGAGGTAGAGAGAGAGGGATCTGTGTGTGTGTACGGTTTAGTCTACTTGCATCACTGGCTCTGCCTTTGTGAAGCTCTAGGGAAGAAACAGATGTCAGGCAATAGTAAGACTTCAGTTCTGTGTTCTCTTTTGACACCAGATGGTTTAACTGTTGATTAGAACCATGAACAAGAACACAGGATGTAGTCCAAAACACAGTTGAATGGGACTACCATTTGCAATGTCATGATTTTGTTTGTGTATAGAGAAATAGTAGGCAATATCAAGTGACGCGAGTTTCCTGATGAGTACTAAACAGGCATCCTGTACCTCAGACTAGTTGCCAATAATCATAGAGTGTCTGCATAGAGTTCTGGAGGGGGGAGGAGTGCCACATCCACAGGGAAGTCAACCTCCTGATCCCTGGTACAGGACAGGGTAACATGGGGAGCATCAGTCCTGGTCAGTTTGAAAAAGTATCATGTCTGAAAGGAGAGATCTACACCTGGTGCTATACAAGATGCATTTCGTCTTACAACTGTCTAAACAAAACGTCTATATAACACGGTGCAGTCCACCCACTGAGACAGCACACGCAACACTCACAAGTAAGTCAGTTCTTCAACAGCAAATGGGAAACCTGTAGAAGGACAAGAGCAGACTGCATGACTCATCTTTACATACACCATAAATGATCAAATAGGATTTCATACAGTATGTGCTGCATCCCTCACCCAATGAAGACTGTTAGAACCATTTGAGTGTGCCGTGTTTGAGTGCATGCAAGCGTGTGCACACCAAACGGTGACATACACACAGAACAATCAGTGATGTGGACTTACTTGGGTTTTTGCTTCGTGTTAGAAAATTGGTTAAAATAGGAAACAGGAACACAAAACGACACAGTATGAAATAATGAAAATTGGCAACCGACTTTATGATCAGGTCTCTGTTAAAGCAACACAGATACTAAGCAAAGTAAAGAGAAAACACAACTGTACTTTGTGCAGGTTTGCTCTCCATTTTCGGCAAGGTCACTGAAGTTGTCTTTTTTGTGCTGAAAGAAGACGGCTAACTTCTGGAGAGCCTCATGTCTGGTTGTAGCATTGGGAGGTAGAGACTGACTGACAACATCTTTTTTTGTTTGCATAACTAATCATCCCATGTCATACAATATTGGCTAAACCATCAATCACACCATATCATGTGGAATATAAAGGATCATTTCAGAATACATTTTTTTTTTATGATCATGGCCAAAATTAATATGTATTTAGACTTACTGAGTATGTGGGTCCTCAAGGATGGGATCACTGACAGTATGCTGGGCACTGGCATGGGCAGAGACTACCAGTAGGAAAACAGAGGAACAAGAGAGAAAATTAGAGATTAGGAAGGAAGTAATCTTACAGGCACATAAAAACCTCCACCTGCTTCATCTTCCATGTCAACCATTTAAGAAATGCCTGAAAGTCAGCTTGATATGTAAAGCATAAAAAACAAATCTTCCACTTCAAAATAAGGTCAAATGCGGTACTCACGCATCTCAGGCATGGAGATGGTCCGGTTGTGAGTGCTGTGGAAACGAGAGCATGGCTGCGTTCAAATCAGTTCTCATTCATCTTATTTATTTAACGCCGTTTCATCCTCTCTTCTAGCCTTCAATCATGAGGTTCCTATCCCCTGGATACCCATAAGGGAATAAATATACATATATACCCCCCCCCCCCCCCCCAGTGTTTTAAGTCTTACCGGCTTTCAGTGTTGGAAAGGGACAGGGTCTCATCCTCACCTGTCCACTCCTCACTGTCATCTGTGACTGAGTGAAACACATCGAGGACATTAGAAAAAGCATGAAACACATGTTTAAAACTGAGGTCTGACTGAGTAACAATAAACTGCGAAGAATTCCTTCAAAATCAAAATAACATGTTCATATGGCCAACAGATGATTAAGATTGATGTTATTAAAATATGCCGCATAGTGCTTTCCAAGTGTGGGCTCATCTTCAAGGTGCTTCTGTTCTTTGGAAGTGTTTTGGACATGGATGCAAATACGCTGGCAAAATGAAGAGGACTCACAACTGCTAGTGTGCAAGGGGGGATGATTAAAAGATCTGTGAAGCATAGAAGGAAAGCGAGGACCTGGTTACAAACAAAAACAAGTTCAAGGCAGTGCAAACATGTCGTGCAGGTGAGATGTGGAGGAGTGCAGGGGGCACCTGCTCTCGATGCTGATGCTATCTCCTTCTGGAGCAGCTCTTCCTGCAGCCTGAGAGGCCTTCTTCCCCAGTTCCAACATTTCCTTGATATTCAGCTCCACATTCATCACTGATATGTAGCCATCTGGAAAGTCCAAGTGTGACAAGAAAGAGATCACCGAACTATATAATTGTGGAATGCCATAACACACATCCATGTCTTTCCAGAAAAAAGTAACCTATGCTTCTCAAACGTACACTTGTGGTTGTTGTCTCTGGCCAGCCATTTGCCTTTGGGACAGCTGGTGGTTCGGATGATGCTGACTGTTTCACCGCTCTTCACCAGCAGGTCGTTCTTGCGGACCTTACTAGCCACCATTACCTTAGCGTGGTACAAAGGCTCCTCCTTCCCAGTTATCTAGAAGACAGAAGACGCAGATCACAGTGGACAATGTTTATCTATGGTTTTGAAAATTCAAATAAAAACGTCGAACTCAAAATGGAGGCCATATTGGAGACAGAAATTGTAAGGCGATGTTTTTGAATGAAATAATCCAAAACAACTGGTATAGGTGAATGATTGCCAAGACTACAAAATGATCTTCGTTCAAATCATGTTGCTCAATAAGATAGGTCTAAACCTACAAACTAAAACCAGAAATTGTCTTATGACCCTTAGATAAGCAGACATGGAAACATTTCTATTGGG
Source organism: Osmerus mordax (assembly GCF_038355195.1). NCBI lineage: Eukaryota > Metazoa > Chordata > Actinopteri > Osmeriformes > Osmeridae > Osmerus > Osmerus mordax. The sequence goes on from NC_090065.1 coordinate 6,751,844, forward strand.
GAAAAGTAAATGAAAGCATTTCTTAGACCTGCTGGAGCGGTATTCTTACTTTGAACTTCTTCTTCATTTCATTTTCTTTCTTTTCCCTCTCCTTTAGTTCCTTCCTCTCCTTTTCAAGACGGTGCTTCTCTTTTTTCTTCTGCTCTTTGTCATCATGGTTCTCGAGACAATGTCGCTCTTTACTAAAAAGATTATACTTTTCAACAGCAGCCTACACATCATGTTTAGTAATTAAACAGCTGCGGTAGAGATGACACTCACCTGTGTACATGTGCATGATTTGAAAGACTGTGTTGTCTAGGAATACTAGACCTGTAAAGTGGCAGTAGATCATAGTATCAGCAACTCAAAGTCCTGCCTGTTTATTGGCAAAGATAGAACGAAGGACCATTGCTGAGAACTATCATACCGTGCATGCCGAGGCCGAAGATTCATGCGAAGTTCTTCCTTCAAACAAAAAGGGCAAGAAAAAAAAAACTGAAAGTTATCAACAAATATATTTCAAACCTCAAAATTATACAATTCACTTTACCTCTGGACGGGAAACAGCATATGGATCTATGAAATAAGTAAAATGCTGGGTGAGATGAAGTAACACATTTCGTACTGGGAGTGAATGACTTGTTGCCTTGCTTACTCTTTGGACTGCTTCTGCGCTTGCGGGAGTTCTGACCGGTGATGAACTTGTTGATGTTTTCAACATCCTCGTACACATTGTTACAGGCTTCGTAGTAATTCTCTTCTTGACAGACACTACAGAAGGCAGAACAAGGGTGAATATTAGTGGTGAACTCAACTGACATCTTTCATGTGATAAAAGAACAACATGAGAGGAAATCTTGCAAGTTTCATGCCGCTCATTTTGGCTGTGGTTGAACTTGCCCAATCAAGACATGCTCTGAACCATGATCTGATGACTCAGTGGCTGAAGGCTCATCAGACACAAGCTCAGCGCCAACCATTTCAGGCTCTAGAACAGGAGATGGGAATGCCTCATTTTTAACCTCGACCTCAAGGACTGGTGAATGTGGAAGAACCAAAGGTTTAGGAAGGATTTCAGTGTCATGGAGGAATGGAGGTTCTGGCAGGATTGGAGGATCTGGACACATCAAGTTGTAGTTGTTAAGGCTCAATGCCTGCAGATCTAAACTTGCCAGTTCCAAAGGCTCACACACCGGCAAGTCTTCAAAATCTAGAATTCCAAAGCCAAGTGGAGCTGGAATTTCAGGGCTTCCATGATCTTTGGACTCAAATTCCAGAGAAGTTATACCAAGAGTGGTGTCTTCTATATTTTCCACCTCTGAATTTTCAAAGTCTGGAAATTCTGGAGCATGAAGATCAGGCTTGATGATAGATGACTCCTTGGGCTCAGATTTGTGAAATGCAACATGCTCAACTTCTGGTGGAATTTCTGAAAGCAGATACAAACATATGCTCAGCATTAACAACGTCAATACGACATGCCATTACAGATGACTGAAATTAAAGCCAATCATTTTGCCAAACAAGAACACAATAAAAAAAAATATATATACAGTAATGTACCTTTGTCCATAGCCGTGGTTAGCTGGTATTGGCTGAGATCTACGCATGGTGGTCTTGGAGGCTTCACTGGTAAATACTCTGAACAGGCCAAGACAGGTAGAGGCTTTCTTGGAGGTTGAGGGGGAGGCTCATGAGACATCACAGGCAGAAGAGCCACAGGATCCCGGGAAGACTGTCTTTTGAAAGTAGTTTCTCGTCCTACAGGCACAGTAGAAAAAAGTGACTTTACGGAAGTAGAACTACTTGATACCATTGTAACCAAACTCGCCGACTTAAAAATACAAAAATAAGCTGCCAAAAGTATGAATCAAACACTGTGACAAAAGGTACAATGTATACTGAAATGTTTATAAAATGGACAATGCAGCAGTATTCTTACCTATCTTACTGTGTGAATAGCCGTTCATCTTTGAAAAAGGACGGGCGGCAACAAAGGCAATGTGTGGGAGACAGACTGGATGAGGGTGAGGGAGTTCCGCCTCAGGATGTTTCCCCGTCACAACAGAGTTACTCTCTGGGAGGAGGACTCCATTGGACCGCAAGCTCTTAGACCGAGTAGACAACAAAAGTTGCCGGGGCGAAAACCTTTTCCTAACTTTCTCCAGTGAGTACAGTTGGTCGAAGAACTGGGTTCCCCCAGCCCCAGGTAAAGAGTCCCCACCTGGATCAGCAAACGGGGGGGTGACGGTCTGGTCTGGACTGGAAGGTGGCCTTTCTGTGGTGGAACGGTCCCCATGAGGAGAGACTCCATCTTCTGTTTTCTGTTTCTCCTCCCCCAGAGTTTTGGTGGTAGGCTCAGCACATACTTGATCTTTGCTTGTTTCCTCAACAACAATAAAGGCTTTGGTCGAATTGAAGGAAAGCAGAATATCCCTCTTGTTGCCCTTCATTGGGTGCGGTGCTCCTTCTAAATAGTCTGTGTCAGTTTTCTTCTCTTTAGGCAGTACAGGCAGCACTAGAGGCATGTGTCTGTCTCTGAAGGACTGCTTCGATGTGCTCTCCAATCCAACATTCTGTTGTGGAGGGGAGGTGCGAAGGAAGTGTGGGGGGAAAGAGATGGGGCGTTTGCCCAGAAAACCTTTGGTTCCATCCCTAAAAATGACCCGGGGGACCACAGGTGTCTTGTTCTCCACTGCCGAATGCATGGAGGTCACCAGAGGTCCACAGTGACCTCCAGGGGGTGGTAGGCGTATTGGCTTCTGAGCAATAGCAGGTCTGTTCATGGATTGGGCCAGAGCTGCTTCCTCTTGAAACTTTGCCCGTAGAGCTCTAAAGTTAATTGGTCCGTCCTGATTACCAACAAATACAAATAAAGCTGTTTTACAATATAAAAAAGCCTACATATTATTTCATGTAGTGTATGTTGTATGATTTAAATCCATAACTATTTTCATAACATGACAAAGGTGGAATTCCGCAAAATCACGTGGATCATTTATCAATCGGAATTGCAAACTCTAGCTAGTAGGCAATTCCAGAACTCACTTACTTGCTCCATTTTTAGTTCTCGTTTTTATCCATTGACATTTGACGTATTTTACGCATTCATTCTTCAGTTATCACTAAATCATGTCGGCGGTGTTGCAGGCCCTAGATCAAATGATTTGCTGTTAGCTGACAATCGTGTCGGGTATTTACCTCTAAAATGCAAACAATTGTAAGATACCGCCTCTAAACACCCGCGCACGCAACCTCACGCAGTGATGGGGGCGGGTTATGAAGCTTTTATAATTGTCACGGTCGCGCGTGTGCTCTTTTCACGTCATATTTAAAGATTATAGTTTATATTGTATTTTAAGTGAGCGAAATGTATGTACTGATTTAGAATTGCAAATCAGTTTCTACACTCTGTTTAACAATGAGTGCAGACGTCCGAACTCAGACACCGAAGATCACAATGTTCACACACTATCCCTGTTGTCACCTTTTAAAACAGCAATTATAGTTTACATATAATTACTGCTTCAAAGTAGTTTCCACTTTCTTCTATTGTAGCCTAAAGAACACCATAATTTCAGCTGGTAAACCACCTGATCCCATGAGCCTGACTACCTGCACCAATGAGGCTGACCACGTTCTAGAATTGATCTCTACTTTGGAGCGGGGGCGGATCGATGAGCAAAGGTCTGTGATCATTACGGGAATGCATTTCTCAACAACTGTAGCCAACTATGTTTACCTTCAATTAATAATTCACCCTAGTCTTGTGGTCAGTGACACTGCTACTAACTGTTCTCCAGGATGACAAGAAGTGCATGATATTTTAGTATCAGAAAACTTCCAGCGAGGATGATAATCATCTTCAATATGGGCAATAAACTAATGTGTGGCCTTTTGGGGTTTTATATCCTGCTATCTCTTATATTCTTTGTGGAGTCGATAAAGAACCATTGGAACTCAACTGAAAACAGGTAAGCCTAGCACTCCAGTTACATAAACATAGATCCCACTTTATTGAATCCAACTGGGCTGTTATGATTCATTTGAATTCTTAAGGATTGTTATTTATCAGAGGGTCATTAAGAGTATCCAGAGATATCATGAGACCAGATCCCATCGACTGTGTGATGCAAAGGTGGTCATCATGGAGTTCTTGTAACTCTTGCACAGTTAAGCAGGTGAATTTGACCCATTTCAGAGTCCCATTTCATTAATATTGACTTTAATTAGTCCTGTCCAATGTTTTTTGACATGTCTTCCCGAACATACAAAAATGTATATGACCTCAGAGGGCTTTGTATATGATCTAAAGAGCATATGGTCCTCCATGCCAGCATCGTTTTCGCTACTTGGAGAAACCCTCTCAGTTTGGTGGGAGTCCATGTCTTGGAGTTCAGTGGGAGATGCTGAACTGTCCAGAAACACAGGAAAAGTGTATGGTGCCAGACTTTTGTGAAAACGGTTTTGGATGCAGCGAATCAGGCAAGTTACTGAACTAGCTTTTTCAGTAGAACCAAATCCTGCTGCTGGGTGTGTGCATGTGTGCAAATGAATGACTGTGTCTATGCTCTATTTTTCCTCAGATCGCTGCATCAGCAATGATCTTCGCTGTAACGGTGAGGATGACTGTAATGACTGGAGTGATGAGGATGACTGTGGAGAGGTTAAGATAAGAGAGGACAAATGTTCCACACTCAAACCCATCCCTGGAGCTAAAAAAGGTTCCCAAGGGTAAGACGTAATGAATAGAAGCATCTGGAAAGGAACACCTTCAAGTGTGGATGAATAAATACTGCAAATTGATATACCGTAAACTGTATACAGTCTACTAGAATATCCTTTGGTTTGGTTTGTTTCAGCTATAATATCTTGCAAGGAGATTTTGTTGAAAACGTTCTTGACCCAGAGTACTTTGGTGGACTCTGCGAATATGTCTACAATGGGGAATGGAGGAAATTCAAATATGAATCATTCTGTGAAAATCTCAGTTACAATGAAGACGAGAAAAACTATCGGAAACCCTACAATTATCATAGTTACCGTTTTTTGGTACAGCATATTCCTGCTTTATCAGAAACCAAGTGCTCTGTTAGTCCCTAGTAGTATGAATCTATCAGAACATTTATTGTGTGTTTTGTGTTATCATAGGCTCAGGCCACTTCAGAAGGTTCCAATGAGTACTACGAAGACATGTCTCAATTAATAAAAGCGATGAAAACAGATGATTCAGGCCACGTTGGGGTAACCGTTGGAGTGCAGTATGTGGAAGTGGGAGTATCAGCAAGCCTAGGTGTCAAGATGCTAAAAAATCTGACACAGTATGCCAGCAAGGTAAATACATGCAAATCAACAGTTGACAGCTGCTGTTCAGATGGAAGTATACTCTGGGGAGAAAAAGAACTAAAGCTGTCCATCCAGCCGACGTATGATGTAACTCCGTTGGAATCACATGTTCCTAAATGAGTGGGCTCTTCTCCGATGCTCAGGATGTGGGGTTTGTCAGGCTGGTGTCCAGGGTGCAGACGGCCAGGTTCAAGATGCGCAGCTCTGGTCTGATGCTCAGCACGCAAATGCTCTCAGCACTGCTAGACCTTCCAACAGAGTATGACTTTGGCCAGTACTCCCAATTCCTGAACACCTTCGGGACACACTATGTCACCCAGGGGACCATGGGAGGCACCTTGGAATATGTTGCAGTCACTGACAAAAAAGCAATGAAAAAAATAGGTAATTTTTATTGCATTTCTTTTATTCTAGAAAGGCTTATTTCCGACAATGTCTGTGTCTGCGGTGTAGTAGCTTATTAGCTCTTAGCTGTGCCAATAGTGAAATGGTCGGAAGAGCTATCAAAATGTCTTATCTTTAGGAAGGTATTCTACTTATAGAAAATTCTATTGAGTGTCTATGATAACCTTTGCCTTTCATATTTTCCATAGAAAAAAATGGTTTAGACATCGCAGGCTGCCTTGGTGCTTCTTTTGGCTTAGCTGGTCCCCTGGGGGGAAATGTGGAGGGTGAACTCAAAGTGAGAGGAAAAGTCTGTCATACCCATGGAACATATGACTCAGGTTTGAATATATAAAATGGATTGTTTGCATCATATGATTTTGACATATATTTGTCTGCTTACAGAATTTGCACCATTTGCTCCATTTTTGAAAGTAGTCTATCTAAAAAAAGAGCTTGAATTATTAATCTCTTACTGTACCACAGTACTCAAAAAGGAATCAAGTTTTATTGAAGACATATTCACGGAGGTAAAGGGGGGAACAACAGAGACCACTGGGGGCCTGTTGTCCATCCGGGATCCAGATACCTACAGGAGGTGGGGGGAAACGCTCAAGTACAACCCTACTCTTATCAACTACGAGGTATACGAAAGTATAGCTCTGTCACCCACACACACAAAACGTAAAGAGAGATTGATCCCATGAACATCATTCTAGTTCTTTAGATTAGCTTTATAGTTCATACTTATCTGCTTCTGTTGCCTTAATGAGACTGATCCATTGGTTTGATTACAGGGGGTAAGACAAATCCAGTGCATAAACGTATTTACAAATAGTTATTTACCCCTCCCCCCTGCTCTACTTCACAGCTCATGCCCATCTATGAGTTGGTGCGTTTAAGCACAGCAGCACCCCAAGCAGGCAATCGCATTGCCCACCTGAGGAGTGCCTTGGACGCGTATCTACTGGAGTACAACTCCTGTCGCTGTGCCCCCTGCAAGTACAATGGCATCCCTGTATTCATACAGTCCAAATGTAGCTGTCTCTGCAAGCAGGGTTACCATGGAGTTGCCTGCGAGGAGACTCTCAGAAAAAGTGAGGGCCTCAATGAGTTTGACTTGGAGATTAGCACTCTTACTGTCGTTAATACTTCAAATAACCTCTCATCAAATGTACAGCATTCTTACATTGTACCATTGGGAGAGAAAAAAAGCAGTTTTGATAGAATTACAAAAACGATCAGTGTTTATTTGGTGACATTAACGCCACAAACCAACGTCTCACCTTCTGATAGATTCTGTCACAGACGGGTCCTGGAGCTGCTGGAGTTCCTGGTCATCCTGCCAGTCAGGGAAGATGAGCCGTACGCGGGCCTGTAACAACCCTCCTCCAGACAGGGGCGCCGCCTGCCTGGGCTCCCCCTCTCAGACTCGAAACTGCTAATCCGCCAGTGCTGGGTGTAACCATGTAAGAATTCGAGAGATACCAGGCACATCTGTACCCTAGGAAGACAAGTTCTGATGGTGATAGTGATGACTGTGTCCTAAATAAAAACAACTCTGCTGTAATGTTGCCTTTTTATTTATTTGAGTTGCCTCCTAAATGATCACTGATGATGTTTCTTGCGCACATGGGCAAGGAACCATTGGGGTAATATAATTGTTATCATAAAAAGTGTCACAAAAAGTAAAAGTCACACACTTGATATTTTGGAGTTTTGCGTCTTTTTTATTTGGAATCTTAGGTTAACCATTACCACGTGTGGGACATCGTTCAACAGCTTAAGTTAAAGCCTGCAGAAGGTCCTGTTTTTTAAAACTGCGGGGACACTCATCAGCAGTTGAATGACTCATTCGCCAGGCCCCAGCAGGCCGCACCATCTTGGCTAGGCGCTGGGTTGTTACATTGGCGGGTCCGGGACTTCGTCCTCCCACTGCAGGATGACCACGATCCCCAGCAGCTCCAGCTACCATCTATGGCTATTTCTGTCAGGGTCAATGTCACATGTATAGTCAGTCCACCAAAAGGATGCACAGACGGACATACTAGAAAAAGGGAAGGGAGACGGGTGTTTGCTAACCTGCCGGACGCAGGGAGATCTCACAGGACAGCCCTCTGTAGCCAGACGGACACACACACTCACACCTTGTGCCTGGTGGGCAGTGCAGAAGATAAAGTCAGAATTACCCCAAAACACTCAGAAGCTGTGTTATATTCCCATGTTCCGTTAAGACAACCTTTAAACAACCATACACAGTAGCCATGCTATAGCTAAAGTGGGAGTCAACAGGCACAACAGTGTCAACAGGGAACAGTGTAGGTAGAAATGGAAGTTAACCTTTGATAATGGCCACTCCGTTGTTGTGGCAGGGGCTGCACCTGCAGGAGCTGGACTCAATCAAGTACTCTTCCATGGCCCTCCTCATGTTCTTCTTCAGGAGGTTGACGTTCTCAAAGTCTCTGGACGTTACCAGCTCATACAAGAGTTTCGTCTACCAGCCACAACAACAACATAAGTACACCTTTAGCTCAGGGATGGAGACTGTGTACTAAATACTCAGAAGGGGTGCAGAATAGTACATTAAGGAGAACTTGAAACATTCAGAATGACAGATTAGGAAACAAGAAAAAAATCGAGCAAAAATGTAACATGAAAGACAGATGCATTAAACGAAACAGTAAATGGAGAGAATGGCCCACAGTGCTGCTGATGAAGTCAGGGTTGTAATGCACTCCTTCCCCCCACAGTCTCATCAGCTCTGGTGTGGGCAGCTTCTTGGCCACTAGACCTGTGATGCTCTCACTGGTACCACCCTTCACAACAGCCACAAAGTCCTCCATCATGCTGCCTTTCACGGTGTCGCCTGGTGGGGCAGGACGAGAGAGAGAGAGAGAGAGAGAGAGAGAGAGAGAGAGAGAGAGAGAGAGAGAGAGAGTCAGTTATCACACCTTGTTGTGATATGTTCCACAAATGTTCCACATTTTGTTATGAAGCTCGGGCGGGATATTTTTGCAAAGCTTGGGCTGTGTCCACTTACTTCCCATCTCATTCAGGAGACCCTTGCAGCCGCCTGCCTCAAGCCCAGCACTGACGTAGACCCCTTCGATGTTTGCCCCCACCTTGAGGCCCACATTCACACAGTTCTTATAATCTTCTAAAGAGTAATCTGGAATAAGACAAAAGATAGAAAACAATAACTTTTAGTAAAATTGTTTTTTAAATATAGTAAAATATTAATATATATTATATATTATTTGTATTTGAAATGTGTTCCTTATTGGATTCATTTTTTGTCACAATTGTATTTTAGTAGCATAGTAGCAGAAGTGTAAAATTCTGTGTGTGTGTGTGTGTGGCCCAGATGAGTGTCATGTACTGTAGTGTTCCTTTGAGGATCAGAAAGTTACCTGTCTTCTCCAGCCTCTCCTTGTTCAGGATGATAGTGTGTACATATTCCCCTCCCAGCTCAGCTTCGGTGATGTAGTGTGTTCCATAGTCCAGGTAGATCTGCCGGAACTCTCCATACACGTAGGCCTCCGGCAGAGAACGCAGACGCCTCAGGAACTCTGGGTGGAGCATCAGGTCACTTTCCTTCAGGGCGTACCTCGCCAACTTCAGCTCAGACTTGGCCCTCACAAAACTGTTTTTCTGAATGATTCAGGAGGGAAATTATAAACTGCTTTGGATTGGTACAATGACATCTTCAGTTTATTGTTTAATTACTGAGATGATTTCATTTCTATTAGTAGTTGTCACAAATGTGTCTTTCTAAACTTGTTTGTATGATAAAATGTACTCGTATTGAGAGACTTGTTGCTCTTGTTGGTTAGTTGGTACGGTTTCAAATTCTTGTACTCGCTGTGAAATATTTTACTGTTGATTGTTTTTTCTACAGGTACACTCTTGCACTCTTGTGGGGAGTTTCATGTTGTTCAATTGTAACTTGTTTAACTGCATGCTATTATGGTTCTTCCCTTTGGCACTTATTTGGTTTTCCACAATGTATCCTTCATGTTTTGGCTGCTCGCAATGTTTGGGGCTATCTCGTTGTAATGATCAGTGACCTATGCTCTTTTGTAAAGCTCTCTCTTGGAAATCGCTTTGGATAAAAGCGTCTGCTAAATGCATAAATGTAATGTAATGTAATAAAAACCTTGACAAATTCCTACCTTGGAGGATGCCCTCCGAAACTTCTTCACTGACTTGGAATACTTGTCATCAGAGTAGTTAAAGCCAAATTCAGCTACCCCAGGCACAGAAAGCCCCACTGAGACAGTGGTTTTGGATGTTGTTTCTTTAGAGGAAAAATGCTTGAACTCTGAGTAGGACTCAAAAGAATTCATCGTAAAGTCATACGAGCCTCCGGTCTGTCAAACAAAGAGAGTTCAATTGAATTGAATAATACAATAATATTTCTGTTTCCAAAGTGCAGCCATACCAATATGATATGGTTTACAGCATGACATTATTCAGTAAATAGATGGTTGATAGATTAATTATAGGCCTACTGGTACTATTGGCCTGTCAAACAAACTAGGCTGACACCTCATCACAGACATGACAGTCATGAGACATATTTAACATAAAATGTTTCTGGTCTTCAAATGCTTTTCTAATCACCTCCAGTGTGTACTGCTGCAGATTGTAAGGCTTCCGGAAGCGCACATCCTGGATATATTGAGGCAGGCAACTGCCCGCATAGTATCGGTTGTCTAGCACCACTCCCTGCAGGGTGCTGTCCAAGACGTTGATTCTGAGGAGAGCGAGATTAATGAGAGACCAGGCCAAGATACCAGGCATCACCTACATATCATAGAAGTCAGTTGACTGTCTCGACCTATTTCTATTTCTTCTTTTCTATTCAGTCTTCCTGTTTCTACCGTTCCCTGTGATCACTGGAGGTCACTGAGCTGAGCACATTCAGAATCACCAGAGGACAATGGAGTTCTGACCCTCACCCTTTGGCTAGGTTCTCGATTCCCCAGTACTCATCTACTTTCTGTTTGCAAGTCTGTCTCACTTTCACACAGTTCTTCTCATCAGACCTATCCCCACAGTCGTCATCCCCGTTGCAACGCAGTTCTATGGGCACGCAGCGGCCTGGAAGGAGACACATACAAACAAAGAAAAAACATCTCCTGTGCCTGGTCATCTATACCCATCCTTCGTGGATGTTTCCCAATCTGTGACTCTGAGTAACACAAACATGCAGCCGTGTATGTTTTATGAATATTGATTTTACATTTCCAATGTATTTATATGAAAAGCAGTTACTGTCCATGTATGTATGCTTTTGTATTTTATATGACCCAAACTTATATGACCTTGTGGAGACCTGAAGAGGCCTGGACACAGCAGGCCGGCAGGAGAATACCTGTGACAGTGCACTGGAAGCCCTCACACAGAGGGACTTCACAGGTGTAGCGTGATGAAGGGCTGCAGGCCTCCTCCTCTCTGTTGTGGGAGAAACATGGTTCCCCTCCAAACACAGACGGCTGGACGAGTTTAGCATAGCGATACTGGAGAGAGAGAGAGAGAGAGAGAGAGAGAGAGAGAGAGAGAGAGAGAGAGAGAGAGAGAGAGAGAGAGAGAGAGAGAGAGAGAGAGAGAGAGAGAGAGAGAGAGAGAGAGAGAGAGAGAGAGAGAGAGAGAGAGAGAGAGATTAATAGAGTATTAAGGCAAAGACAACCTACTTTAGAGCTATGAGGCATTGTACGTGAGAAGTCGGTTACTGGAAATTCTCATGGCAGGAAGTTCATGCACAGAATGCATAGCAGCCTTTCAACACATTATCACATTAGTGAGGTGTTTCCTGTTCCAAGGTTACCTAAGGATACAGGCTTCATTCATCCAAAGTGTATTAAGCCCAGTACCACAATGTTTCATCAGTTATTTATGACAATAAAGATATGGAATTTAGGTACTGTAGGTGGTCCATGCCATCATACTGACCCTCTTCTTCTGACAAACATCACAGCTGGACCAGGATGTCCACTCTGACAAGACACAGTCTATAGGGTGAGCTACGATCTGCTGGCCACTGGTTGTCTGTATGGCAACATCACTGTAACCAAAGAGCTAAGTGTTCACAAGAATCGGGACATGATCATTACGACTCAGACGAGTATTTTGTTAATCATACAAATTTGGGGATCATTAAATCAGTCTCGCTTTATAGGGTCAATAATAACAATTGAACACAGCAATCTCTATTCTATATAGACCACAAACGCAGAGGACAGGTCCGTTACATTATATCCTCTCTGTACAAATTCTTGTCTGCTTGTGAAGATGAAGGCTCCCTGAAATTCTGTCATGTTAATAAGCAGTCCATCAAGTCCTGAATAAAACACTTGGATCCCTTTACTGTGTCCAACAGACTTGTACGGTATAATATTCTTACCTTGACAGTGATAAGAACAAAGTAGCCCAGACAAGGCAGTGTACATTGACTGGAGGGTTCATCATGATGGTGGATTGTGACTGTCACAGATAAAAAGAAAAAAGTTGAGTTCAACGCTCAGGCCTCTGAGTGTAAACACACTAGTCGATAATGTTGAGGACTTTGGCTTGATGTCACCATGGGATCAGGCCTGGAGTCAATCAACTTTGCTTAAACAAAATAGTGAAAACATAATATATTTAGACCGTCAATAAAATGTGTCTGTTAATAAAGTGCTTATGTAATAAACTATATAAGCCCGTACAATTAAATTAATCTGATGGACTAAAGTATGTTGTCTTTGATAAACTTGTGGACATTTCCCAGCACATTGCTTAAGGGGATATTCCCGTAAGAGGCAGTCTTCTGGCAAGAGCTTGTTTGATTAACATGACTGAACTTGATCGATTCTCATGAGTTCAGATTCCACTAAAAGAGAGAGAGAAAGAGAGAGAGAGAGAGAGAGAGAGAGAGAGAGAGAGCAGAATCACATCTCAAGAACTAGATGGGAATCACATGGTATTTTATTTGTGACTGAACAGTAGGATGAATACAGTGAATGGGAAGAAATTTAAGTACAAAAGTCACCCTTTTCTCTTGTCATTACCCTTTTGAATTCATAAATAAAATGTACAAAATATTTTGGACTACAGTATTTCGCATTTTCTTACGAACAGAATTACAGTTATCATCATAGTCTAGAAGTAAATAGTGATATCTCATTTATTTAATTTTACAAAGTTGCCATATCTGCATTTTTTCTCAGTAGATCACACCTACTAACACAGTCTGCCCAAACCTTCTCTTGCATCATTAACCTTTACTGTGTATAATGGCTGGACAACAACAGTGACTGGACAACAAAACCTGTACAACTGATAAGGCAGAGAGATGCACTTTTGACAGGCATGTATTTCATATCAGAACAAGCTCATTCATTTGGTTTGTTCCATCCAAACATGGAGAGTAGGTTGTTTATACAGTTTGAAAGCAGACATTGAGGGATGGGATTACCAGTCTGGAGGTCTACCATACTGGACCTAAAAACATGAAACACAGGAGAAGTGACATCGGCTTCTAAGAAATTGGCCTGTGATTTTTTTTATTTTGTGTGTGTGAGGATCCCTTAATGTATTAGTTAAACTGTCTAGTTCCAAAAAAAGAGTGAAAGGTAACAGGCCCCCTCTTTGAATGACTATGCAACACAGATTCACAGTTCATGTCACAGAATGGAAAATGAACCAAAAGTTATCTTTAGAAAATAAATGTTGGCAACAAAAGCAAAGCAAACATCCAGACGCTACATAAAAGAGGTGCTGGTAGGGCATTGCTTGAAAAACCACAGCTAGTTGGTGTCCGAGAGGCAAACCTAACTGTTCTTATGGCACAGAGGCTCAGGTAAGAGAACTGAGGATATCCTATTTACAAAATAGATGTTTGGCAAACAAGAATTTCAATATCGATGCCTCAAAGCCAGTTTATTCTCCTTTTGTGACTCCATGTGATCTCCGAAGTCACAGATTAGAAAATTAAACATTCTATTTTTGATATTTTCACATCAAAATAAGACGTTTTTTTTCCTCACAGTCAGATTCACTGGAGCCACATCCAGTGGATCACACACACAGAAGTCTGCTCATGCAAATGGTAAACTTGTGGCAGAATTGTCTGATAGTCTGGGCGTGTGGCAGATTCCAAAGTAAAGGTCAACCCCATTGGACCTTACTGAAAAGCGGTAAAAATCCCACTGATCCATGGGACTCCAGAAGTCATAGGTCACTTCCTGGGTGAAAGGCTTTTCAACAGAGACATCTCTTGCAGAAGTCTGTTTGTCTTTCCGAGGAAATTGTGGAGTGGTCTCTGGAGAGAGGCAGGTCTGCTGCTTGGGATGACAATATCCTCCCGGTAGTCGAAAATACACAACTGTGTGTCTGTGTGATCTGGCTGTGAGAACACTGGAGTCCAGAGTCGCTTAAGAGTCCCGCTGTCCTCCTCACTTCCTGGGACCTTGACGACCACTGCCCTATAAAGAAGCCACATTGTTACAACCAGCAACATCTTAAGGACGTTATGAACAAAGGGCAGCAGGTGGCAGTGTTGTGTCTTTCCTGATTGCAGCATTCTATACAGCACACAGCCACGAACCCTTCAACTAAATCAAGGCTCTTTTCCAACTGGCAGAGGACCATCGAGTTACAGAGGCATGGAGACTCAGACAAATGAAAAAAACAGTTCTAGTGGTGGAGCACAGGACACAGACAGCAAGAGAGAGAGAGTAGAAAAGTGAAGGGACATTGTTAGACTGATCGATAAAAGGGAAATGTTTCTAGATGCCCGTGAGGATACTGACAATGGGAGAGTGGGGTGAGGTACAAGGGGAAGGGGGGAGCGGGTAGAAAGAGATATGAGAGAAGCAGAGCAGAGAGACACCCACCCTGGTGTCGGCTGTTCTCTAGCTGTCGTCCTGGGAACAGGTCTGTCCCTGGGGCGTGTTGGCAGGGGCGTCAGCAGGGGCGTCAGCAGCAGGACAGGGGGACGTGGTCCGGGGACAGGGACCCTGAGGGAGGAGCACAGCCAGACAAGATGCCCATCACCAGATGATTGATTTGACTGATAACACCATCATGTGACTTACAAAATTGTGTCGAGACATTTACGCCATGCATGCTGTAGTGTCAAGTCTAATCGGCTACACACACATGTGCGCAAACACACCCAAGGGATGATAGCTAGCTGTAAGCTGTTACAGCATAGTGCGGTGAGTATGGTGAGTATTACCGTTTCTTCTTCCCTGATGCTGCTTGGGCTAGCGTGCGTCTCTGCGTCTATGGGGGAGAGGTCCGTGGGGGGGTCACTGGTCTGGGAGGGGGGGCAGTCTGAGGAGGAGCTCTGCAGGGGGGCCGGGGTGGATGCTGCACAGATGAGGCATGAGGACATGGCAGAGGGGAGATCATTCATGTTATTCTCGAGATATGAAATACAGTAACACATTTACAGCATCTCTGATAAGTGTCTTGTTCTATTTTTGTGTTCATCCCGTTGGAGCTGTGGCGGCGTGCTTACGGGAGTCAGAGGATGGCGACGTGGATGTGCCTGGGCTCAAGGTCATCCGGGAAAGGTCAAGATCGCTGCAACTGCCTTCCTCTTCCTGGGTCAAGGCTAAGGGTGGGCACAGCTGGCTACAGGCCAGGGTGTCAGGTACGATCAACAGCCCCGGCGTGCCACACCTGCTCACCACTCCAACACCTCCGGCAGCTCCTGAGGTGGAGGGGCCCTCCCCGGCATCCGAGTCCCCACTTAGAGCCTCCCTTCCCAGGCTGAGCTGGCGCAAGAGCAGGGTGCTGGGATCGCTGGCCGTGTGCTGGGGGCTGGTGATGGCCGAAGAAGGGGCTGATAGGTCGCAGGCCTGGGGACACATGGTGGTGATGGGCACCAGGCCCTGGAGCATGGCGGCTGGAATGTGGTGCCCTCCTACCCCCATGGCCTGGGCGGGCATGTAGGCGGCCATGGCAGCCCACTGTTGCTGGGTAGCGGGGAAGATGTTGGCCTGGCTCCAGATGACGGGCTGGCCGCCGGGCAGGACCTGGGCCACCTGGAGGGGACCCTGCACCCCGAAGGCTAGCGTCTGGCCCTGGCCCGTGAAGGGCTGCTGGGCCCACTGAGCTGCCTGGACAGACCCCATGGTCATATAACCTGGGAGGAGGGGGGGCAACACGGTGAGGAATGTAGGGCAGAGAACGTCCATGTTAGTACAGAGGCGCGAACAGACCACCACCAGATGAGGTGGTGGTGTGGAGGCTTTGGAGGCGTGGGCTCACCTGAGGGCACAGACGTGGGGCTGAAGGGAGCATACATGTCGGGTGGGTGCTGGCGATGGCTCCTACTGGGGTCCAGAGTGTTGGCAGGAGAAGGGGGCATCTATGGTAACCGTTAAACAAGGAGGGTGTCTCAAAAGCTGCCCAAAAGGTTGCTACGTGCGATGTATAGTATGCGTTAGGTATTGGGAGATGGTGTGTTGACCTGCATTGCATTTATCAGTCAATCCAATCGAATAACATGCAGAGAATAGTGCCAGAGGACACTGGATTGTGTAGGGCCTACTCCTTCAAAATGTTTCATTCATAACACAATCAGATAGTAATAATTACTATGACTAAAGTCAGATGGGATTCTTACCGAGGGTGGAGTGGACATATCGCCAAACAGATCAAAGTGGTTGATATTCTATTAGGAAAGAAATGGACGGGATGGGAAGAAAGAATGTCACATTTTAGGACAAAAAACCCACCATAATCACTAAGTCATCACAACAGTTCTGATTGGTGGGTGGCGGGTGGGTAGGTGGGGGAAGGAAGCCTATCTTCAAAGGCTGTACAGTAACAGATGTCTAGAAACTAGAAACAACTACCCTCTGTCATTTCATTATCAGAAAATGGATCTCAAATGAATCTCTCACGGTGCTCTATAATTGGGCGGGTAAAAGGCTATTCAGTCCAATAAAACCGGAGCTTATTAGATATTCTTATGTCTGTCAATCACACAGTCCCCAGAGACACACCCTGCATTATCATGCTGATGCCCCTCCAACTGCACATGTACGTTTACCATTGTCTGTCTTTCCCACTCAATGAATATATGGAAAATCTCTGCTTGGACCACCCAACCAAGACGGTGAGGCCATCTGACCCTGTTCTGCAGAGCGTGGACTCCCTGCCCTCTGTTCTCATTCCCGGTACATCGAAGAGAAGGGACACTGGTGTCTGACACTATGGAATGGGTTAGTCGCATGAAATGCATGTCACAGTCTTCGGGGGGGAGGGGGGGGGGGCCATGCACAAGCGGACGATGATTCACCAATAACACAAACACACAGGATTAGCATGCTATAAATAAACATTCACACACAAACACGGACAAACACGTACGACAAGAAGAAAAGAAAATGGACGGGGTAACAGCATTCGGAGTTGCTGAGACAGAATAATAATGTCCTCTTAGGAGTGCACAGGGGGGGGACATTGTTTTTGCAGTCGTGTCTGTTTACGGGTAAAGTTAGGAGTTTGGAACAGGTGGGGCGACAGGTTCAAGTAGGTCTCCCTGCAGGCATTGACACACACGTCAGGGGAGCTCTGGGCTCTCACAAAGCTCCAACTGAATGAACAGACAAGCAGTAACACTTAGAGATATGGTGGGCAGTG